>NC_143397.1:164886396-165256396 GCF_052110815.1 Crocodylus siamensis | reverse complement strand
CATGAGAGAAGACTTGAAAATCTTTCCTCAGAACCCCTTCCACCATTTCTGATTCTCTCTCCTCTACCAATTACACCTCCAGCACTTTAGAAGCCATTAGCACAGTGGTTCTTAACCTTTTTATACTCGAAACACCCCTCCTCAGACTCAAGTCAGATACTTCTCAGAAAATGCCAGCTCTTAGCTTTCACTTATTATTTTTCCATAGTCAAGAAATGTCTTTGTTAATTATTTGGACAGTGGGATCAAGTGTATACTTAGCAAATTTGTGGATACCAAGTTGGATGGAGTTGCAGCTACTCCAGAGAGTAGGGCTAAGATCCAGAATGACCTGGAGAGACTGGAGAAATGGTCTACAGCAGCACTACTCAACCTTTTTACCCAGTGGGCCAGATGGGCAGTGCCTGGTCCAACCATGGGCCAGATGGTGGTTCTGATCCAGCACCTGGGGTGGCTGTGGCAGTTACCATCCAGCCACATGGAGGGGGGCAGGGGCTGCCTGAGCCCAGACCTACAAGGGTGAAGGGGCTTCACCTGCTCCTGTATGGAAGGGGAGGGATGTGACCAGGCTGGGAGGTGATGAGGACATGGCTCAGCCCCATCCCAGTGCTGAGAGGGAAAAGGGCGCGTGGTCTGGCCCTGTGGGGGAAAAGGGAACATGGCCCAGCCTCATAGAGGGAAAGAGTTGTGGCTGTTCTGTGGTGAAAATACAGTGAGAAGAGGAGCATACAGGCACTCTACCCCCTGGCTTGAGAGCAACAAAGAAGCATCAAAGGTGACCTCTCCAGCCAGGCCTGTTCTTTGTTTCCCTCTACCCCATAGGAGCCCAATTACTGACAGCCTGCCTTCTTTCCTGCTGGGGAAGCAGACAGGCTGTTCTGATCAGCTGTCAGCTGCTGAAAAGCAGCAGCTACCAAAGACAGTTTGCTGCCATCCTTGACAAGTGGCAGAGATAAGGAGAGCTGCTCTCCTTGGCCCTGTCATCCCCTGGTATTGCCACTTCCAGAAGCCTAGCTCTTGCCAGGGCGTTTGCAGGGGTAGACGGAATTCTCTAACCCGATCTCCTCAGCCTTTGCCTGTATGCTCCACCACTCTGCTGAGCAAATTGAGGAGGGGAAGAGGAGAGTAGTAGAGTTAGTATTTTGGGTGAGGAATCTGCACCACCCTTTCAGCATTACCATGCTACCCTGATAGTGTTCAAGGAGCTGTGGGAATTGGCAAAACCATTTGAATCATCCCAGAGACAGCAGAGACTGTTCAGTTGGCTATAGCAGAAGGGTTCCTATAGGGCTTCCTGACAGCTTGCTACTGGGTGGGCTGTCAGGGGGACTGGCTGCTGGAACAGGCCATACATGTACTTCTAGAAAACAGCAATATTGCTCTTTAAAGAGCAAATAGAGTTTAAAGAGGGTTTTTCCTCACACAAACATAACATCTGTTCATTTCCAGCACTCTGAGGGAATACCCCAAGATGTGTTATAGAAGAGTTTATTAGCTACTGGAGGAGGGAAATTACTTATCTAACAAGACCACTGCTTTATTTAACAGAAACTATGTTGGTTAGATAAGTAATCTCTCCCCTGGGGCCCCTCAGCCAGTCAGAGGCATGGCAGGGGCACCACATTCTGCCTGCAAAAATGGCTGCTGACTCTGCAATTTGCATGTGAAATAGATTGGCAGCTGCTGCCTGGAGATTTACCGTAAGTAAAACAAAAAAAAAAAACGTGGAAACTAGCCAGGAGTTAGGAATTATGTCTAGGCCAGTTGCGTCTTAAAAGGATCACTGGGTCCAGTATCTGTAAAGACTCAAGTGCTTATGTTTGCTCAAAGTGTATTCTGACTTCCTCATTCTACTTCTCTGCCTCCCTCCCCCCATCAGTAAAGGTGTCAGGTTACAACCTTGCTGTGCTACTGTGGAGTGGGGGCAGGCTTCTGATCCCAGCTTGGGCAGTAGAGTTTGTCTTTTTATTTTCTCTCAGTTCTACCTGATTCTATGTAGGGTTTCTTCGAGCTGAAAGAAGCATCCAGAACTATTACTGTGGGCAAAGGACCACCAAGGTTCACAAGGTCTTGTATGCCACAGGCTGCGCAGAGTCCTACCAGAGACCAGTGCCTGGGTGGTGGCAGTATTACCCCCGGCTTGCGGGTGTTCTTCAGGAAGTGGGACAGCTGACTGAAGGCTCCTTGAGAGAGACTCCTGAAGTGTGGTTTTGGGCCTAGTACAGTGAGGCAGGTGGCTTGGCATAATAGAGCCCCTACTATGCATGCTATACCATCCTTCACCCTCTTTCCCCCTGGCAGGCTGTCCAACTGGGCTGCAGCAGTCACAATCACTTTTATTTTTAATAAGTTCCCACCTCCCCCAAGGGAGCCCACCAAAGGCACGGGTTTTTTTTTTTTTCAAAAAGCCTGCCCAAAATTGCAGTTTCCACACATACTACAATATCACAATTTTGTTAGTTCTCTAGTCATAGATTAGGAGTCAGCAGTATTTTTTAGTGGTGGGCTGGAACGACCCCGCTCAGGTCCAAGGGCCTGGCAACTGTTGCCACTTTTCACCACTGCCCAGCTGCTGCAAAACACTGCTGAAGCCCCCTCTAAAAAATATCCATTTTTTGTTGTTGTTGTTTGGGTTATTTTTACCTGGCTACAGCAGCTGATGAACTGCAGTGCCCACAAGATGAGTTTCACAGTATACCAGTTGAGAACTGCTGCTCTGAACAACATGTTCTGTCTTACCCACTCCCATATACTGTTCCTGCCCTAGACAGGCCTATTCCTGCCCTAGCTCCCATACTATGCACAGTACCAGGATCAACTCGTAGCAGAGAGGCAGTTACCTCTGACAGCTTCAGTTACATATCAGAATTCTGAAAAGTCAAGAGCTTCTCACAAGATCATAGGAGCCCTTATATTGCAAAATCACAAACCTTGAGAAAATATTGGGAGTTTTTTCATGAGTAGGGTCAAAGTGGCCTACATTCTGCTAGTCTGTCAGAGCCTTTTCAAACTATTTCCAGAATGGATTGGAAACTTTTTGAAAATTGGGAAAATAATGAGCAGCCTGCAAAATTGTGTATTAAACCAAAAAAACAAAAAAACCCTGACTGTTCCCTTTACTTTGCTTTTCATCTCCATCTCCTGTTGCTGGT
Organism: Crocodylus siamensis; assembly: GCF_052110815.1. Lineage (NCBI taxonomy): Eukaryota > Metazoa > Chordata > Crocodylia > Crocodylidae > Crocodylus > Crocodylus siamensis. Next base: position 165,253,244 of record NC_143397.1, on the reverse strand, counting down.
CTCACGTATAGTATTTTATTTTTAGTACCTATTCTCGTAACTATTACTTTTAGTGCATATAAAATAAGTTCTCTCCAAATCTGGTGAGAACTATTTTATCAAAATTTCTGCCCACTGACTTCTGCAAAGATGGTAGAGTTGGAAGAAAGCGTTTAATTATCTGGAATTGTAAAATCCAGTTAAATAGTTGCCTTTTTCAGAAATGTAAGAACCCTTAACCTAGAGTACCAAAGAATAAAAATGCTCTATTTATGTTTCAAGAATCTCTCTTCTATTCACTTTGAAGAGATTACAGTATTTAAGCTAGGTTTCTCTGGCCAGTTGGACCAAAAAAAAGTCATACTTATTACCAGGGATTTGGGTTTTCTGTTCGCCATAGAAAAATGTGGATTTTCTCTTTTTAAGGGAAAAAACCACAGATTTTCTTCTTTAAAGAAGAAAAACATGGGAAACAGTAAGTTTCCCCTTGCAGGCTGGCAGTTCTACCCTGCAAGGGGCTGGGGGGACTGGGAGGAGCACAGACAGGCAGAGGGCACCACAAGTGTGTGGCGACCAGGCAAGTGAAGAGCAGCTCCTGCAGCTCCCTATAGGTTAGATGGGGTGGAGGGATTGAGTCCTCCACAGTGAGTGAAGGAGGGAGTTGGACATGGCTGGGGATGGGGGCACTAGCCAGCTGGGGCAGTGGATGTGGCCTGAGGCTTGGGGCCCAAGGCCAGGTCAGGAATGCATGGCTGCAGGGCCCAGGCAGGGAGTAGGACAGAGCCGCAGGCAGCATATCTGGAGGATGGGATGGGGGGCATGTGCTGCCTGCACTCCTGGGGGGCATGTGCCCCCCAGATTTGTGTTCCAGGTGGGACCAGATGCAGGCTCCCTGCTGTGGGCTTTGGGTTCCCCACCTTGCTGCCTTCCCCCTGGGGCCCTCCACAGCCCAGTGGACAGGACCTGGTGTGGCAAGGGAAAGAAGGGGAGGAGGACTCAGTGCTGCTGCCGGGAGCCCCGTGCCACCATGTTACAGTGCCCACTGCCTGCCTGGCAGCAGTGGGGTGGCAGCATGTAGTTATGCCCCCTGCTGCTGCTGCATGAGCAGGGAGCGCCTCGCTATGGCAATGTGGGGCTGCCCTGCTGTGCCAGGCCCCATCTGCTGAGCTGCAGAAGCCCCTGGGTAGGTGGGAGGCAATAGGGCAGAGAGCCTCGAGCCCTCAGTGGGTAACCTACATCTGTCACCCCCTGCCACAGGCTTCAGCCGTGCTGCCCCTTGGAGATAGGGGGGCTGGGCTCTGCTCCAGCCACAGCAGCCATCACCTCCCACAGGTGGCAGCTGGGACTTGGGCACTGCTGGGCAGGGCAGGGGGCTATGGACCTGGGCCCATAGCTTTGGCGGCTGGGGGCCTCCACGGGCAGGGCTGGGAAGGACAGGAGGTTGCAGGTTGTGAGTGAGGGTCACCAGGAGGGGTGGAGGTGGGGGGCTGTGGGTTGGGGAGTAAGGGGCACTGGCAGGGCCAGAGAGCTTGGGTTGGGAGTAGGGAGCTGCAGGTTGAGAGTGAGGGGCACCTGGAGGGATGGGGGGGTTGCAAGTTGAGAGTAGGGCTGGGGAGATGAGGGGCTGTGCCTGGGGGAATGAGAGGCGCTCACAGGGCCAGGGAGCTGTGGGTTGGGAGTGAGGGGCACTGGCAGGGATGAGGGAGCTGTGCGGCTTGGGCCCCAGGGGGGTGGTCTGTGAGTTGAGAGTGAAGACCACTGGCAGGGCCAGGGGGCTGTGGCTTAGGTTTGACGTGCAGCGGTATGGGCCAGGGCAGGGCAGTGGCATATCAGGGCTTCTTGGTGCCACAAAGGGCAGTGGGGCGGGGGGACAGCTACAGCTGGACCCACATTCTGGTGAGTGAAGGGGGCAGAGGGAGTTCTGATTTTCTATTATAAAAAAGCCAAGATCATATGCCAAAATATATAGGTATTTAGAATTTATTTAATTATAATGATTGAGGCACTGGTTACTTTAAAATTGTAAATATATCAATAAAACATTGTGATACATATACATGAACTGATACATATATATATACATATAGTGGTGTTTCATTTTAATTGTGGAAAAACATGTAATTTGAGGTTTTTAATACAAGAATTTGGGGGGTTTAATCAGAGAATTCACTGTTTTTAAATAGAGAAAACCAGGAACCCTGCTTATTACCTTGAGTACAGTTCATCCCAAAACATAGAATGTAAATAACCAAAGCTCCCAGGTTATGTGAAATGCCAGGTAGGTACCACTTTGAAAAGTCCAGATTGGTTTTAAGAAAAGACAGGATGCGTCTATTAATTTTAAAAACTAAAAAAAAAAGTGCACGCTAAAACTATGCAAGAGATTCATCTTCATGGGAATTTGTGTGTTTCATTTTAAAGTAATTGGAGATTTGTTGAAATTTCATCAGTTAATAAGCAGTATTTAAGATAATAATTATAGATGCTCTAACACCTTTCTAATTCTCTAAGCTCTAAGAATTATCCTAACCTTGATTTCAGTGCTAGTGAGCTAACAGGTAAGAATATCTCTGCATCAAAATCAGGAATATTTACATCAGTGTAAAAAATCTTTTGTTGTTTCTTCATGCAGTAGTTTTAAAGAAAACTATTGGTTCTGCTATAAAATATTACAGTATTTTTGTTTGATAAATTGTAAATATATTCTTGAGATCAAAAAGAACCCTGTAACTTGTCTGTCACCATGTGTGCCTGTTAAAATATCATCCCATATTATTTTATATTATAATGAAGTAAGTTATGCTTTCTTACTTGAAAGTGGAGAGAAGAAAATATTAGACTAGAACTCTAATTCTGTGGTGGGGAAAGGGGCTTACACAAATGGTGATGTAAGAGCAGACAATGCCACTTAGAACAAATGCAGAAGGAAGGTCTGAATGATCAACATGAAGTTGAGTGGATAAAATATCAAAACAAGAAACTGCAAAAATTTAAAGTAATATTGAAGAATACTCTTGTTAGGACAAACCTAGGACATAGCTTATTTCTACAGAATATACCAAATCATTTTTAGCACCCAGTGTTTTGTAATAAATGAAAGAAACAAGTTAGTTCATTGTTAAATTATGCTTTTGGCTCTTAGTACATAAATTATATCCAGCATTTAATAGTTTAAGGTCCAAAGAATCTTCTTTGTGTTCTCTAGGGACTTATTTTTTAAGCCCCTTTAAACTACATCTTCTATTGTCTATGTAGTTTATGATGCATGTCTCTTCCCCTACCAGCTCTTAAGGATGGGTAGATAAGTATGATTCTGTGATACAGATGGTACTGCTGTTCTGTGGTAATGGATGATGGGTAGTGAGTTTCTGTTGTTCTCCTGCAGTTCAAGCATTATCCGGTCAAAAGTTTGGCATGTGAGCTGCATGGTAGCCACTGTTCTGGGATTACTCAGAGCCCCATGATTATTCTCAATTAAATCTTCTGCTTGGCTAAATTACAGAATCTTAGAAAATGAGGGTTGGAAGGGACTTCAAAAGGTCATCTAGTCCAACTCCCTGTTCAAAGGAGGACTACCCCCAACTATATCATCCCAGCCAAGGCTTTGTCTACGTGGGTCTTAAACTTCTGCGGATGGTGATTCCACAACTTCTCTGTTTCAGGTTTTTACTACTTTCCTAATGAGCGAGTTTTTCCTCATATCTAGCTTAAACTTCCTTTTCTGTAACTTGAAACCATTGCTCCTTGTTTTGTCTCTGCCACCACTGAGAACAGTTTGAAAATGGCATTTTAAAAATAAAATAAATATATCAGACAGAATATAGATAGAAAAAGTGGTGAATCCTCTGGAATCTGGTTAAAAATACTAACCAGAGGCCAAGTCAGAGGTTGTATTAACCAAAGCCTGTATAAAGGTTGGCCGAGATCCTACCACAAGAGAAATCCAGGAGCTGTGTTTTATTATTCCTTAAAGATAAATCCTTGTAACACAACAACTGGGACCTATTCTGTTGATGACAAGTTGGTTGGTATGTGTAGATCGGGGTGTCCAACCTTTTTGAATGTGGGGCCGGATCATGAACTTTTTATCACCCAGTGGGCCGGCGAGCCATGTTCAAAGACCTCATAGGAAGCGGTAGCACATAAACCCCCCCCCCCCCCCAAACGAAAGTACAGTGTTTACTTTTGTTTCTGGTCGCAGCACCACAGGCCTCAGAAACACAGCTTGGAGGGCTGCAGCCCGTGGGCTGTATGTTGGACAAGCCTGGTGTAGATAGAGCCCATGATGCTTTGCCTTTTTTAAAGATCCTAATTACATAGGGCTTTACAATTGTTTATACTGTGCTATTCAACCTCAAAACACTTGGATATGGTGCATATGCTTCACAGTGTAAATCAAGGAGTGCCTGATCCCACTGTTAAGTCCCAAGAACATGTTGATGTGGTAGTTCTTCTCCTGCATAACTGTGATGAGAGCATGGAGAAAAGATCTTTCTGAAAATAAACATTTTGAGTGAGGAATACAAAATGTGCATCATAATGTTAAAATTGCTTGTTTTGTGAACCAGCCTACTACTTCTAATTGGAACCCCAAAGTGCCAATTTGCTGCTCTTCCATACTTTCTAAGCCACCCAGATTAACTGTTATTACTGACAAAGGTTTTTTTCTGTAAAGGACCTGGGAAGCAAGACTGCTTTTAGCCAGTTGTGATGCATAGCTTGAACAGCTTTTCAGTATCCTTCAAACTGTAGAGAGATGAGAACTGCTTGTTTCCCATGTAGTGGAAGAGGATATTAGTTAAAGGATAAGGTGAGCATTTCAGTTTAGGTTAGATCCCTAATTGCTGAGGCCATTTTGACACCATCTCAGTGTACCTCTTCTCCTCCTCCTGTCTTCTGCTCATTTGCAGATGACACCAAGCACGGTTGGGGAGGGAGTAGTAGATATGCTGGAGGGTAGGGCTAGGATTCAGAGTGACCTAGACAAATTGGAGAATTGGCCCAAAAGGAATCACATGAGGTTCAACAAGGACAAGTGCAAAGTCCTGCATTTAGGACAGAACAGTCCCATGCACCAGTACAGGCTGGGGGCTGACTTGCTGGGCATCAGCTCTGCAGAAAAGGCCCTGGGATTACAGTGAAGAATAAGCTGAATATGAGCAAACAGTGTGTCCTTGTTGCCAAGAAAGCTAATAGCATACTGGGCTGCATTGGTAGGTGTGTTGCCCGTAGGTCATGGGAGTGATTATTCCCCTCTATTCAGCAGTGGTGAGGCCACATCTGAAGTATTGTGTTCAGCTTTGTCGTCCCCCCCCCCACTTACAGAAAGGAAGTGGACAAATTGCAGAGAGAAAAGCAGAGGGTGACAAATGAGGATGGGACTGGGAGACAACTTATGAGGAAAGACTGAGGGAAATGGGCTTATTTAGTCTAGAGTAGAGGAGAATGAGAGGGAACTTAATAGCAGCCTTCAGCTACCTTCAGTTCGAAAGAGGGTGGAACTAGACTGTTCTCAGTGGTGGCAGGTGACGGAACAAGGAGCAGCTGTCTCCAGTGGCAGGAAAGGAAGTTTAGGTTAGATATTAGGAAGAACTTTTTTCACTAGGAGCATAGTAAAATATTGGAACAGGTTACCCAGAGAAATGGTGGAATCTCCATTCTTGGAGGTTTTTAAGACCCGGCTAGACAAAGCATTAGCTGGGATGATCTAGTTGGGGATGGTCCTGCTTTGAACAGGGGGTTGGACTAGATGACCTCCTGAGGTCCCTTCCAACCCTAATTTTCTATGATCCCTCCTCTCTATTGTTCTAGTGCCTGGAAATATAAGGTTGGAAAATGTACCATTAGTAATTTGAGAAATCCATAGAGATGCCCTTTCATACACTTTCCTCCTTTAAAGAAATGAATTCTAAATATCCTTGTTGCCAAGCATTTGATTGTTGTATAAGTGGGAAAGCCTCTTAGTGACATACCGTAATAGTAGAATTAATTATGTTTGCACTTAAGTCTATTTGTTAAGATGTCATTACCTTTTCAACTGAAAAAGAAGCTAATGGGGAAAAATGCTTCTCAGATGCATGACTTGTGTACTGGTGCATATCGGGAGACAAACAGGGTCCGCTAGTCCCTTGTAATGCTTGTCTTTCCCTCTCAACTTCTGTTGTCTTATTTACATTTCCTTCTGATCTGTATTTTCCTCCGTGTCTGGGGCTTTTTGTGTTTTATTTCAATTTTTTTAAAGCCAACTTGTCTCTGTCTTGTATATATTTTATATACTAGTTGTTGAGACTCATGTATTATGTTGCAATTACTGACAATTCACCCCATGGAACATTTATGTTCTGTAATGAATCTCAGACGATCCTGTTTAAGAACAAGGCAAGTTTAAGAGCCAGACTTGACCTATTTGGAAGGCTGCTGATCATTTCCTGAATTCGTGAAAAATGGACCAGACTTCAGTGTTCTTAATCTCTTCCAACAAACTTTCAGTCAGTTTTCTAAAAATAGAGATAATATTAAAATAACAGGGACAGAATAAAGAATTGTGTATTGGAGCACTGAGTGTCATTGCTGAAAGAACCCCTTTTTAATGAAAGTGAAGTCTTGGTACTAAGAGCCAAAAATTTTAAAAAATTATGTTTTACTGTTTGTTTTTTATGATTTGACATGTACAATTTGTTTGTTGTGCCAGATCATCATGGGGCCTATTAGATCATCTAATTGAAAAGAAAAGAGTTTGCTGTCTTGGAACTTCTCCAGAAAGTGTTTGTACCATAGCCAAGCCCCTCCTCTGTTCTGACTATGGTCTGTTCCATAAGTTATGTTTATTGTGTTGATTTTTCTCTGACCAGTTTAGAATATGAAATATTTTATTCAGAAAAGATACTGTACAGAAAATATAAAACGTATAATTGTAGCTGTGTAACTAGTCAGCTGATTTTCAATCTCATATCTTAAAGTAATCATGATGTACAACCCAAGAAATGCACTGAACCTGTTCTTGAATATATGCCAGTTTGGTATACTAGTAAGATGACTTTTTAAATCTTTTTAAAAATATATCTCTGTTTTTAAAAAATCTTACTGCATAACATAACAAAAATAACTGTAGTCACAAAATGCTTGCTTTGATTGCTGTTTTTACATCCAGCTATGCAGAATCAGTAGTTGAGTTTAACAGCTATCTAACAACATGTTCTGTCTAATAGCAACAGACATCCATGGTCTGCTTTTATCACTGTTGAGAAGGTTCCAAGTTCTTTTTAAGGCAGCTTTAATTAAGCCCTTCTTAAAAAAGCATAATTGGGTTTTAGATTACTTAACCAATTAAAGGCCTAATTCAAATCTACCACTTTTTTATAGATATGTTTAGAAGTACACTTGCTATTCAGTTTTCTAAGTGCTAGTCTCTGAAAACAACTTGTTTTGAAAATAGATATTTAGTAATCGTACTTTTGCTGTACTACAATTTTTTTGACCAAGAGAACCTTTCTGCTGTTGTGAACCAGGAAAGGGTCTTTTCAAGGGGTCACAATCTACTTTTGAAAGATGACTGATTTGCATTCAGCGTCATCTATTAAAACACACATCACCTCTATTTACAGGATGAGCAGGAGTTGGAAGCCTTTATCCTACGTGAATGAGAAATGAAAGGGAGACTTTTTTAAAAGTAAATTATATTATAGTGTCACAATACACATAAATGCAAAACTGCAGTGTGTAATGCTTTTCCTTTCTTATAGAAATAGTAGCAAGATTGCTATTTTGCATGTGGAGGTATAAAAGGGGACTTACTGAAGAGGAGATCACATAAATAGGAAGAAGGCAAAATAGATAGAGACATATCAAAGAAAGATCTGTAACAAATAAAGAGAAACCAGTATCTTTAAACCTTTAAAAGGATAACTAATTGGGCTATGAAGGACTGACTTTGAAAGCACATAAAAAGGGAGATCAGAATACAGAAGGTAAATAAACAGTAGAAGAAAATGAAAGCATATTTACTCCAAGATGAGATGTTTTTTTCCTTCCTAGATAACATAGGAGGAAAAGCCCTCTATCTTTGAACCAAATACAAGGTGGTAGAGGGACAGGCAGCTGCTGTGGCTCTTGTTGGGGTTCTGGTCAGCACCTTGGCCTCTGCTCCCCTTGTCTCCCTTCCACAGCCCCTAGCCTCCACCCACTCTGCTGCTTACATTTGCTCTGACTCCAGCTCTGCTGCAGCCTGGGGCACAAAGCAAGTATGCTCCAGCCCCAGCCTGACCCAGCCGCAGGGGCATCACAACTCTGGCCCCAGCTCCGTGACATGGCCAGAACTGCTACTGCTGCAGCCAGGCCAGGCTGGGGCCAGAGCTTACTTGCTCACTCCCTGCCCCAGCTTTAAACAAAGCAGGAGCCGGAACCTGTTGAAGCCTGTGCAAGGTTAAGCAGCAGGGGTGTGAGCAGGTGATGGGGAAAATGGGTACAGGGGAAGAGGTGGCAAGGAGGGACAGGCAAGGGAGCAGAGGTAGCAAGTGGTAAGGGGAACAGGCTGCAGAAGGCAAGATTAGGAGGCCAAGGGGTAAGGTCTCAGCTCCTCAGCAACCCCCCCGCAACCAACTGCACTGTCTGCCCTCTACTATGCCCTACCACTTGCCCCATCATCTGTCCACCTGCTCCCTTGCTGCTGCCCCCTATTGCCTCCCACACCACCTGCCTTCTCCACTGCAGCAGTGGGAGGGATGAATTTAAGACAACTCTCCAATTATTGGGTTTTATAATGGAAAATTATAAATGCTTATGATGCTTAAGCAAATAATCCAGGAGGGAGAGAACTACTCTGTCCTTCAAATCTAATAATTCTGTGCAGCTTGACTATTTTAGAATGGGACCACACTCACTCAAGCTACACTAATTTGAGCTCACATGGGAATGAAGACGAGCACTGGTCCTCCAACATCTTGCTAAGATCCTTCTTACTGAGAATGGAGAATCCGTACTTGAGATGAGATAATATTTATATTATGAAATACAAATAGAGCCAAGAAATACAGGGCCAGCCCGTCCTATCCTGCAAAACTTGCGACTGCAGGGGGCCCCATAGCCAAGGGGCCCCCTGCATCCAGCAGCTTGCCACCCCCTCCCCACCTCCCTGCCACTGACTTCACGTCTGGCTGCTCACCACCCCCCACCTGTGCGGCTGCTGCCGGCTTCTTCAGCTGCTCGCCACCACCACCAGCTGCTTCACGTCAGGGGGCCCCAAAAAATTGTGGGCTGGCCCTGAAGAAATATCCCTCAAAAAGTTGTTGCAACAGGTTGTAACACATACAAACCAAACAGAGTTCTCCTTTAAACTGGGTCATATTTGTGCATTTTAATCTGTTTCAGTGGATTTCTCACTGAAAATTCAAATTCCCGTTAGAATAATGACAAAATGATAGAATAACAATACAAGATTTATCTATGCTTTTTCCAACTTCCTTGGCTAATAAGGGAGCCATTCTAAAATATATATATATAATTTTAACTGGGATTTTAAAAATCTAAAGCAGTGGTGCTTAACCTTTTGGCCCTGTGCATCAGATCATAAAATCTTCAAAAATGAGGGGACTTCAGGATGCCACCTAGTTCCCCGCCCCGCCTGCCGGCCCACTCAAAACAGGACCATCCCCAGCTAAATCATTCCAGGCAGGACTTTGTTGAGCCAGGCCTTAAAAGCTTCCAGGGATAGATATTCCACCACCTCTCTAGGTAACCCATTCCAGGGTTTCACCACCACCCTCCTAGAGAGAGTGTTTTTTCCTAATATCCAACCTAAACCTCCTTTGCTGCAACTTGAGACCACTGCTCCTTGTTCTGTCATCAGTCACCACTGAGAACAGTTTAGTTCCATCTTCTTTGGAACCATGCTTCAGGTAGCTGAAGGCTGCTGTCATATCCCCTCTCAGTCTTCTCTTCTCCAAACTAAATGAGACCAGTTCCCTCAGCTTTTCCTCAGAAGTCAGATGCCCCAGCCCCTAAACCATATTTGTTTCCCTCCACTGGACTCTGGACTCTGAAAGCTTGTCCACATCCTTTCTATAGTGGGGGGCCCAAAACTGAACACAGTACTCCATATGTAGCCTCACCAATGCAGAATAAAGTGGATTACTTCCTTTGATCTGCTGGCAATGCTCCTACTAATGCAGCCTAGTATGCTGTTAACCTTCTTGGTAACAAGTGTACATTGAGTTGTATGCATCTTACTGTCCAGATCCTTTTCTGCAGAACTAGTGCATAGCTAATCAGTCCCCAGACTATAGTGATACATGGCATTCTTCTGTCCTACGTGCAGGACTTTGCACTTGTCCTTATTGAACCTCGTGAGATTTCTTTTTGCCCAATCCTCCAATTTATCTAGATCACTCTGAATCATAACCCTATCCTCCAGCATATCTTCTATTCCCCCCAGTTCGGTGTCATCCATGAACTTGCTGAGGGTACAATCCATCCCATCTTCCAGATTGTTAATGAAAATATTGAATAAAATTGGCCCCAGGACCAAACCCTGGGGCTCTCCGCTTCATACCGGCTGCCAACTAGACATCGAGCCATTGATTACTACCTTCTGTGCCCATTGTTCCAGCCAGTTTTCTATCCACCTTACAGTCCTTTCATCCAACCCATAATTCTTTAGCTTGCTTGCAAGAATGCTGTGAGAGATGGTATCAAAAGCCTTCCTAAAGTTGAGCTATATTAAGTCCACTGCTTTCCCTGCCACCGCCAGTTATGTCATCATAGAAGGCAGTTTGGTCAAGCATTACTTGCCATTGGTGAATCCATGCTGACTGTACCGAATCACCTTTTTCTCCTACAAGTGCTTAGAAGTGGATTTTTTAAGGACCTCTGCTGCATGATTTCTCAGGGACTGAGGTGAGGCTGACTGGTCAGTGGTTCCCTGGATCGTCCTTCTTCCCTATCCTAAGATGGGCACTATATTTGCCCTTTTTCAGTCATCCAGGACCTCCCCTGATCTCCACAGGTTTTCAAAGATAATAGCCGGTGGCTTTGCTATCACATCACCCAGTTCCCTCAGCATCCTCGGATGCATTGCATCTGACGCTGTGGACTTGTACACATCCAGCTTTTCTAAATAGTCTCTAACCTGTTCTTTCACCGCTGAGGGCTGCTAACTTTCTCCCAAAACTGTGCTGCCCGGTGCAGTAGTCTGGGAGCTGATTTTGTCCAGGAGATGCGTGGTGCAAATTCAGCCTGTGGGCTGGATCAACCCTTACACCCCAGGATTTGGTCCTCAGGCACTACCTCTTCCCTGCCCAGTGTACCAGGATTGGGCCTTAGGGGCCCAGTTCTACCCCTGTTACCCCTGCACACTGGGACTAGGTCCTGGGGGGGCCTTGCACCACCCCCATCTGCCTGGATTAGGTCATGGGACCCAGCACCACCCCTACCCTGTGCAGTGCTCAGGACCCTGGGTTCTCCATGGCAGCAAGGAAGCTGACTTTCTGACTTGGTACCATGGGCTGGACTTGAACACCCCTAACTTAAAACAAACTTCAGCTGAAAGAATAATGGAGAGAACAACACTTTTGACAGTGACGCAACCAATTTATGTGTTGGATCATTGAGAAATTCAGAAGTCATGTGGTGTTTGGTAGTGGTGTTTCGTGCATGCTTTTTATGAGGGACATTGAATGACTTGTATTGATAATTTTGAGTCTGAGGCACAGTATTCCTGTTTTATGGAAGAACTCATGCTGAACTTTTTATATATGTATTTATATAAATACATAGTCCTGCACTTATATAAAAAAAAAGAAAAAGTTCAGTATGAGTTCTTCCATAAAATGGGAGCACTCTGCCTCAGACTCAAATATGTATAACAGTAAGAAAATCTAAGTCTCAAAGCAGACCTCCCCTTTAAGGAAGTTCTGACAGTTTCAAGCCAAAACCTGGGACAAAGAAGAGCAGCAACACATGTAGCTTATCCCTGAAATTAATGCCATTTAACTCAAATAATGGAGTTAGTAATGATTATCCCAGGAAAAAGTGTTTGTTCTTCTTACCTTGCATGCCACAAAAGTACTTAAAGTAGGGAAAATGGCCTTGTAGGATTCCAGGATAAAGGAATGTCTCCCAGTACCTCTTTTTTTTAGCCTAACACACTCTGAGAATTTTCAGGTAAAATCCTCTCAAGAATGGCCTGCTGCAGGTAGAGGCCACATCAAGAATGCTAGTCTGTCCCTCTGCTGGCAATGACAGCTGTAAAGTATGCTTAACAGTACTTGCAAACCTATACTTCTGTTGAGGTGAAGTCCTTGATAAATAGATTTTATTTAGAAGTGAATAAGCAAAACTCATTGTATTTCATTCGTGCTTTCCAGGAAATCACTTTTTTAAAAGAGCAGACACAGAGTATTATAGTTTCTTGTTTGGCAGACATTGTACCTGTATTGACTAAGTATCCCTCAGTACCATAATCAGCTTGTCAATTAAAGGACTTTGCAAATATGATGAAGATTAATTTATCACAGAGTAAGCCTAGAGCATGTTTTGTTCAGAATCTCCTGTGGTAAAGAGCAACTTGGTCAAAGTACTGAGATAACATGGGAGCGCTGTGTGCTCTTGTTGCTCCTGCAGGGAAGCAGTGACAGTTAATTGCCATGGCTCTAGAAGCCATGTGGAAGTTAATTCTGGCACTGCTCCCCATCACTAAATTTTTGGACCCGTGACAGACTCCACAGGCCAGATGATATGGCCCTGCATGCCAGATCAGGCTGGTGCACTCGGCTGGCGTGTGGCCTGAGACCTGGCATGTAAAGTCTGTCTGCATGCCAGATCCAGCCCAAAGACTGGCTGCACCCCACCCATTCAAGTGCTCAGAAGGGTTGAGCACCACTTATTTTTAGGCCACAGAGACATGACAACCAGCCCATGGGGCTCCCCCGTGGGCTGGAAAACTTGGTAATGGGTAGCAGTGGAAGCTCCACGCAGCTGGATCCAACCTTTCCTGAGCTACTGCCTGCACAGCAGGATTAGGGCTGGGCCCCGCCCCCCTGCGCACCCAGGTTAGGTTGGGATGCTTCCAGATGTACGGATGTAGGGCAGGAGGAATCGGCCACCCCCCAATGCATCTGGACCAGGGATGCCCCATTCCACCCCACCCAACATGTCCAGATCAGGACCAGGCTGCCTCTCTTTTCCCCACACTGACAGAAATCTGGATCAGGGTCATTCCACTCTTACCCACCCCACTCTCTCCCTGCATGTCTGAATCAGGGCCACTCTGCCTGCCCCATCCTGGGTGGATGGATCAAGTCCCAGCTGCATAATCCCTGCAGCTGGATCTGGCCTGTAGAGGGACCTGGCACTGCTCATGCAGCCTGCAGTGGTGCCAGAAGGTTGGGCACCACTGATCTAGGCAATGAGCTGTACCTTAGTAAAATGAGCACTTAGTTGAAAGTATGTCTGCCTGTTTGATAGGAGGTAAATATGGGGAACCTGTTGCACCTGTAAGATGTTAGCTTTCTATTTCTGGATGTTGTTCAAGGTATTTATCTTGGGTTTAAGCTATAGAGGGCTAGCATTTTTCTGATAGCCTCCCTGTCCTTTCATGTACTGCCATAGTTGGAGGTCAGCTGTGGTTCTTCATTTTATAATACAGATTTCCCTCATTTTACGCAGGGTTTGTATGTGCAAATTCACTCTTAAGCAGTGATCCATTTTATACCAATAATTCGTTATATGCGAGGTAAATTCACTCTTATGTGATCGGTGTGGTGGAAGGCCACAGACAGCTGCTTTGCGCAGTGCATTGTGGGAGTGATGCGCACCAAAATATAGTGTCCTGTGTGGATCTGTGTTCTTTGCTCATTGACTGCAGTACGTGTTTCCATAGTTACCATCCCCATTATGGTAACATTCACCATCTTCACCTTTGGGCAGGGGGCTGGACTCGATGATCTCCCGAGGTCCCTTCCAGCCCTAATGTCTATGAAATCTGTGAAATCTCCCTGTGCTTGTGTGTACTGTCTACTCCTGGTAAGTACCAAAATTGTCTTGTAAAAGTGGTAGAAATGGGCCTGGGGTCAGTACAGTCGAGGTCTTGGAATGTATCCTTATTTGTTACATTGCAAAGTGGATTCCCTTTATGTGCATTTGAGTTATGCGCCATTTTCCAGGAATACATGTACAGCACTAAGTGAGGGAAACTTGTACTACAGATTTGTCTGTGGGTTGTTAATGGGATATTCTCAGTAAAGACCCTTCAGCCCTTGGAATTTACTCTTCCAATAGCATTGTGGTCAGTTGGATTAAAGACACAATATGAAACACACTATTTCCCCTTCCAGGCCTTGATCTGGCAAATGTGTTCTGGCTTTCTCTGCTTGCAAAACGTTTGTTGGCCCTTTTAAGTGTGTGTGTGTGTGTGTGTGTGTGTGCACATGTGTGCGTGTACACACACATACACCAAGAGATTTTATAAACTGAAAACCATACTTTAAGGTATACAATTTTTACTATATATAGTTTTCAGCTTTTAAGACTTAATGTAACAGATGTAACTGATTTATGGAGTCCTTCACAGCTAAGACAAACCTATGACATTTATACAGTATTAACTGTTTTTATATGTAGAATTATCATCAAAATAAATAATTGCAGACTGTTACCAGCTTTGATTTCTAGGTCTCCAATTTAAATGATATAATTGTCAACAAATATTTTAACAGATTGTATCATGTTAATCCAGACTAGCATAATTTCTTCTTTGCAAAGTACCATGACAGTGTTTTTCTACAAGTAATTACTGCATTCTCCAATAATCTGCTTTTTAAAATAGAAACTAAAATGATGAGATTTTAGTTCAGGAGCCTGTTTGGTATGTCAGCTATTTTTTACAAGTGTATGTAGGAACTGAATCGCCTATCCTCTTGTAGCTTGGTGTAATATGTATTGTAAGAAATCTTTAAATTTAAACTGTTAATACATTTTCTGTCTATTAAATGAAGTTAAAAAATGAAGGGCCTTATATTGGGGTGTTTTGGAGTTTAATTAGCTGGGATCTAGGATTGAAGATCATTAGTGATATTTTCCTGTAGGCACTTGGGCTGCCTGTAGAAGTGCCCGGAGGCTGCTCTGATGTTGGCGCACTAATTAGTGCACTCCAGCCAGCCTCATATCTGGAGTATCGGTGTCCTCACACTTCAGAATGGCGGCAACAGTGCTTTAACTAAAGCTCATTTGACAAGCTTTAGTTGAAGTGCTCCCACCACGATTTTAAAACTCAGGGATGCTGATACACAAGATGTTGCAGGCACTTTAATTACAAGAGCCACTTCAATTGAAGCACCCCACCCCTGGATCACATGGAAAAACACCCTTGTAGTCCGAGGATGTCAAGACACTTTACTTATGCATCAAGCCTCAGAAGAGCCATGTTTAGGAAGGTAAATATGTACTAAGGGGTAAACTGAGCCATAGGAAGGCCTTATGTTCCTAGTGCAATAGTGACTGGTTTGATTGTTGCTCTTAAATTCTAAATAATGCATTTCATAGACACCTAAACTTTGGTGCATTTCGCATAGAACACTTTTTGTGACTAATACCAGGCCTCCTAAAATGCAATGGAATGATAGCTCTATCATACCGAAAAACACAATACAGATTTTCATTTACCATATTTACTCAAATCCAAGATAACTTTGAATTCAAAACACCCCCCAATAATTCGATTCTAGACACGACAATTTTGTTATAATTTTCTATGTCTAGAATCTAATTATTGGAGGGTCATCTTAAATTTATCCACCACCACCCCCTCCCCACACTACTGCAGTGGGGCAAGTAGTGGCAGGTGGTAATGTAGCAGGAGGTCAAGTGACCTGCCCCCTACCTCCCCAACAGAAGCCTGCATACCCTATGCCTGGCCCTGTGGTGCCTGTACCCCCTGTTGCCTGCCCTCCCCACTTGCGCTCTTCTCACCTGTCCACCCTGATTGCCCGACCTTCACCATGTTCACCTTCCTCCAGCCTGCCCCCCCATGATGTATCCCATGATGATTTCTGAGCTATTGTAAAGTTATTTTTAAAAATTGTGTTATATAGCGATACAAATGAAGACTCCACAAACAAAGCAAATCAAAAACATCCAGACCAAACATAGACAGCTTTCTAACAACCCTGCTTCCAAAAAAACCCCAGACTTAAACTGTAACTTTGGGGAACACCATAGAAAAAATCAAATCTGAATCAAAATGTGTTACCTAAAAATAGAACATATCACATCACCACAATAAGCAAGAGAAACACTGAAAAAGCAAGTGTGTAGCTTTAAATTTAGGATTTTTATTTTTAATCTTATTATTCAATTCTAACTGAGGAACATGAAAGTTAAAAGCTTGTGTACTGCTTACTTTTTTGTGTTAAACAAATTAGTCTATTACTTTATTGAGCTCATACTGTAAATAAAATGTTTCCACAGCAGCGAATATAAAATATGGACACGTTGTTTTCTGTTTGCAGTCCAGTGCCCGTCTTGTATCCCAAGAGATCAAAAATGTTTCTAAAAATAGATGAGTTTAAGTTTTCTCCCATGAACTAACTGTGGGCATTACTATATTTTCTGTGTAGTTTAGCCAAAGCACCCCAATCTGAGCAGGTGCACAGATGACTAAATCCCACCTAATTTCCACTGCAATCTAGATACCACCTCACCTCCCATCTGAATTTTTAAATTCCCAGAGAGCCTGAACAGTAAGGGGACAGCTAACACACATCAACAACACTGAGTTTACAAAAATTACATTAACTGTAGTTACTGCTGAGAGAGAGAGAGACTTTTTGACTCTTGAAAACTTTTATTTTACAAATATTGAAAACAAATGGTGAAAGTGCAGAGGTACAAGGCTCTTCCAGAAGCCAAGCATGAAATACTGGTCAGTGATAGAAACACCATGTCACTGGAGATTAAAATCCCTTCTCCCGTGCCTCTCTTGGGGTTACACCTTTAAGAACCAGCTGTCCATCTTCCACCTTGCAAAGTGCCCCCTCAGTGGCCCAGCGTAACACAAACTGGTTCACATTTTGTCCAGATTCAAATGTGACAAGTGCCTGGACCAGAAAGTAGAAAAAGAGTTGAAAAGCATCATTAGAACCAACCCCAGTAAGCTGGTTTCTGCAGCATTTCAGTGTTGCCAACTTGCCCCGGCACAGTAAGAAATTGTCCAGGCAGATCATGTTCCCCTTGACCATTTGGTACAGGATAGAGAAGAGTCTCAGAGAAGTCCAAGTCCAGTATGCCAAAGAGGATGCCAAGGGCAGCAAAGAGAGGCTGCAGTTGGGGGCAGTGCGGGAATGCATGAAATAGTCTCCTCCACCTCCTTGCAGAAAGGGCACAAAACTGGTTATGGCCAGGGCCCCGTAGCAGCAGCTGCCACTAGAGGTCACCAGTTCTCTTGGCAATGAGTAGCTTATATAGTGTGCGCCAGGCCAAGAGGGCTTGCTCTAGTGTTGCTGTCACTAGGCACCACCTCCAAGTCATGTCATGGCAGGTGGTGATAACATGGGCATGACCCATTTTGTCTATGTATACAGTGTCTTCCCATACAGAATCTCAAGGCAGATCCCACATGCCTGAGCACCCTGGGTGCAGTGACTCACAGGCAGTACAGTGTCTTACTGCAGTTCCAGGGGCTGGTCCAGCAGTGCAGCAACTTCTGTTTTTAGTTTCTTCCCTGCTCCCTGAGGTCAGCCCCTCGGTCTGTTGCCCCAGCCATCCCTCTCCCCCCTCTTTGGTACACTTCCTGGTGCACGTGCTGGAGTAGCCCACTAGGGGCCATGCTCTTGTTGACCTGCTAATCACAAACAGAGATGAATTAGTGGGAAATGTAGTAATGGATGGCTGCTTGGGCAGCAGTGAACACGAAATGAGTTCAGAATCCTGAGGAAAGGAAGGATGGCAAACAGCAGGGTAAGGACCCATTGGCTCAGGGAACTCATGGGCAGGATCCCCTGGAAAGCCAGTCTGAGGGGGAGAGAAGTCCAGGAGAGCTGGCTGTGCTTTAAAGAAGCCTTACTGAAGAATGCAGGAACAAACCATCCCAGTGCGCAGGATGACTAGCAAGTATAGCAGTTCAGCTTAGTAGGGAACACTTCAGTAAACTAAATTACAAAAAGGCAGCTTATTAGAAGTGGAAAATTGAAGAAATATCTAGGGAAGAATATACAAGCATTACTTGGGCATGCAGGGATGAAGTCAGGGAGGCCAAAGCACAATTAGAGTTGCAGCTAGTAAGGGATGTGACAAGAAGGATCTTGACAAGTATGTCAGTAACAAAAGAAGGATCAGAAAAGGCTGAAGTTCTCAGTGTCTATTTTGCCTCAGTCTCCATAGGCAAGGTCAGCTCCCAAATTACCACACCTGGCAAGACAGTTTGGGGAGAAGGTGAGCAGCCCTCAGTGGTGAAAGAACCACTGAGACTAGTTAGAAAAGCTGGATGTGTAAAAGTCCACAGAGCAGGATGGATGCACCCAAGGGTGCTGAGGAAGTTGGCTGTGATTGTAGAGCTACTAGCCATCATCTTTGAAAACTCATGGTGATCAGGAGAGGTCCTTGATGATTGGCAAAGGGCAAATATAGTGCCCATATTTAAGAAAGGGGAAAAGGAGGATCCAGGGAACTACAGACCAGTCAGCCTCACCTCAGTCCCTAGAAAAAATCATGAAGCAGATCCGCAAGGAATCCATTTCTATACACTTGAAGGAGGAAAAGGTGAGTAGGTATAGTCAGCATGGATTCACCAGGGGCAACTCATGCTGACCAACCTGATTGCCTTCTCAGAGGTGACTGACTCTGTGGATACAGGGAGACTGGTGGATACCTTGATTTTAGCAAGACTTTTGATACGGTCTCCCACAAAATTCTTACAGGCAAGCTAAGGGAGTATGGACTGTAAGGCAGATAGAAAACTGGCTGGAGCATCAGGCTCAGAGAGTAGTATTCAATGGCTCAATGTCTAATTGGCAGCCGGTATCAAGTGGAGTGCCCCAGGGGTTAGTTCTGGGGCTGGTTTTGTTCAGTCTCTTTGTCAACAACTTAGATCATGGCATAGAGTGCACCCTCAGCAAGTTGCAAAAGACGCCAAGCTGGGGGGGGGTATTAGATATGCCGGAGAGTAGGGCTAGGATTCAGTGACTTAGACAAATTGGAGGATTGGGCCAAAAAAGGATTGGGTCAAATCTCATGAGGTTCAACAAAGACAAGTGTAAAGTCCTGCTCTTACGATGGAAGAATGCCATGCGCCAATACAGGCTGTGGGCTGACTGGCTGGGCATCAGGTCTGTAAAAAAGGACCTTGGGGTTACAGCGGACAATAGGCTAAATATGAGCAAACAATGTGCTCATGTTGCCAAGGAGGCTGACGGAATACTGGGCTGCATTGGTAGGTGTGCTGCCAGTAGGTCAAGGGGAGTGATTTTTTCCCCTCTGTTCAGCACTGGTGAGGCCACATCTGGAGTACTGTGTTCTGTTTTGGGCCTCCCACTACAGAAAGAATATGGACAAATTGGAGAAAGTCCAGCAGAGGGCAACAAAAATGGTTTGGGAGCTGGGTGATATGACGTATGAGGAGAAGTTGAGAGAACCAGGCTTATTTAGTCTAGAGAAGAGAAGACTGAGGGAGGATTTAAAAGCAGCCTTCAACTACCCGAAGGGGAGTTTGAAAGAGGATGGAGCTAGACTGTTCTTAATGGTGACAGATGACAAAACAAGGAGGAACTGTCTCAAGTTGCAGCAAGGGAAGTTTAGGAAGAATTTTCTCACTAGGGGGGTGGTAAAACAGTGGAACAGGTTACCCAGAGAGGTGGTGGAATCTCCATCCTTGGAGGTTTTCAAGACGTGGCTAGACAAAGCTTTGGCTGGAATGATCTAGCTGGGGATGGTCCTGCTTTGAGCAGCAGATTGGACTAGTTGACCTCCTGGGGTCCCTTCCAACCTTAATTTTCTGTGATTTCTATGATATATAGGATGTTTATACACATACTTCGAGAGCCACTCTAAAGCACCCACAGCAGCACTTGTATTCACCGTCCTGCACTTCAAAATGGCAGCAGCGACACTAAGTAAAGTTCGTTCAACGAGCTTTAGTTAATACCTCCCCCCATTATGAAGCACAGGGTTGCTGAACAGATGTGACAGAGGCTGCTAGAGCATGCTACTTAGCACACTCCAGCAGACTCTATTATTCAAGCCTGTTTTGACATGTACTAAGTAGTATGTCTCGGAGCAGACATCCAGCATGTGTACAGATGCTCGTAGGTTTTAGCCACTCCTCTCTACCTGAAGGAATTCAAACCTGCATCCATGTTTTTAGTCCAGTGACTGTCTAATATAAAATTCATAAACAATTCTGGGACTAGGAACTGGGATCTAGGCTGTTTCTCCCCCTTTTCCTCCCCTCATCCCATCCCCATACACGGGAGTGCTATCTTTTCCCTGCTGCAGGCAGACTTGCTCTTCCAGGCCTCACGTCACTTGCTTCCTTGCCTGTACACTGGCTCATTTTGAGTAGGAATTTTATATTACAGGCAGATGGCTATGGCACTCTCTTGGGAGGTGTGAATTTGTTTTGATTCTTACAATCTAAGTCTCCCACTTCCTGGGTGGTGGTTAGTGGTTTAATAGCTATTATGCAAAAAGGTACCAGCACAACCCAGGCAGCTGTCTTCAGCAGAAGATTTGTTACCCTGGGGCATTTATACATGTGCTCCGTGAGTGGGGGGAGGGGTGTTTTAATTAGAGCAGCTCTGAGAGCTGCGCTGATTAAAGAGTCTGGAGCATTTTGTGTATCAGTGTCCCTGCAGGACACTTTAAAGCTCGTCAAACGAACTTTCGATAAAGCGCCCCGCCACCATTTTGAAGCATGGATACGCTGCTACATGAGACGCTAGAAGCTGCTGTGGCGTGATAATTACCATGCTCTGGCAGACTAGATTAATCGAGTCTGTCTAACATGCTTGTCATTACAGCACATCAGAGATAGGCCCCCCTGGTTCATAAGTTTACAAAGTTGCCTGATATGGAGCCATGAGTCAGGTGTCTAAGCTTAAGTGCAGACAGGGATTCAGATGCAATTCCCCTTTCTATTGCCCCATCCTGTGCTCACTGTTTCCAACTGTCTCACTTTCAGCATCTCCCTGCTCTCTGAGGTAGTCCTTCGGTAGTGTCTGATTCTTCTTCATTAATTATATATGGAGCCTATTGATTTTAAGGTATTGTGAAGCCCAAGTTAGGAAAACCTAAGGCACCAATTTGTATTTTTGTCCCGTGAGCCTAAACCTACTTGTATAAAATTATCACTGAAGATAATAGGAGTTTTATGTAATAAAGTCAGGTTCTTCTCTTTAGTGGATATAACATACACTAATATGTGTATCCTGCATTTTCTTTTGCGTTTTTAAGCAAAAATACTCTGAGCCAGAATATCTTCTACCTATATACTTAGCTGAGTATATAAGGGCAACATCCAATTTCATCCTGCCCAAGTCCCCCAAAAAAACAATAAATGCACAATTTTAAAGGTGGGTTGGTTCCCCTTGTCCTTCTTGCCATTTGCAGTAACCTAGTATTAAGGTGAAAATGTATCAACAAATACTCAGGGATTCAAGCAGAGTAGAATAAAATTGCAATTAGACACCCAATATGTAGAATAGGATCTGCTGTTTATGTTCAAATTTGAATTAAGATAGTAATTGATGTAAATATTTCTGGGTTTACAGGTGACTAGATTCAAAGCACAAGCTATATTGAACTAACAAGTCTGATGATTGATTCTGCACATGCCCAGGATATTAGAGAATACAGTATTTACATTATTTTGGTATTCTGGGATGTTAATTGAATAGATTCGCTAATCCAAAATTACTGAGCATGTCAATGTAAAGAATGCTAAAATTAGATCTTTATCTCTGGCATTTTTAATTTGGCTAATATGATTTATCTAACCAACCAGTTTTATCTAACTGTGTATTTTATATCATTTCATACTTACTGTAATTAGATCATTTAAAAATGCCTCTACAATCATCATATTTAAATCTGTAGTTGGATTTGTATATCTGTCAACATCTGGAATCTTTGCCATGAAAACTAGGCCTTCAAACACTCTTCCATTCTAAGTTATTAAGAAAATTTAAAATCAGAAAATCCATGGCAACAAGATACTGTTCCTGGCCAATACAAAATAGAATATCTTGCAAACTCAGTGTACCCAAGCAGACTTCAAGGACCGAGTGGGGAGAAAGCTGTTTATATTTGCCCTCCATAAAAATAAAAACTGACGTGCTGTTATTGGAAAAATTTACCACAAGCATTATCCATCTTTTCTTAAGTTTCAGGAATGTGCTTGAGTCTATACAGTACATAGAAGATGTTTCCTACTGAGAAGACCTTAGAATCTAAAGGCATTTGTACACGTTTGCACCACACCACCGGGTGCTTTGGCGCATGCATTTGTAAAAACAGCAAAATGTGTGTCAGCTCTGAGAAAATGGCAGCAGTGCACTTTTGAACTAAAACACATTGAGTTGCGTGCAGTTGTATGTCAGCCCACATGAGGAGCAGACTCAACTAACAGATTCCGCTTCGACACACTAGGTCTCCGGCATTTTGGAGCACGAAGGTGTATATGTATAGATGCCCTAAAAGAAAATGTATAGGAGACTGGACGCACTTCAGAATCCAGGCACTTGAATGAATAATGTCTTCCCCCAGCACATACCCCACACTTTTTTTTTTTTTTTTTTTACCTATAAATTCCCTTCTCTCAAATGTACAGAAGGAATTAATTTTTACAAGGTTATGAATAGGAAGCGTTCTGGTTTTGAAATACAGAAAAGAAAGGACAGCACATATAAAGATACTGAAGGAAAATACAGAAGGCATTAAAAGTGCAGAAGAGACAGTTTGTGAAGGATTTATAGGACATCCTAATTGAACCTGAAGATGACCTTGAAACAGACATACACTATTCCATAACAGTATTATGTATGGAATTCTGCCCTCAAAAAAACAAATCTAGAATTGCTTTCCTTTTAGAAGACATCTTGGAAAAATCCTACTTTGGCTAGAAATGACCCACTTGCATTTAAACTTCAGGACTGAAGATCATGATAACAATAGTTTCTTCCTATTGTTACTTACATTATGGCATTCTGCTGATCAACGGGGATTGTGGTTTTCTTTGTTTAAAAAAATCACAAATTCTCTGATTAAAACCCTCCCAAATCCACAATCAAAGTGAAATGCCACTATATATATATATATATATATATATATATATATATATATATATATATATATATAGTTATCAAATGAATACAATGTTTTATTGCATTGGAATATATATATTTTATTGATATATTTATTTAAAGCAATTTGGAAGCCTGACAGTGTCTCAGTTACTATAAAATAAATTCTAAATACCTGTAAGTTTTGGTGTTTTGAGTTTGGGTTTTTTGCATGGAAAATTAGAGCTCCCCTTGCCCATTTCACTCACCAGGACACAGGTCCAGGCCCCTCACTCCCCACCCCCAGCCCTGCTGGTGCCCTTCACGTCCCACCCACAGCCTCCCACCCTCCCCAGCCCTGCTAGAGGGGGCCCCAGCTGCCAGGAAGGGCTACAGAGCCAGGGACCTGGGTCCATGGCCCCCTAACCCTGCAGCAGCATCCAAGCCCTGGTTGCTGCTCACTGGAGAAGGCAGCTGCTGCAGCAGAGCAGAACAAAGAGCCCGACTCCCCCTCCCCCATGGGCAGCGCAGCTGGAGTGAAGCCTGTGGTGGGGGCAGGTGCAGGCTGCCCTCTATGGACTCAGGCTCCCCACCCTCCTGCCTTCCCCATGGGACCTACACAGCCCAGCAGGTGGGACCCAGTGCAGCAGGGTAGAGGGGCTGGGCAGGAAAGCTTGATACAACTGCTGGGAGCCCTATGCTGCTATGGTGAAGCACCCCTGCCTCCTGCCCAGCAGCTGCGAGGGGCACAACTCCATGCCATTGCCTCCACTGCTGCCAGGCAGGCTGGAGGCACTTTGCCATGGCAGCACAGGGCTCCCAGCAGCATAAGTGCACTGCAAGGTGTGCCACTGCTACGTGTCCCTGGGGAATGCCTGTGTCATGTGCACTCTGGTGTATGGCAGGTTACCCCAGGTGGGGCACAGTAGTCTGAAGCCAGCAACTGTACTGGCCCCCACAGCCTTACCTGGGGTCCTGGGGGCCTCTTGGGGCTGCAGCCACAGCAGGAAGCCTGGCCAGCAGCTAGAGTGTGGCTCTGGCTGGCCAGGCTCGAGTTTTGGGTGGCATGCGCTGCCACCATGTGTGCAGCCCCACTTTTTTTCGGCATGGGATTTTTGGCCCTGGGATGTCCCGGGGTCAAACACCCCCCCCATAAGGTAGCAGCACAGGGAATGCCTGCATATGTGGTGCATGTCAACGCTCATTTGGATGCAGCCTAGGATTGTGCTTGCCTCTTATCATGGCTGCATCACATTGGTGGCTTCTATCCATATAAGTGACTCCCAGATGTGTAGGGGCGTGCACTTGCAGCATCAAAAATCAGCACAAATCTATGCAGCTACTTTTTGCTGTCGTGTATACTGCTGCATGCATGCTTTGGTGAGGGACAAATTGTCCTGCTTTGGGCAAACCACCCTTTTTCTGCTTCTCCCAGCATCCTGGAGGAGCCAGGACACAACTGCGGGAGTGGAAATGCTCTGGCCAGCACCAGAGTATCTCCCTGGAGAACCAAGTCTTCATGTCTTCTGGCTTCTCCCATAGTGTGCACCACACTGCTTTTTTTCCCAGCACTTTTTTTTCACTACTGGGATTTCCTGGCAGCAAATTTTAGCCTTGCACTACAAATTTGCAGTGCAGGGCATGTTTTAACATTTCCTGTGTGCAGTTTGTGATGCTGCAAAGACGTTTGCAACGCCACAAACCACATGTGCCTGCATGTCTGGATCCAGCCTAAGCAGCTAAATTAGGGTCACATGAGCAACTTATTTTGGTATTTGCTAACTTTTGAGTGATTGGCTTTTTTGCAGCCTAAACAACATATTTTCAGCTTCAATTTGTGCTTGTTCTTACATAATATACAAATGGAAATATAGAACATTCTCCAATATGCAAGCATCATACAACACCAAATATAGAAAGAATTTAAAATGTAGAAGGGGGAGAGAAAAATAAAAGCTGAACTTACCTAAATGAATACATGTCATTTATATCTTAAGATAAATAATTGAGTTTCATCATTCTGGTAAATGTTTTTCAAGACTATCATATTCATAGAGATCTTTTCCTAAATGTGTAGACTTAATTCCAAGTTAAGAATAGAGCAGAAAATTGCTAATATTTTTTATTTAAAACAAGCATTCTCAGTGTATATGTGAAGAACTGTATACAACACTTGAAATTAGTCTAATGCTTCTTTACTAGCAAGTTATGATCTTATCTTTATTAGTGGTAATAAAGAAGTATCTGACAATCTAAACTGTACTTTATTACAGTAGTATTCATGCTATTAAAGAACCATAAAAATATAAATAAGTTTTACATTCATTACATAAGGAACAGGTCTCTAATAGAAGAGTAGTTTTGTATAATAATGATGATCACAGGGCGCGTCTACACATGCAGTTAATGCAACTGAAAATAATCTAGCTCAATATGAGCCAGAGTAAACTAATCCCAGTATCACTGTCTACACGTACATTTAAATGTAGTAATTTACTGCGCTGCTGGATACCACTTGTAGTGATGGACCTGTCCAGCAGCGCAGTAAATTAATCTACTGTGCCCTAATTGCCATACATATGTAGACAGTGACACTTCACTATGCATCAAATTAGTCTTCGGAATAAAGCATCTCACATAGGCATGCCCACAGTGTTGCAACTGATCTTGGGTACCTACCTATAGAGAGATTTAGGGGTTTTAAAAAAATAAATCCCTGTTTTGCAGGTATTTATAAATCAGATATAAAGATTATCCATAAGCTGAATAATATCATGCACAATTAGATCTTCCAAGTTACTGCATGGTGCTGTACTCCTTAAGACTAAGATTTGCACTTATAGTACATCTACATGGCATAATGCGAGCCTTGTAGAGATACTGTAACTAGCTTTAAATGAGCTGTGTTGGTGTAGGACTGACTATGCTAACTAACACTGGATAGAGCACCATGACAGTAGCTATATTGCTTCTGATCTGCAAGCTAGTTTGAACTGTCTCTTAATAGCACTGCATTATACCATACAGGCATACTCCAAGATTTAAAATTCCAAAGAAATTGCAAGGCACACAACTAGACGGTTTCTGTTTATTAATGGATGAAGTCATAAATCTGGGTATGAAAACTGTACAAAAGTCCTGGATTCTAGGGTCAGTTGAAATTTGAGTACTACCTATGAAATTTAAGTGCTGTATGTGAGCATATGTAGTGTGTGCGTGCGCGTGTGTGCATGCGTGTGTGCGCATCTCTCAAATAATTGCTCTCAAAAACCTGGCACACACACAGGCTGAGCCATCCAAAACACCACTCTGGCTGCCTGTCAAGCCTCTATAGTGCCCAACCTGTGCCTCTGCTGCTCTAGGCCACCAGGTATGACTGCTGGGGCTAGCACTGGTGCTGGCCCCAGCCTCCAGCTGTCCCTGGCTGAAGAGCCAGAAAGAGCTGAGCAAGGGCAGTTAGCCCACAGTGAAGCACATGTGTAGGAGCGTGCACTGCAACAATTTGTGCTGCTGTAAGTGCACGTCCCCACATATCTGGACACGGCCTGTGTGGCAGTTCATATTGACTATGACTTTGTGTGAGGTTCTGCATCAGATAATTCATCCTGTGAACACCTCAGTGAATCCTGGAACAAATGTGGGAGCTGATCTAGTACTATGATAATCACAGGGTACAGACAGAACTAATAAAGTTTCATAGTGTTGTGTACTCAAAGAATCTATGGGCGTTCAGGGAAGGGGGCACTTTAATTACAGCAGTTCTGAGAACAGCTCTAATTAAAGCACCCAGAGCATCTTGTGTATCAGTGTCCCCATGGTTAAAAATGGTGGAGGGGGTGCTTTTAACTAAAGCTCATTTGACAAGCTTTATTTAAAGTGCCCCCTCCACTATTTTTAAGTATGGGGATGCTGATGCACAAGACCCTGGAGTCTGCTGAAGCACAGTAATTACCATGCTTCAGCAGACTTGATTAATTGAGCCTGCTCCAATGCACTGTAGTTACAGCACATCGGAGCAGCCTTGCTGCTCGTGTATAGGCACATCAATGCTTTCTTTATGACATTTGTAATCTGGAACACATTTATATCTTCCCCTTTCTCCTTCACTATTATTCAGAGGATCTGGGGAAGACTTATTAAAGTCATTTGAACCTTTTAAATATTGTGTCAGTTCCTGAAAATTAGCCTTTCTATGGTCCTACTCTACTCCTGTTACACAAAGCTCACATTAGCCAGATAGTTCTGTTGGAATGGTCAGTAGTTAAAGGGACATCATCTATCTGAAATCTAGTTAATTATTTTTTTAAGCAGTAATTGAATGCCTTGGCTTTTTTGTCACTTTGTGATTACACTTACTGTTTTTTTTTAAAACTGTTCTTCTCTTGATTATATAAGTGCAACCAGAAAACTAGCTTTAGTGGGAGAAACACCGACACTACACCTTGATACAAAAGGCTACTGTATATACCAGGTAAACTGAGAAATAATATATTTTTTACAGTACTGCCACCCCATGCATTTAAAAATGAGTCAGGCCCATAAAAAACAGGATGTAAGTAACATTTTGGGTACTCACATTTTGCCTTTAACTTCTTGGTTCATGTTTCCAGGCTTTTTTCTGCCGCCATGAAGGTTAGAAACTTTTTTTAAATTAAAACTGCCATTCTCACCTAATCATTTGTTCCCAGAAACTGAAAAGAAAACATCAATTATTGTGAAACTTATGATAATATGATACAGGTTGGCAATACTATACAGGTGCATATTTTTAAGGTACTCAAGGCCCTATCCCTTGCTGCTCAGAGCAGCAGCACACCATTTAAAAATTTGGAATGTCAGCTTTTTAGGGAATGTTTCTTATATAAATATATACACTTAATGCCATTGACAAGGAGACAGACCCCAGTTTCTGAATGGGACTTATATATGTTGTTCTAATACAAATGCTAAATAATCATTTTAAACACCAGAACCCTTCTAACAAAACTACACAAGTTGTTGGGACAGCTTCCCAAAGGGATATTTTAGAACTATTTACTGACTTATTTAAATAATATAGTGCTAATCTTGTACTCTTGGTAATTTATGAAACTTAACATGCAAGGTAAAATACTTCTTTGTCCTCCCATGTAAAGCCTGATTTGATATCTAAGAAGAATATATCTTCAGATTTTGGAGGACATCTGATAAAATGTGCTCTCAATCCCCATTCAGACGGATATAAAAATCCCCATTCAAAGGTTTTTGCTACCTGCACAGAGCTGGTATAAAGCATTTTGGGAATAATAGCAGGCTCATTTCTCAAGAATACTCATAAATGTAATTTGACTCATTTTACATGAAACAAAAATGTAGCTGAACTTCTCGTCCCTATAAACTGCCTGGTAAGAAACAAACTGATGGTTCCCTTCAGCTATAACTATTAACTGTTTTAACCACCCAGAAATCTGTGAGATGCTTCATAAGAGCATGTGCTCCTGTCCTGAAAGCATAAAACTTAAATTTGACTCACCAGTAAGGATCATAAATAGATGATTAGGTAAGGGCAAGAGGGAAGGATAAGGGTAAAAATGTCACATTGCTATTCCCTAAGACCCAAAGCTTGTAGCTACAAAGATACAAGTGGGCAATCTCCACTGGCCGACGCTGCCGGTGGTGTCTGCAGGTGGTCACACCAGTCAGCGCTTGCCACCTCCTAGCCCCCACTGCCGACACCACTGTGGCCACCTGCGGGAGCTTCCTGCTTGCCACCACCACACCCCTGCTGCTGACACCAGCCCCCACCCTCAGGGGCATGCGTCATTCATGGATGGAACCCTGCTTAAATTCACTTCTTGATCCAGCAGCACTTAAGTCCTAAATGTATATAATGCTGTCAAGCTAACTAATCTTTGTAGAAAACAACTTCCAGTTAAGCAAGAGAAGTTACAAACTTTTGAACCTCCCTCTCAATGTGAATGTAATTTCCTACCTTACCTCCCTCTCCCCCCTCCCTTTGCTTGGAGCAGAAATGTCCTTTCATCTCTTCTCAGCCAGGGTAGAGGAAGAAATTTTTTCCTGAGAGGGAGCCTGGCAGCAGATGAGGAAGTGCCTTGCCCCTCAGTCACACTGTGTACTGAACTGTCACTGGAAACTTTACACATGGAGGGGAGTGAAGCAGTCCAAACCTTAGTTCAACTGTGGCTCCCAAGGGCACAGCCCCTACCACCTTGCTTCTTGGAGGCTTGCCCCCATTGAGTATTATCTTTATTTTGCTTTCCCCTGCAAATTTCCTTTTCTTCTCCATACTCCACTGCACTTGTTTCTTAGCCTTCCATCATGCGTCTGCTTCTTCTGTCCCCTGCCCTTGTGAAAAGCTCCTTTAGGCTGCTCATATTCAACACTGTTAATGTGGCCTTATTTGAAGACAGAGGAGTGTCTGGGGGGTCCTGAGATGGTGGCAGCAGAGGAACAGATGATTCTTCTGGGGGATAAAGCAAGAGTATTTTATATGGGTTTTCTCCTTTAACCTTTATGATCCCACTTTTGAAATTGTGCTAGGGGAGACCATTCATGACCATGTATGTTCTCCTGCCCATTTCAGTGCAAATAACCAGAACTAGGACAGAGACCATTTCAGTGCAGAAGGCAGGGTAGATTTGTATCTTGCAGACTAATGAAACCATGGAATAACAGAAAATTAGGGTTGGAAGGGACCTCAGGAGCTCATCTAATCCACCTGCATGCTCAAAGCAGGACCATTCCCAACTATATCATCTCAGCCAAAGCTTTGTCCACCTCGGTCTTAAAAACCACTGAGGATGGAGTTTCCACAACTTCTCTGGATTAGTTCCTCTCAACCTGTTCCACTGTTTACTACCCTCTAGTGAGAAAGTTCGTCGTCGTATCCAACCCAAACTTAACCTGTTGCAACTTGAGGCCATTGCTCCTTGTTCTGCTCCGTCGCCACTGAGAACAGTCTAGCTCCATCCTCTTTGGAACCTCCCTTCAGGTAGTTAAAGGCTGTTATTAAATCAGTCTTTTCTTTTCTGGATTAAGTTCCCTCGGTCTCTCCTCATAAGCCAGGCTCCCCAGCCCCCTAACCATTTTTGTCTTGTCACTTGCTGGACTCCAGTCCACTGGACTCTCTCCAAATGAGATGCAAAGCATCAGCTTCTATAAGCAGCAGGCTTATTTGTCTTACTTTTCCCTTTGCTCAGTTTCTTTTTTCTTTTAATGAAATTAGAACCCACCTTGCCCTCTTCTCCCCCAGGTTGCAACTCAGCTTTCCCAGAGCCCCAACCTGAGGAAAAGCAGGGAAGTGGGATGGATTCTAATTTTATTAAGGGCCTGGGAAAAAAGCAATTGAGCAAAGGGAGAGGTAACTCTCCGACTGCATTATTAATAAACAATAGGATACATTTCTTTCTGAAAGATTTTCCCACATGGCACATAGTCACCTAAATCTGAAGTATTTCACAGTCTCTCACTATAAAGCATGAGCAGTGTGGTCAATTTAATATTCTGAGAGATTTTTAAGTTCTTAATTTTGACACCTTCCTAGAAAAATCTCAGTGCGCATGTCGGCATGTTTATTGATGCACCGTAGTTACTCCACATTTAGTTCAGTACTTCCTTAACGAAGTACTGAGCTAAATGCCCAGTAACTAGAGCTACTGTGCAGCAGCATGGGCACACGGTAATTTTGTGATGCTTACTGCACATTAGCATAATAACACGGCCTCCTTGGCTTTTAGCACAAGTTTTAACTCCCACCCTACTGATCAGTAAGTTACTGGCGCCTGTACTAAACAGAAATTGTGGTTACAGTGCAGGAAGTGTGCACGTGTAGATGTGCCCAGCTGTTATTAGGCTAAGTTAAAGTATGTGTCTCATGTAGACGCCCCGTGTTGCACTGACGTGTGTGTGCCTGCACAGCGAGCCTCAGGGAGGGGAGAGGAGGGGACCACCTTTGCTTAATCGCTCGTTCCCGTTGTTGGCGACGTTTCTCCCCCTTCCCCTTTCCGACCTGAAGGGGACTGGGAGCAGCCAGTGTAGAGCCCTGGTGCGTGAGGGGAGAGCGACGTCCCGCCGGCGGTGCAGCGCCGAGCGGCGGAGGCGGTCGCGGGGTGACAGGAAGCGCCGCTTCCTTTCCCGGGGCCTCGCCCCGAGCGGCAGCGGCTTGGGTCTCGCGGGGCTGCGGCGAAAGCGGGAAGGAGGGAGTGGACAGGCGTGGGCTGCACGGGGGGCAAGCGGCGTGTCCGCCCGGGCTCCTCTCCCCGGGGCGGGGCTCGGGCTCAGCGCCGGGGCCGGCCCGGGGGAGGGCGCGCGCGTGTCGCCTGGCGCGGGCGAGATGCTTTGTCCGAAGGAAGCGGCCGGGGAGGGTCGGGAGGTTTGCCCGGGAGGGAGGAAGCCGGGAGCGCCGCTCCCTCCTGGAAAAAGGTAAAAGCTGGAGTTACCTGGATCCCGCCCCGGCCGGAGCTGCGCCTGCACCAGATCCGAGGCTCCCTCCACCCTGTCTTTGCTCTTCAGCCCCAAACTCTGGCGCCTGGAGATCCCAGGCGTTTGCTCCTCTGTGCGCAGCCGCCCCCCCTGCTCTAGCCCCTTCCACGTTTGGTACCGAGAGCATGTCCAGAGCCCCAGCTCCTCCACGCGACTTTTGGCCCCGAGGTCCAGGCTGTTGGGGGTTAAATACAGCCGCTTAGCACCGGGCTAGTTCGGATTCCCGTGGACCCAGTGGCTAAAAACCTGGACAGCCCTACCAGCAACTGCAACACTCCTCCCTGCAGCTGAATTCATCTGGATCCTGAGCGGGTTGGGCCCGCCTGACTCTAATCTGAATAGAAAACAAATGGAGCCTCTGCTATTTCCCTCGAGGAGAACAAGATGGGGCTCCTGGGGCATTCTGACTAAGTAGCAGGGGTGAGGAGGGGAGGGTGGTACACATTTGGTTCCTTGCAAATTAATCCCACAAATTGTACTGTCTGGGAGAGGGCTTCCACAAACCAGACCTAGCATATAACCATACACACAAAAATGTACCAGGAGCTTGGATACAACAAAGCTGCTGCTGTTGTTGCATCCCTGCATGAAAATACTGTAAAGCTGCCCAGCAAAGCAGCTCAAGTTCCACTCCCTGATTGCACCTCTGCTTAACAAGCAGGACCTGCCTTCTGCCCCTTCTGGCCTCATGCCACCAATGTACTGTGGCAATGGACAGTATGTATCACTGCTCTTCCTTGACCCAAAAATCCCAGCTTCCAGGGTCCCAGTGAAAAAGCAGTTGAAACCCCTACGTGTAGCACCTGGGTCCCTGTGGCCACAGATATCTAGAACAGGGGTGGACAATTATTTCGGGCAGAGTGCCACTTACTGAGTTTTGGCAAGCCACAAGGGCTAGGGGCAGCTAAATATTAATTTTCTACATTTTTAGGGGCCCCGCGGGCTGGATAGAATGGCCTGGCGGGCCGCATCCAGCCTGTGGGCTGCATTTTGCTCACCCCTAATCTAGAAAAAACATAGAAGTTGACAGCTTGTCACAGCTTGTCACTATCAGAATGGGATCCCTGGTCCATCCTTTCCCAGCAGCACTCCTAGTGGACCTGGATCTGTGTTTGCAAATGACAGCTGTACTGGGAGAAATGGGTGAGAAGGGGTGGGGGGGAGGAATCCTTTTGGATCCAGGTGCATGCAGGTTTTCTTGTGCCGGGATGGATCAGGGGCTTAGATTTTGTCTGAACTTGTTTGTTTCTGCCATTGGCCTTAGTGTTGCACTGCCAAAATAGAGCAAGATCTAGTTTCCATTTCTGTGGGTTAGCGTGACTTATTCATGTTCCAGGCCTGGTTATTTTTGGATGGATTTGAGCCGCTTTGATGCTACAGTTTGGGGACTTGGGGCCAAAACTGGTACAATTCTGCAGGGTCCAGATTCTGGGGACATATTGGAATCTGGATTATTCAGTTGTGTTGGCTGCTGTTCTTTGGTGGGTTGGTAGAACATCGAGCATTCAAACATCTCATTAGAACAATATTTTTTTAAAAGTCTGGATCCATCCGAGTCATAGAAAATCAGTTGGAAGGGATTTCTGGAGGTCATCTAGTCCAGTAATTCTCAACCTTTTTTGTACCAGGACATATTTGTAGACATCAATGGTCAGTCCCAACTCAGAAACCCTCACTCCTGACTGGCTGCCCCAGGCCTCAGCCCCCCAGTGGATGGAGTAGGGGGTGGGTGTATGGGGCAGAGAGAGGGGTTGTGTGGGGAATGGGAGGGGCCCACATTTCCCATGTTTTTCTCCTTTAAAGGAGAATAAGTTTTAATGTTTGTTGATCCATTTTTAAAGTTGGTCATGACCCTTGGGTTGAGAAACACTGATCTAGTCCAGCCCCCAGCTCAGAGGAGGACTATCCCTAACTTGATCACCCCAGTCAAGGCTTTGTCTACCCCCATCTTTAAAACTCCAAGGATGGAGATTCCACAACCTCTCTGGCTGGGTGCATGCAATGCTGCTGCTTCAGTTTGGATATTTTGGTGTATTTAAACAGAAGGATTTTGGAGAGCAGGGTTTAAAATTGGCATGAGCTTGCAGGAGCCAGATATATTTTCCACTGATATCAGGACCAGTTTTCATGGGGTTTCAAGAGTCTTTCTACTGAACCCCTTTCTAGTGGTGTTTACTCTTGTTTTCTACTGAGAAGGCGCAGTCTAATGTTTGGGACCAAAATGTACCAAGGTTCAAGGGCTGGTTACAGATTTTGGTGGCACCAGAGTCCAGAGCTGTTGTTGCAATTACCGTTGGAGTCTTTGCAACAATGCAGACTGTAGCTGTGACAAAACACACGCCATGTTGCATATTGTAGATGACTGCCCACTGACAGTGGCATGGGGGACCACAGGAACTGCACATGGCCACTGAGGCCACTATGGCATGGCTTGGGAATGACACACGCTCTGAGTGACTGGTGCAATGGCTGTTATGTCCCTTCCGCATCATGCTAAGGAATGTGGGGAGCAATTTGATCCATCAGATCTCAGTGTTCACAGGGTGAATGGTCCAGGATGCAGAGCACTGGGTGGGGTGGGAATAGCTGGGCTTGTTCTGTAAGAATCTGGGATCTCAGGGCCAAAACTTGGCAGGATCCAGGGCCAAATCCAGGTTTTTGTAGTAGCTGTGAGGCCCTGCAGGTTTTGGGATGGGGCATGGGTGTGTATGTGGAGCAGGAAGACTCCACCTGTGTTGCAGTGGGGCTTGGTGGGGGACTTGGGGCGGGGGGCAGCATGTGGGCTGCAGGGCAATCCAGCACAATCCAGGTAGATCCAGCTTTTACCTTTCTCCTCCTCTCTCTCGGCTTGTGCAGAGGTTGTAGTTTGACTGTTTCCTGGTCTCGCAGAAAGAGGCAGTGCTGAGTTAGAAAGACAAAAATAGCCCTTTACAGAGAAATATAGGGATTGTGTGTGTGGTGGGGAGAGAGAGAGAGAGGAGAGGAGGCAGCAGCAGCAGCAGCAGCAGCAGCAGCAGCAGCAGCAGGCTGGTTTCCAGGAGGAGCCCTTCTCTCTTCTCTCGTTGTGTGTTAGACATTTTTGTACTGATTTTTTTCCTTCCTTCGGCATAAAGGCGGTTGCCTCACCCAGCTGCTGCTAGCATCTGTCTCTCTGGGGCAGAAAAAAAAACCCAATCTGGGTTTGATCAGAAAGCGACCAGAGACCATTTTATCTGAGCAGCCGGGGAGGGGGGGAGAAGAGAGGAGAGAAGAGAAAACGTCGCAGGGATATAAATACCTATTCTGGTGGACCCTTCTCCCCTTCCCCCTTCCCCCTGTAAATACATTTCTATACAAAGAGCACAAGCTGACATCCATCCTTAGCAGCAGCAATGGGGTGTTTGGGCAACAGCAAAACAGAGGATCAGCGCATCGATGAGAAAGCGCAGCGAGAAGCCAACAAAAAAATAGAGAAGCAGTTGCAGAAAGAGCGACTGGCTTATAAAGCCACACATCGGCTGCTTCTGCTGGGTAAGAAAGGAGGAAGGAGGGTGGGGGGAAAGGAGGGTGCCATGGCCTGGGATCCTCTAGGTAGGGTCTCATTCTGTGCCTGGGTTGTGCGGTTATGTGTGCGTGTGTGTGGGAAAGTACTGGATGGGAAGCATTTTGCAGGCAATTTTGGTGAGCAATATGTTGAAAGTCCACAGCCCTGAGCCACATGGATGCATCCGTCTGGAAAGGCTGCTGGGGCTTGGAGATGCTGCTTAGAGCCAGTCCAAAACACTGGGTTCATCGCAGGGTTCTGTCTTTTTTTTCTTCCAGGGGCTGGTGAGTCAGGGAAAAGCACTATCGTGAAACAGATGAGGATCCTGCATGTCAATGGATTTAATTCAGAGTAAGATCTATTGCTCCTTTGTGACTTACATATGTAAATATACATTTGAACCCTATGTTAACACACCACATACTAGGGCATGCCTCTCTTTTTCTCCTGTCTGTGCAAGTGAGCTGCTTCTGCTCTGCCAAAAAAAAAAAAAAATGAGAGACATGAATATTAAGGGAATTGCTGCTATTGAATATTTGTATTTTCTCCACCTGGCCCTTCTGTATTTTCCACTGTTGCTACTGCAGCGCTTGACAGGCCCCTGTATAGCAACAACATGGCGACTACTTTTTACATAGCAGCAAATAACTAAATATTGTATCTCAGTACAGATGCACTTCAGTTCATACTCCAGATAACATGGGCTGCTGTTTCTTTTCAGTAGTGGTTAGCATAAAACTGAAAGCAATGTTCCATAAATGTAAGACATCTTTGTGTGCTGTGGGTTGCATGATTTCTCTCTGAAAAACTCAGCCTGCATTTATTATCAATCGATTGTGCACTAGTTTTAGATAGATGTGGGTTTTAAACTGTAGTTTATAATGTACATTCAAAATTGTTTTGTGAACATATTGAGTGTGCTGCAGTAATGAGGGAATGACTTTCAGTCCTACCAAGAAGCCTTTGCAGATATGGTTATAGGTGTCTAATTTGGCAAAATAGTAGGGACCAGTTTGCAGTGTTCTTTATAGCACATCAAAAAAAAGATGATGGGGGGGGGAGTTAAAATACACCTTCCTGTATTTTTCAGTGAGTGTGCATTAAAAAGTAAGAAGGCAATAAGCAAGCAGGCAATTAAAAATGCTAAACATGATTCAACTGAACTGCTTTGAGAGACAGAAATAAAACGGTTGGTATTTTTGTTTTAATGCAGAGAAAAGAAACAGAAAATATTGGATATTCGGAAAAATGTTAAAGATGCTATTGTGGTAAGAACACGTTTTATATTTCCCTTTAAAGACTGTGCACACTAGAAACTATAAGCATTATGCTCTCTAGGATTGTGTAGCAAGAAATCGCATGTTGCCAATGAGATTAGATTGTCTTTTACTGATCCTGTATTTTAAATTTATCCAGATTAAAATGTCTGTTTTTGTTTTATCCAATTCTAGACTATAGTTTCAGCTATGAGCACTTTAATACCCCCAGTTCCATTGGCCAACCCAGAAAACCAATTTCGAATGGACTACATCAAGAGTATAGCTCCACTTTCTGACTTTGACTATACACAGGTAAGAATAAGAAAAGTTATTTTCCTATTTTTAAGAAAGAGTGCAAAGTTTTGTCTTTGATTTATGATATCACTGCCTACCATTTGGAAGATGTTTTCTGAAGCAAATTTGTTGCAACATTATCACCAAGTTAACTTTCTTGGTCTGTGTTGTATCTGTTAATACAGTATATTGCCACCTTCAGTATATTTTTGTTGTTGTCTGTAAAGGTGTTTCTAAAAGGAAAAAAGGTGTAATGAAAAGAAATGAAGTTTATTTAAAATTTAAGTATTTAGAGTTAGCTTTATCA
Source organism: Crocodylus siamensis (assembly GCF_052110815.1). Lineage (NCBI taxonomy): Eukaryota > Metazoa > Chordata > Crocodylia > Crocodylidae > Crocodylus > Crocodylus siamensis. The sequence continues at coordinate 165,216,140 of NC_143397.1, read as the reverse complement.
TAAGACTGTTTTGGGGCATAATTAGATCCCGGACATCATTCTAAGGAACTATAACGTCTACTTAAACAGAAGAATAGAATACCCTTTTCACACTTGCCTCTTTTCATAGCAAAAACCTTAGATACATAATGAAGCATGTTGTTTCCTCACCTGTTTATTTTATTTCATGTTGCTAGCATTAATGGCAAGGTAAAGTTCTGTAGTTGTGTGAGAACGCTGCCATCTTTTGATGGGGACACGAAAGAAATGTAAAAAACAATGGACTTTCTATGAGTAGTCATACATCTATAGTGAGATGTGTTTGGCTTAATTTGCATTTGTGCATTGTTTACTTTGGATTATTAGATTCTCTTGCTCTTTAGATGTTAATTATTGCTTATAGCAGCATGTACAGTGTAGTCATAAGGGTTTTATTCTTTGATTATGAAAGCAACTGGCTAGGAGTTCAGAATATTATTAGTTTTATATTGTTTTCAGTAGCATATTTTTAATTCATTCTAAAATGCTGATATTGATAGTAATTTGTTTTGGATACAAGAAGCATTGAAAAATCGTCTTATGTCATTGAGTAAAAGCATATAAGTTGTTCATGTCATCTATATTACCAAAACAGTCACTTATTAGAGTGTGTCTTCAGGTTGTTACAGCTACTGTAACTTGAGGGTTGAAGTGGTGGGGGATGGGAAAGGTTTGTTTCCTTATTATGTGACTGACTCATATTCTCTGGTGTGTGATTTTTGCCTCTGGTAAATCTCCCACTTTGAAGGTTCAGGATAAAGGAAAAAAACATCAGACATCTTGTAGAGCTAGAATTTAACATAGAAGTCAGTTGTTGGGAAAGCTGCGGCTGCAGGGTACACCCACATACGGCATGATTGCTCAGTTGGTGGATACGAGTTAGTGAAAATGACAAAGTTCTTCTTGAAATGGATTTTGAGTTTGTCTTGGTTGTTGACATAATATAAGTTCTGAAGCGCTTGTTATTGGTGTAAGCATTTTATTTTCCTGTTTTATTTTTCTTTAATTTTGTCACTTCATTATGCACACAGGATAAATCAATAGACTGCATCCTTTCCAATTATCCACAAGCATTCCTATTTTTCCAAGTTATTGGGGGGGAGGGAGTAGGCTAAAACTCAGGTTTGTTTATCATTTGATCTGTTCCATATTTTTACAACCATTACATTCTAAATAAAATTACAGTTTTACATAAAATCGGATTGTGTTAATACAGATATAGTGGAAATTGAACATCTATACTATATTCAGTAATCAGACAAAACTCACACAAATTCTGAAGTAAGGTGTCATGGATGGTATCTAGGGATATACATTAGGCAAATACATTGTCTGGTAACCTTCACTGTTTCTGTTATTAAGGTTTAATATGTGGAATCTGGCTATCTGAAAAATAGGAGAACAAAATAATATTTGATAGTACTAATCAATTGTTGTTAGTTCAAGGGAGATAAAATCAGCAATTCATGATCAGGTGTTAAGGCATGTTCTAAAATATAATGAAATAAACCTTTTCCTTTGTAGATCTTCATTTTCTAGATTAATATTTTTACCAATATGGATGTCAGTCACTCGTATAATCCCACCATATTTTTTTTAATTTGTGAATATGCTGAGTGTAATTCTTGGTCCAAAAAAGTTGATGCCAACTGAAGCTTTGCCATTGACTTTCAATAATATCAGGATTTCATTCCCTATATTTTAACTTACCCAGTAATCATTAAAAACTTAATCAAACATTTCTTGCATCATTTGCAATGCCTAGTTTTTCCTCTAAAAAAAAACTTATTGCAATATAATATTAATTTCAAATAAATTGCATACAAAATGTGATTAAAGGAATGTAATGTGCCATCAGTCTAAAAGCTAGAACTCCCTCCTGAAACACAAGGATTTCACTGAGCACAAAAGAGCTCCACCTTTAAGTACTAATTTTTATGTATTTATGACATTCAGGATATGCTTGGATATGCTTATATAAATTAAATAAATTAACTTTCAAAATTAAGTCTGTATTACTTGCCTTCATAAAATAAATGAAAACACATTCATTTTTTCAATGTGAAATCCTGACCCCATTTAAAATCAATGATTAAAATCCCTTTGACTTCACTGAGAACAGGATTCACTATCAGATGCAAATCTATGGTCTGGTTGGGGTTTTTTTATTTGTTTTGTTTTTTTAGTTTATGTATTGTTGAATGACTCCCCTTTCAGGTTCCTATAAAATAACTGCAGAAAATGTAACTTCACTAAAACTGTCAACATTGTTTTAATTTCAAGTGGAAATTGCTTGTTACTATCTCACCCTACCTGAGCAAACACTAAATATAAATATAATATATAAATATGTATTTGTACATAATAAAAATACTGAATGTTCAGTTTTGGATAGAGACATCATCTGATGTTTTTATTTGTTACATAAAAACACAAACACATTGGGTCTCTTAGTGTTGATGTTCATTCTTATTTATTAAAATCAAGATCTTAGTAGAAGTCATGAATGCTTATTTATTTTTTCCTTTGCCAAACTGACAGCATCAAATAACGCAGTGCTTTGTACCTGTAATAAGTAACTCTATTTTGTTGGGGGGGGGGATTTTGCATAACTTGATTTGACTACAGTACCTTTGTCCATTGTGGATTACAGGGCTTCCAAAGAAAAGGGAGATCATGTCAAAATACTAATTTATTTAATTATATACGGGGGGGGGGTTAATAACTACATTCTGTATGTCTTAGAACTACTTTATTCCTACATTGCATGTAAGAATAGCATCCATAGATGGATTTCACAACTAAATTTTGAATACAGGGAACATTTAAAAGAGGTTATTTTTTATTTTTAGGTTTTGGCAAAGTGCTGATTAGTATTTGTTAAAGTTAGCAGGAATTGACTTGTGCCATTTTTAATACTGTATTGATGTGGTTATGTCCTTTGTGAAATAGAGTGAACATATTAAAGCCATATTAGGCTACTACCTGTGGGAAAATATGGTGTGTTGTATAAGTAGCATGTGTTTAAAGAGTGAACTTGAATAAAGCATTTGAATGTTGGTAGACACTGCAGGTCCATTTAGCTTAAACATGCTATTTTTCTCCTTTTCCATCTTTGGATGTTTAAAGTAGTTATTTTATAAGTCTAACAGGTAGCAAATAGATTCACAATCAGAACAGTATGGTTAAGTGTTGCTTGTTTAGTTGTAGAGATCATATAAACATTAACATTGGTGTTAGTTAGGCGGATTACAGATTTTCTAGGATGGTCAAAATAACCTTTTCTCTCTTATAATTTTTAATGCTTTTAGAGAGAGAAAGCACTTTGTTAACCCTTGTTAAAATAGCAAATTACTTACTCTGCATAATGGCAAAGTGCTAATTTTAAAATGTTATTAAAAATAATTTAAAAATTCATAGGCATATTGTGTTCTCTAACACAACATTCAAAAGGAAAAGAAAGGTGTGAATAATGGTTTTTGTTTTAATTATTTGATTTTTAGCTTGGTGTATTTTATTCTCTTAAGCTGCTTACAGACGTAAAAGAAACCCCCCCAAAAAACAGCTGTGTACTTTAAACTTGGTGCACCCGTGCACCAAGCCCAGTGCACGCCCAGAAAAGGTTGCAATGGTCTGACCTGGCTTGCCCAACTTCTGTATAGATCAGATACTTCATGGGGGCTTTTTTGGCACTTTTATCTAATAGGTAATTGAATCAGCTATTAGATAAAAGTGTCAGAAAGCCCTGCTGAAGCATCTGATCTATACAGATGCTGCGGAGTGGGACTGAACTAATACGCTGTCTCTTCCAGTAAAGTGCAGGGTTTTTTTTCCCCCATCTGTCAACAGCCTTAGATAATACAGTTTGAGGTTTTTTAAAAATTATTTCAGTGTTTTTGTTTCAACTCAAAGTTCTATATTGGTACGTTTTTTAAAAGGAAAACAATAAAGACACAATATTTGTGGGCAGGTTTTTCAGATATTCTTTAAGCATTTTATCATATCACTTAAAATAGTGTCATCAAACCTAATCATTTTCAGATTCCTGCCACAATGTACTAATTGTTGACGTACACCATGCATATAGCAAGACTTGCGGTCAGTAGGAATTTTGCTTCAGTAATGTGTGTCACATTGGGCCAAAATGTAGTAAATGTTTATCTCAAATGAGTACTTACATAAAAATTAATAGGACTTTATAAATACTGTTCATAAATGGTTAAAAACATGTGCCATGTGTTTAATGCTATGAATCAAATGCCCTAATTGGCCACAATTTGTTTAATTTTTCCTGTAATTCCTCCTTGATGTAGCCCAAAGGAATTACAAAATAATAACATTTTCTATATATATTTTCTATAAACCATCTGAAAAGCACGCACGCACATATACATGCACATATATATGGGTGTGTTTTTCAGATGGTTTACAGCATTCTCTACATCTTAAGGCATAGGAAAATGCACCACATTTTAAATTAAAAGATCATAAAAGAAAGAGAAAAATATTGTATTGTTGAACATAATATCTTGATTTGAGTGTGCTCTGTGATCTGGCCCAAATGATTTTAGTATATAGATTCATTTGCTAGTTTTGGTTGGGTTAGGAAGGTCAGAAGTCTTTATAATTACCTGTGATCATACCTTTTCAAGTACTGCTGAAGTTCCAAGAGAAAATTAACTTTTAAAGACCAAAAAGTGTTTTCAGTAATGTTAGTTTTTTGATTTCTTCAAATAAAATAAAAACTGAAGCTTTAATATAATAAGTAATTGTTTTTCATTTTCTTTTCTCTCGAGATGTATTACTTCTCAGCAATGGAAATGAAATGCCTCGCTAGTATTTGCCGCTTAAAAAATTAGAGAAGGAGGGCACATCGGATAGTGGAAAACAATATACATGTTAATGTAGTTACTTGTTCTCTTTTTGCGTCTACACAAAGATGACCATTGTGGGATTGTAAGAAAATATATATTAGAAAAAGTAACCATGAGAGATGCAGCTTCTTTGTTCTACTAGCATTACAGATTTAGTGCAGTTGTATCTGTTTTCTGTTAGATTAGTAGTCCACGTCCCCTGTGTTCTAATTAGTTGATGTAGAAGGACACAAAGTGGGTATGACACAAAGTATCTATTTTAACTTTCTTTGTTACTTATTCCTGATAACTGGTGTTGTTAGTTGATCCATCATTGCTTTGTGAAAGAATCAAGATATGTGGTAACTATATATATATTTTTTTTTTCCCAAATGTAACATTTGACTAGGCAAACAAGGTTCTTAGGGTAAATCTGATATTTTTTATTAGACCAACTCCGAATAGTCGGGAAATTTCTTCCTTGCAAGAATTTTTCCAACTATTTCAGTTGGTCTGATAAAAGATATCAGATTTACCCAAAGATCCTTGTCTACCTATGTCCTTAGACCAACATGGCTACAACCTACACTCCTGAAAAATTCGACTAGGACATTTTTCCAAATGGCTTACAAACAAAGGCCATGTTATAAGTACATTATTTGGTTTAATAACCAGATGTTTTTATGTATATGTTTAATATGGAAGTGAAACCCAAATTTGATTTTAGTATATTTTAAGACTCTCAGTGCTTAATTATTATGTCTTTATTTTGGCAAAAGCACCAAGGCATTAAAATTTATCTAGCCATGTGGTTCTTAACCTTTCTAGCCCCAAGGCACTCCTCATTAGACTCAAAGCACCAGCTCTTAATTTTCACTTTTTTTTAGTACAATAGAGATGTCAAACTCATCCGGCCCTGTGAACCAGATGAGGAGTGTAGGGCCACCCACAAGCTGGATCAGGCCCACAGAACAACCCTGTGTTCTGCATCCCGTGTGCAGGGCCAGTCTAGTATGGGTGCTGCATGCTGCCTGGACCAGACCTTCCTGCTGGGTGCAGCATGCATGCTGGCTCCAGTCCTAAGTGCTACATGCAACAGATTAGCTCCAAGTGATGCATGCAGTGTGCAGGGCCAGGGCTGGGGCCAGGGTCAGCATGTGCTGCATGCAGCCTGGGGCGTCAGTCTGAGACCCACAGGCAGTACCGTGGGCTGGATCATCTTAGACATGTCTGGACTACAAAAAAATAACAGCAATTCTTTTGCAAAAAAACTCAGAAAGACCACAGCAGGTCAGAATGTTTTGGACACTCTGATTTTCTGTATGAAATCTCTGGGTCTATCTTGTGAAGTTGTTTGTACTTCATGCCACCTTTAAAATGATCTTATGGAAATAAATGGTTGAGAATGACTGAAATAGACACAGGTTTGTGAATGAACACTAATGGTGTGTCCAGATGAGCACAGACATGCGGTATTTGGCATAGATCCATCTGTGGTGGCATGTACCACACATGCAGGCGTTCCTCACACTGCTACTCTACAGTGTGAGGGCCGGGGTGGTTTTGACCCTGGGAGACCCCAGTCAAAAAAAACAAGGCAACGCACATGGTGGCAGTACACACTGCCCAAAACAAGAGCCTGGCCAGCTGGAGCCACACTTTGGCTGCTAGCCAGGCTTCCTACCATGGCTGCAGACCTGGGAGGACCCCAGGTAAGGCTGCTGAGGCCAGCACGGTTGCTGACCCCAGCCTCCCCAACCCCACCTGAAGTAACCTGCCATCTGCCAGAGCATGCATGTCACGAGCATTTCCCTGGGGACAAGTAGCAGCGGCCCAAGGTGTGTCTCTGGGGAAGCAAATGCCTGCACTTGTCTGGACACACCCTAAGGTTTTGTAGTAACAAATAGATTTCCTCTATTTACATACTCCTCCTTTCCCAAAGATAAAGGTATTACTTATATAATTTTCCATGTTTGAACATAGGATCTTGGTTTGGCTTAGTTATAAAGAATGGAAATAAAGTAGTACACTTCTTTTAAAGTTAAGAAGAATTACTTGGAAGAGTTAATGCTGCATGTTCACTGCTCTGGATCACAGCTCTTAGCGATTGGTACTTTAAGATAGCATCCTTGAGTAGCAGGAAAGAAATGGGAACTACTAAGGCCTCCTTGATTACCAGGGATAAAACCGGCGTGGAGCTGTGGAAGCAAGCACAGGTAGCATCACATCTAGACCACTATTACTGAAGAAGGAAGAGACAGTTTGTTGTAGGCTTTGAATTCTGCCTTTTTTTTCTGCGTGTCATCAGAGTATTTTGAAAAGTAAATACTAATTTGAATTATTACAATAAAAAAATCAACTTTCTCCTGTTTATCTTCCTCTTTCTTAGTTGGCTTTTGTGCAGCTTTATAATGTAAAATGAAACATATCTATCCTAGAAGGTAATTATTTGAGAGTCTCATCAACAAAAACCATAGAAGGGAAAGTGTCCTTTCCAGCCTAAACTATAGAGTGGTTACTATGATACTGCAGTGAACATGCATTGAATTATTTAACTAAATGTCATTCTGTCTTAAATTATAAATATTGATTGTCCAGATAGTGGGCTGATACTCCCAGTTTACCCATCTTTCCATATCCGTCATCACACTAATGCAATTTTAGGTTTCCGATCATCAGCTTGGAGGGATTTTTCATGATAGTACTTATTACCACAGACTAAAATTCAGTAAAACTATATGGTTCAACTATTAGGTTGTATTTTCTTAAATTTCAGTTGGCAGATGAGAGTTATTCCTTTGACTCAGGTAGTAGAAGCCTGTGGTTTTATACCCTAAGGAATAAGGTTTTACTCCCTGTAGCCAGTACCTCATTAAAGAATAGCAGCAGTCTCTCCATAGTTAAGACTAACTTTTTTTATCCTTTTTGCTCCCAGGTGAAAAGAATCTGAGAAAATCTTTAGATTTTCACATTTAAGGATTAGGTTGTAATGCAATCTAGAAAATATTGAATAAATTAAATACTCTTTGTGATTGCCTTAGTATTCCTCTTGATTTTTTGCAATGCATCCCACTTTTTCTATTCTTTTCTGTACATATCAGATTGGCTTGTAATAGAATTTGAAATGTAAACAGAAAATTGGCTACCTGGAAAAAGCCTCACTTTTAATCCAGATGTAAAGCTCAGGTACAGCTCCAAAGTGATAAATGCCTAATAAATGTTAGATTTCCCCTTACTTGTAAACTAATCTAAATTAGATTCTTCACTGACAGAAAGGATCAGCCTGACAAAATATGCTTTACAGTAGTAGCTTTCACAAGGACTACTTTCAAATACTAAATGAGTGTGTCTACACATGCAATTAATTCAAAGCAATAAACTCCAGAGCAGTGTGAGCTGAAGTAAACTACTCCCAGGCACAGCATCTATACGTGTGCCTGGGACAGCAGCACTTCGAGCCAGGGCAGAGCAGTTTCTGCCAGGGCACAAGGGTGCTGAAAGTGCAGAGCCACATGGCTGGGCAGCAGGCAGGAGTTGGGCCCCGGCTGCCTGAGCTGACTACGTGCAATTTACACCCATTGTCAGAATCTACACATATGTTTAATTGCAGTAAATTATCCCAGTGTAAGATCGTACTGTCCCTAACAGTACTATCTCACTGCAGCATTAGTTTACTGCGGCATAATACAGTCACACGTGTAGATGGCAACACTTTACTCCACATCTAGTCTACTCCGCAGTTAAGATTGTGTGTAGACATGGCCAGTTAGAAATAAGAGGGCAATATATTGCTTGTATGCTTTTTACTGTTTTTGAGTGCATGCTCTTTGCATGATCCAATGCCAATTTAAGTCCATAAATGCATGTTTATGTTGTCTTCAGTAAGCATCAAACCTGTAGTTTACAGTGCGCATGTGGACTCTTGCATCTTTGTGGAGCACCAGTGAATCAATAAGGATCTGTAGGACATGGAATATCACCTGTGCATTACAAGTTGCAGGACTGAAGCAGTAGCTGTCGGCTGTTGCTGTTTGTCTATGGTGTGTCTTATTGATTGATGCTTTAAACAATTTTGGAATGATTAGGAAAAAACAGATGTTGGATTCCAGCCATTATTGTGTGACCATCTCAGTTCACATCTTTAATGTAATGATCTGTTAACTCCTCCATTCCTTTTATTACCAGTCTAAAAACAATCTTTAAATTTCCCATATCAAAATAAAAATAACACTTGGAAAATTCTAACAACACTGTTTCAGAAAACAGTTGAGTTCCATAAGCGGCAACTGTATACTAATCTAACTTGCATTTATAAAACTCAGGTACTCAAAAGCAAGGAAATGAATAGCTGAGGCATACTAAAATAACATCTGTCTAAATCAAAAGCACATTTATTTTCAATTATGAAGAAATATGTATTAATCTTTTCACAACAGACTTAATTCTGACCTGTTATTTTCTTAGAACTTGGTGAGTTTGGAGTTCACTTCCTAAAATGGTGCTGAACACTGTCGTTTTCTTAGTTACGTTTTTGGTACGCTGTTCAGCACTGATTCAGCTTCACCCAATGGCTAATAGCCATTGATAGGAATACATCATCTTTCTAGTGTAGGCAAGGCCTGAACTGATGAGTGGATTATTTTGTCATAAACAAAAGGTATCATGAGTAGAGGATTTGAGAACAGGATGAGCAGATAAGCAGTGAAGATTCAGTTTTCTTTGTAAAAGTGCTTAGCAAATTAAAGTAAATATGTGAACACAAGAAAATATGATGGACCCAATGCTATATAGACTGTTTTCCAAAGCTTCCAAGTTTCTCTTTATAAGAAATATAAATATGATTTTAAGAGAGCAGAAGAGGGAGAGCAACACACATTCTGAGATTTTTAATTTTAGACGTTCCCAAAGCACATTCCATCATTATGTTCTGCATTTTGTTCATTTTTCTATAACTAATAGACTTAATTTCAAGTGTTTTTCATCAAGTGCTGAAATCTTTCCTTAAGAAAAAGGCATATAGTTTATAGCTTTGATAACATACATTTTAAAACCACATTTTCATGCACTATACAATCTTGTAATTGTTTTGAGAAGCAGAGCCCCCTTAGGTTTGTAAGCCAGTCAGAAATTCAGTTTCTGCCAATTGTGTTTTAATGAGTGTATATTATGCTCTCTTGCATTAAGTCAATGTATTATTTTTAATAATTTTTACCATACACTAGTATTAATTTAGAACTGTTGTTTTTAAAAAGTTATGTTACAAAAGAATATTTTATTCTAAAATCCTGGGAGGAGGAGAATCTTGGAGTTTGGGTTTTTTAAGTAGATATTACAAGTGATTGTTTTTCCCTTTTAAATATCTGCCTATTCCTTCAATATAACATTTCTCTTTTTTTTTTTCTTGCTATCTGTGAACTAAAGCATATTTTACTGCAAATAATTATCTCACGGTTTTGTACTGGGAACTTACTAGGTGCAACAAAATAACAAGAGACTTTTTGCCCTCTACCTCTGTTAATTTGGTTCAAGCATTCTTCTTGTTCCAGTCCACCTCCCTTTTTCCAAGGGAGGTAGTCTTTAAGAGAAGGCTGGATAGGCATCTGGCTGGGGTCCTCTGACGCCAGCCCTCTTTCCTGCCTAGGCAGAAGATCGGACTCAGCGATCTGTTGAGGTCCCTTCTGACCCTAGCATCTATGAATCTATGCATTTACATAGTTTAAGTGCCAAATTGTGCAGTAATCCTTTTCTTAACATTGCACTCTCATACTTTCTTTTTTTCTTGAGTTAAACAACATTAAGTTTAAAAAATTAGTGGTTGGGAAAACTAAAAAGGGCAGACAGAGAATGATTAAGAAAAATTAATAGGAGGAGCATAACCAGGCATTTAAGTTCATATTGCCTTTCTCTCTACTCAGAAAATTAATTTTCCGTAATTATCTCAACAAACCTAAAACTGCTCAACAGTAGATTAGTAATAACAATTGTAATGTATATTACAGTAACACCCTGAGTCTTCTGTCTAGCTTAGAGGTCCATTCTGCTGAGCTCTGTACAAATAAATTACTATATGTCTCTTCCTCTAGTTCAGGAGTGTCAAACATGCAGTCTGCAGACCCTGTCCTGCCTCTGGAGCTGCTCTATCAGGGCGTTTGGCCATGCTAGCCACAGTCATCAGCAGTGAGCATGTCTTGTCACCCCAGACCCTTTCCATTACTGACAAACCTGCTGACATTGTTGCCTTTGGACTGTTTACTGCCACGGTGACCACAGCAGCCACCCTTGTGCCGTTGGTTGGTTCTGGCCCATGAGGAGCTCCAAAGTCTAGATTTGGTCCAGGACCCCAAGTGAGTTTACCACCTCTGCTCTAGCTTGTTTACTGTCTAAGGCTGTGGACAAATATAACTTTCAACCACTTCATAAGGAGCATTCATTTGCTACTCAAGACCACATTAGTTATCACACTAACTGTTACATATGCATGCTCCTATAGTGGAATTAATCACGGGTAAATAAAGGCAACTTTAACCCAGGGTTAAGGTTACAATAGTTTTGTTCTACTTATACCATGGAGATGTATCAGTTACATTGTAACAGCTTATGCTGGCATCATTCAATACAAGTATAACTGTTATGTCCCCCACACATCAAGACAATTAATATACAAAGGATGATAAAAAGGCAAATAGTCAAATCTGTACAACAGATACATTTTACTGTTGTTTTATTTGTTTTAAAAAATAGATAACACAATAGCCAGTTCTCTCCAATTGGTGTTTAATCCAGCCATCACTAACTGGCAGATTTCTTATGTACATCATGGGAGAATGGATTATAAGGGAGGATTTTGGAGGTGGTCACTGCTACCTCTAAAGCATCAATTCAGGGAGAATGTTCTATTCAGCATACAAGAAATGTCTTGTCTTTAAGTTAAGCTTTAGCCATTGGCTCCAGTGTGTGCTGACTTCAGTCCTATCTGCTCTTTTAAAGACCAACATTATACAAAAGTATTTACTTTTTAAATGGGAAGAAAGATGTTTTTATGTTAATATTGTATTCTTTCAGATATGTGAATTAACACATTTTTTTGGTCTTGTATGTTGAAATTCCTCCCAGGATTTTAAAAACAGCTGAGACTAAATACGTTTTGAGAGCTAATCATTCAATTAAATAACTCAAATTGGTGCTATGGGTCTGCTGAGGGACAGGGGACTAACTGCCCTGGAAACTTTTATTAATGTTGCTTTTGGCCTACATTCCAAAGTGTTATTTAAAAAAAGAGATTAGTATAGATGAACAAATATGTGAACAAGAGAAGATAAGTCTCAGTACTTCAGGAAATCAAAGAGCTATATTTTAAAAAAATTATCTTGCTTTCTGGAAAATAAATTATAATAATTTCTTACTTTACCTCCCATACTCACCCAATTTCATACCAGAAATGAATGGATTTTTGAGCCTCTGATTTAGGGCATAAAGTTTGACAAAAATCAGAGCAGCTTCCAAAAGCACATGCTGTAGGGCCCAATTTTGCCAGCACAAGTACATGACCCCTCTTGTTCCTTGATCAGGATTTAACCATGTTTTCAATATTATGTGGCTGTATCTGTGGTATTAAGTTGACTTATAAGTGCAATGGTACAACATAAAAATGTTTAGTTTTCTAGTAACAGTCTAAAAAATATCCTAAACAATCCTTTAGGTCAGACTTGTGTCATCTTTGCTTTTTTTTTTGTGGAGAGGGGATTGTATGTAATGTTTGTGTTTTTAATTTAACTTTGGCTTAGGGACTGAATTATACTTGCAATAAATAGTTGTTTAAAAGTTTCCAAGTGGCAAGCCTATGACCATAAACTATAATATTTTTATAACAACTGATTTTTTTTCATATTTTGTTTTTAATAATATTGTTCTGAAAGTACTGCTTAACAGCAGTCTGCACAAGAATAGTATTAGTTGCAGAGGAAAGAGTTATGCACAGTATCTTAAAATAACTTTACTAAAATTGAACCAAATTGTCCACATGAAAATTTTCAAAACAGGTTTTAATGAAGAAAATAGAAAAAGGTCTATCAAACGCATCAGCAGAATCCTTGCTAATCATTACAGCAATCCTTATTCTCCTCTTGTATGTATTCAGTGTAGTCACACATCTTTAATATTTTATTCAAAAAGTCATTTGCAGTCTAGTGTTTCTTTGCACAGTGCAATAGCTTTTCTCAATTTGATATGCTCCTATATGTCCCTTTTGAAAAATCATTTTGTTAAAATTAACTACCATGACTAATATGTAGAAGGGGAGCATACTTAATATTTTAGATCTAAAAATGGCAGTCTTCTGTGTGCTTTTCGAGAGGCTGTGTTTACAGTACCAAGAAGGATGTGTGCTTTCAAATTGGTTCATCGTTCCTTACGTTTTTTGGAAATATTTGCCTGGTTTAGCACTGAAACAAACCATTTCTTAGAACCTCCTACTATTAGAGAAATATTAAATTTTTAAAATATCAGGATATCGCAGGGGGGTTTTTTTGTTGCAGTTCCCGATGTTGTATATCACTGACACAAAATGTTTTGAACTTTTTCATCTCCCTTGGGGAAATGCTGCAAGTAGCAGAATTTTGTTATTTTTATGTCAATTTAGGTCTTACATGATTCAGCACATGTGGTTTGTGGGAAAGTGTGTTGTAGACTGACAAAAGGAGCAGAAATAGTAAAGGGGTTGTTAATAGAGAAGGCCTCTACTTGCTCTTAAAATACTTTTGAGAATTCCTTTCTCCATCATTTTTAATCCTGTTTATTTATCTGTGTCCATTCTTCATTTTTCCCTGCTAATTATCATGACCTATGCACTGTGATGAAGGCAATGCAAATCTGTTTCACTTCTCAGAGCTTTCTCACAGTATGGAGAATAAGGAAGTTATAAAACACTTTTGAGGAATCTCTCTTGAAAACGGACCCACTTCCAAAGAAGAGGCTCAGCTTCAGCAAGAAACTGTGAAGGCAGAAAATATTTTGGTGTGTTGTGCTGAGGAAGAGTCTTGTGGGGATTTGGGAGCTGGAAAGTTGTTATGTGAGGCATCCTAAGATTGTCTAGGTTGATTTGCAGTGGGTTGTTTTTTTTTATTTTCTATTGTCATTTAGAACAGTGGTTAGTTTATTAACTAACAGTGGTTAGTTAATTAGGTTATTACCATAAATCATGTTAGTTTGTGTCTAATGGCACTGCTTGTTGAAGTTATATCCATTTATAAGCAAGAATTCATTTTAAGTTTTCAGTTAGCTACCAGGGATAATTTTACCAAAAAAAAATTTTTTGATTAATTCATATCCTATTTTCTCTTGTTTCTTGTTTTAGAAAGTTGGATGTTGGACAAAATTTTTCTTTCTTTAGCTTTTTCTTGCTAATTCAGATACTTTTCTAACCTTAACTTAGAAATGTTACTATAAGTTTCTTGATGACTTTGTGCTCTGTATATTTCGAACTTCTAATGTGTGTCCCCAAGAGATGGACTAGTTATTTCTTTAAGGCTAGTTGTTTAGTTTAAATAGAAATACTGTAAGAGAAGTAATACAAAATTTGAGAAGTAGTACTGCAGAAAAGAATGTTGGGGCTATAGTGGATTGCAAGCAGAATATGAGTTAATGTGATGCTGTTGCAAAAAAGTACATTTTTATTTTGAGATATACTGAAGGTAGTATTATATTCAGGGAGTTGTTATGCCATTCTGCATGACAGTACTGAGCTCCTGTGTGGAATTCTGGGTCTGGGCACCTGGGCACTCCTGCTTAAGACAGTTGTAGACAAATGAAAGAGAATTCAAAGGAGAGCAACAAGAATGATAAGAAGTTTTGGAAAAGCTTGATATAAGAGGAGAAGTTGAAGAAAATGCATTTGTTTATTCACGAAAGAGCAGACTGAAAGGGGCACTGATTAAATATTGAAAGGTTGTTGTAAAGATGGCAGCGATCAGTTCTTCTATAGTGGAGTAGGGCAAGACACGGTTGGCTTAATTTGCAGCAAGAAAAAAGATTCAGGCTAGATACTAGGAAAACTGTCTAAGTATAATGATAGTTAAGCACACTTAACAGGCTGCCTAGGGAGTTTTGTAATCTCCTTAGTCAGAGGTTTTAAAGATTGGGTAAAACAAACCTCTACCAGGAATAGTCTAGATCAGGGTGGGCAATCATTTGGGCCTGTGGGCCGGCCACATAGGGAGTTTTGCTGAGCTGTTGTGGGCTGGGTTAGCATTTCTTCCCTCCCCCCACCACACACACACCCCTTGGAAAAACTCACCAAAATTTCCCATGTAGGATGGGACCTGGGACAGTCAGACGAGGAGCAGTGTTCAGGAGCAGGATAGGCAGGTGAGGCTGGGATCACAGGTCAGGGTCACGGGGCAATACAGCGCAGGACTGGGGCTGGGCAGAGCCATGATCTGCTGCTCACATCCCCCTGCAATGGGTACTGTTCTACAGGCAAGGGTGGGCAGGTGGTGGATCATGGCTCTGCCCCGACTCTTCACTGAAAAGCCCCAAGATCTTGGGGTCTCCACGGCCTTGCCTGCCTGTCTTGCTCCCAGACTCCACTCCACATCAGTCTACAGCACAATCCTAGCTGCCTGGCCACATGTCCTGTCTACGCGAGTCCCACCCCCACTGGTGGGTGGATGGGCCAAGGTGCCTGGGTAGCAGTGGCAGCCAAAATGAAATGGGCCTGCTAGGAAATGGAGTCTGGCCACTACACTGCCTCCAGCCCCATTGTGTACCCTGGCATGGCAGCACCAGTGGCACACCACAGGCTGCACCTGGGCTGGGCAGGACCAAGGGACCCGCCACAGGCCAGACAAAATCCATCAGCAGGCCGGATCTGGCCCACAAGCCATATTTTGCCCAGCCCTAGTCTAGATGTACTTATTCTGCCTCATTGCATGCAGAAGAACTAGGTGGTCTCCTGCAGTTTGTCCCAGCCCTACATTTAAATGGTTTCTAATAGGCATCTGCAAGCTAACCTTGCTTCAGTATCTAGATGCATGTGGCATACCATAAGGCACTCGCAGCTTACAAAGACCTCAATTCCATACCAAGCTACTCCTTAGCTTGCATAATTTATTCTTGCAAAATTTCCAGGCTATACTCCATTAACAGAGTGTTCTTTGGATCTCAAGAGCAAAAAATTTGAAATGGAGATACTTACCTGCCTTGAGCTTAAATATTCCAAGGTTAGCTCTCAAATATCACTCATTTGAGTTGTATGAAATTTGGGGATCCTCACTTTTTATTTACTTCAGAAATTAAGACTTGTGAAACTGAGGTTGTAGAACATTGTTTATGGGAAAAGAGTAAATCCCTCATTATTTCAGGTGTCATGCAGGGATACCAGAAATTGCTAATGCCTGCATTAAAGTCTGACAGACTGCTGGGTGGATGTTAAGAACCTAAAGAGACTATTTATTTGAGTACAAAATCTAATTTAGAGACACCTACAAAAGTAATGACTCAAAATTTATGGTGGATACCAGTACTGATTTTCTCCACCTTAATTTCCTAATATTCTAATCGAGCTTGACATTGGATTTTTTAAAAATGAATTAATTTGATTACATGCACCATTTAATCCTATTAATTTAAAAGATAGTTATATCAGAAGCTCTATCTAATTGAATATACTCCAACATTTTTGGTTTTATAATTCTAAGGAAAGAGGTATACCTGTTATAAGTATCACCAAATGCCATAGTGAATACCAAGGTTAATATATGTTTGCACTATAAATATTAACAAATAACATTGCTAATTTTATTACTTTGATTTGCTGTGGTGCGAGCCAAAGTTAATGGGTTCTTGGCTCTTTCCTTATTTTGGATGTGTGTCTTTAAAAAGCTTGGAATTATTAGAATTTGATGGGAGGTTTTGTAGGTGGTCATGTCTTTTTAGGCTTTCAGGATGCCTACAGATGTTCAGCACCCCACTCCAACTCATGATGCTTTACATTAGTGCCATGAGTTAGAGGCTTCTCCCCCAAACATTTGTCTGTCTGTTGGGTTGGGGGGGGCAGCTGTAGCCTACTTGCACTAGTCCTGGCCTGCAGGTGGAGGTACTCCAACAACCTCCATGGATACTGCCAAACCAGCCCTCTCCCCAATCCCACCTTTCCAAGATCTAAGGCTGTCAGTAGAGGGAGAGGAGAAGGAGCAGCAGCATGGAGCTGCCAGTTGCTTTGAAAGGCCAAAGCTAAGGGCAGGGGCAGGGTGGAACAGAGCCCCCTCACCTCGTGGGCTCAAGCCTGGTTCTCCCCCAATAACCCAGCCAAGGTAGCTGGTGGGGGAGGGGGTTCTCCATGCATGCTGCTCCCACCCTCTCCCTCCTCTCTCCTTCCAAGCCAGTGCAAGCACCAGCCCAGCCCCACAAAGTGAAAAAAATTAACCCTGGAGGGAACACAAATTGTCTTAGGGGCTCTGCTTTAGAGTGCCTTCACCAGTTACCTGATTAGACCAGGGTTAATTTTTTGTGTGATTGGCCATTGTAAAAGTTCTCTGCAGTTGTGTATGTGTGTTAAGTCATGGCTGTAGAGCACTTTCAGGGGCCTGATCACTTGGAAAATGTAACTTGTGTAGGCGCCCTCAGACACCTGAAAAAATGGGATGGAGGGAGCCGTTCAAACATGTATTCATTCAGTGGTATTTGATGTTGGAATCAAGATAGAGCCCACAGCTCCAGCTGTCAATTCTGGGAGAGCTCGGCACTTGCTGCCAGTGAGAGTGCTCTCATTTGCTCAGCACTCTTTGTTTGCTGTACTTATTGACTGACTAAACCCAGTCAATGCATGCTATTTCTGGCTGTTTTATCCAGTGCTATTTGGGTGGGTTCTTGTTGGTAGCTTATGAAAATAGTGTCAAAATATGAGGGCATTTCATTTTCCATCTGAAAGTTGAATTAATTTACTCTCTTATGAGGTATGTCTAGTTTCCAGTTTTTACATTATGCATATGATATCTTTTCTGGTCTTTCTTATAACTTTGCCTTTTTCTTGAAGGTGTCTTGTTATTTCTTTTTAACTATATGTAAACCTCTGAGTCGTCTTGCTCATTTGGGCTGAGAATGGGCAAAGTGGTTACGTGGATTACAACCAAACAGATTCACAGAAAGTCATACCTTGCGGAAAACCCACAGCAGTGGTAGTGGCAGAGCTTTGGCATACTGGGGCCAGAGCTCCCATTGCTGCAACCACTGCTGTGTGGCTGGGTCACGGGTACAGCTGGGGCCAGAATGGGGCCAGTGCCTCAACTGACAGTAAGCATCAGTGGGGCAGAGCATGTAGGTGCAGAGGCAGCAGGGGGCACGTGGAGGCAGCAGGGCATGCAAGCATCCCAGGAGGAGCAGGTGCCAGCACAGCCTGGCCCAGAGTGGGCAGACAGTACAGGGAACATGGTAGGGGCAAGGGTCAGGCTATTTGTCCCACTACCACCTGCCCACTGCTTTCCCTGCTATAACAGTGGGGGGCCGACAAATTTAAGATGACCTTCCAATAGTTAGATGCTACATATGGAAAATTATGTAATTTTATTTATAAATTTTCCATGTCTGTTATTAGCGGAAGGTCATCTTAAATTCAAAGTTGTCCTGAATTTGGGTAAATATGGTATATAGATGTTACATGTGTGGTCAGATTAGAGAAGATTTTTCCCCATCCTTGTTAGCTACACAATTAAATCCTGCTAAATCATTACTTAAAACCAGTCTCCTTCTGCATTGATATCTGTCAGGTGAGAATAGATCTTCATTAATTGACATGCCATTGGATAAGGTGTGACTATACAGAATATCAACCTTTTTTATAATGCTTTTAGACCTTTATAGAAAATAATAGTTACAGCTGGTTAAAGGAACACTGGTCTCTCTCTCTTTTTTTAAGACTCACTGTAAGTAAATACTGTGAATTTTATTTGTTTATTGTACGTGAAAGTTCTTTCTCTTGCACCAAGAAGATTCCCTCTGTTGACTGACCATGTCAGTACTCTAGTTGAACACAAAGTTAATGAGAGGGGATGTCCCAGTCTGTTCTTACCAAAGAGCACACAATATTTTGTATTTTATTTTTCTGAACTGAAATAGCGTAATAGAAAGAGATATAAATCATCATTCAGTTAAGGTTTGGCTGATACCTGATGACTAATGATTGCCCAGAGCATGAGATTAATTTAATTTAAAAATGTCAAAGTCGTCATAAATTCTCTGATATTTTATAAATTCAAATAGAAAAGGATGTTTTTATTTGATTTTTATTTGGGAAAAGCCCCATATTGTGGTGTGATACATCAGGAGGCACTGATTTTGCTGCTGACTAAAAATAAAAAAACTAGTATTTGTTCATATTTGGAGAAGACAGTGGCAAATAATAAGCTGTTTACATGCATAGTGAAATACATGATTCAAACCAAGTTTAAATGTTTTTAAAATGTATGTTTATTAAACATGTGGCTCTGATAGATTGTGACGGGGTGTTAAGATTTTGGTCCCTTCACCTTGCAAAGCAAAGGAATATGAAAAATAATATCAATTAACTTTTTAAAAACGTTTCTTCTAAAATACATCTAAAATAACTTTTCTGTAATTATGTAGCATAAAAATATAGGTGATGTGGTCAATTTTGTATCGGCTTTCACTCAATATTACTGCATAAAATAAAATGTTGACATTTGTGAATAATGTGGTTCATAGGAACATAAGCAAGTAGGGCTGGAAGGGACTTCATAAGGTCATCTAGTCTGGTCCCCTGTTCAAGGCAGGATCATCCCTGACTAAACCATCCCAACCAGGTGCCTGTCCAACCTGTTTTTTGAAAGGTTCCAAGTATGGAGATTCCACAACTTTTCTAGGTAGCCTGTTCCAGTGCCTGAGTTCCTCCTAATCTCCATCCTAAATCTCCCTTGCTGAAGCTTGAAGCTGTTGCCCCTAGTCCTGTTCTATATGGCAACAGAGAAAAGTCCATCTCCATCCTTCCATCCTTCATATATTTGAAAACTGTTATCAATTCCCCATTCAAGTCTTCTCCAAGCTAAATAACCCTAGTTCATTCATCCTTTCTCATTAAGTCTTTCCTCCCAGGCCCCTAATGATTTTTGTTGCCCTGTGTTGGACTCTTTCTAAACTGTCCATATCTTTCTTGAAGTGTGTGGCCCAGAACTGGATACCATACTCCAAGTGAGGCCTCGCCACTGCTGAGTAGAGAGGCAGAATCACTTCCCTTAATTTGCAAGTGACACTCCTGTTAAAACAACCCAAGATGCTGTTGCCTTTTTATGCAACAAATCACACTGTTGGCTCATATTCAGCATATGGTCCACTGTAACCCCCAGGTCCTTTTCTGGGTAATTCTGACTTACTCCAGTAAGGCTTTTGCATGCTGTCAGGGCACCTACAATGTTGAGTACAGAGATATTGAGTGACTAGCTTTTTTAACAACAAAAGTAAAACATTGCAAGGATATTGAAATAGTTCTTGCTGTTGTGTATGGCCTGAAAAATGTGGACAGTATTTCATTCTTGGGAATCTGTTTACCTTGAGAGAACTTAATAAAATGTCCATTATTGCTTGGATTCAGTCAGCACAATCAGCAGAGTATATTTTTAATACTTTTACAGTTTATTTCTTTCTAATTTCTGAATTCCATTCCATTTCTCTCCTTTCCATATTGATGGGCACACTATAAATCCTGTCCGTCTTCCCTTCAATCAGGGAAGAGCTTGTGGAGAATGAAAAGGGCATTGAGGAAGGCTTGGAATATCTTCCCTTTGTTTCCTTTTTGTCCCTCTGTGCTCCCAACGTGTATTTTCCCTTTTGGCAAGTATTGGGAAGGGGATAGCTCCAACGGTTTCCTCCTAACACTTGGCTTTTAGGGGGTTGCTGCTTGGTTCTAATGTGAAATAGTAGAGGAGCCATCAGGAGGAGCAAAGTTATATTTTTACCCAACAAGGGCTCTGGGGCATTAGTATGGATTGTTGCCCTGCAAACTGTGTGGTGGTGTCTTATTATTTTCTAGGTAAAAGAATATACCTTTTCAGTCATATGACGGATTTTTAATCATTCTGAAAATAGTTGAATAAATATTAATATATTTCCTCTAGCTCCATGAAAATAGTATGAACAGTCTTTTGTGGTATACTTAACATTTTAATTTTTGCAGAGGCATAACGAGATATGCTAATCATAATTAGAA
Organism: Crocodylus siamensis; assembly: GCF_052110815.1. Classification (NCBI taxonomy): domain Eukaryota; kingdom Metazoa; phylum Chordata; order Crocodylia; family Crocodylidae; genus Crocodylus; species Crocodylus siamensis. The sequence continues at coordinate 165,195,056 of NC_143397.1, read as the reverse complement.
CCCTTTTATACAGCTTGTATAAAAATAAACTTCTAAAGTATGTACATTAAACAACAGAAGTCTTGATCTACTCTTAGCCTTATTTTGATTAATACTTTAACCAACTGAAGTGTAACTATAAATCCAGATGCAGTGTCTGTTACTCAGCTTTCACTATCTTCCTTTAAGGTTATGCCATAATTAAAGGTCACTGTCACACACATTTGCATAACACATAGTAAAACCCTGGAATGAAAAAAGCCTCATTTTAACATTTGATTAGACAAGATAATGTATTTCCCCCTGGAGTAGTTTGTTATTCAAAACAAGCTCTTTAGGTAAGGAAGTTCACATCAGTTGGTAACTGTTCCTTTGGATACCAAAGAACTTTGTACAGTACACACTACAGTAAATTGCACTGCAGGTCATTTAGAAGCTGGAAGCATAACAGACGTCTCTATAAAGCTCTGTCAGAATTTATCAAAACATAAAGAACACACTATAAACGGAGATCAAGACAAAAAATGTTTAGGCTCATAAGAGAAAACTACCTTCTGGAATTTATAGTGCAGTCTTCTGTTAGGTATCTGGAAATGGAATATGTATTACAAGCAGTTTCTCTATTGCTATTGAACACTCTCAATCTCCACCCTTCTAAGGTCTGTCCTGTTTTGTAAAACAGAATACCCGTTAGAAATTAATATTGCCCAGATCTTTAAATGTACCACAAAACTGAATAAACCTTAGTTATGGAATTGAGCTTTTTTTTAATTGCACTGGGAGTACTAGTAGTACTAGGTTATTCTGTTTAGTGGATGATATAAAAAAATAGATATGTTACATAGTTCCATGCCTTTCACTGGCCACACTATTATTTGTCTTGTGGTTTAAAGCTTTTAAATTTCAGTTGGTAGTAGCATGTAATATTTTTGTATATACTGCCATGTTCTGTAGAACTAAAGTAATATATTTACTATAATCCTTTGTGATAATCTGAAAAATGTTTTCAGAGGTGAAATATTCTAATATAATAAAGGGCTTAGGTCATCTGTCTGTCCTTAACACTCTTGGAGCACTCTGATTGGTTACTGAGTGCTCTAAGAGCATTACAGATAGGAGGTAGTGGGGATGGAGCGAGGAGTCAAAGTCAGTGGCACTGGCCTCACCCCACCCCCCAAATCCCTCCAGCCCTGCTTCTTAGAAGCAGCACAAGGTGGTGGCAGAGAGGGATGCAGGGAACAGCGGGGCAAGATCCCCCCCATGCTCCTGGGTGTTCCTGGGAGGCGGCGGCAGCACGGGCAGGATTAAGGTTAGCAAGCTTCTTTCCCCACTGCTCCCCCTGTCATTCTTGACAGGCAGTTTGCTAGTTAAATAATAATGCTCCTTGATACATTTCTAAAAATAAGGTTAATGTTCCCATGGGGCAGGAAAAATTCCTTTACATTTGTAAATAGTTGCTCCATGGAAGCATTTTTAATTAATTTTATGCTGTAGAAAAACTTTTTGCATGTTGAGCTGAGAGGTGTAGTTCAAGCCTGTTTTTTCCTAGATCTACATTTCCTATATTTGCTCTCAGTTATGTAAAAATCCGTGTTAGGTGGCAAGCACAAAAAGCTGGTGGCTTTAATCTGTTAACACTGCTAACAAAATTCAGTAGCAGTTTTTACCTTAAGTTCCTTATGTAGAATTATTCGCATAATGATCACCATGACAGCTGTGTGCATTTTGAAAAGCCCAAACTACAAATTCTGCTTAGTATAGTAAATAATAATATTAATATTTTAGTATAATAAGTAATCATTTTAATATGATTCACAAGATTCACACAAGATAAATGTACTTAATTTACAAATCACACATATTACAATCTGGGACAGATGATATTAGAATATGAGCAATAGCTGGGTCCAGTTGAGAGAGCACTTAAATCGGGACATCTGGGTTTGTTTCAGGCATTGCTTCTGACTTGTTATGTGACCTTGGGCAAGTCCCTCCACCTCTGTGTGTCTGTTTCCATGTTTTGTCTTTATTGTGTGATAAAACATTCTTAGAACATGTGTCTAGCACAAAAGAGGCCAAACCTATTTTGAGAGTTACATTTGAGAGTTAAGGTTACATAACACTTAATCAAAATGGAGATGAAACTATTCAGATTCACACTTCACGGCTTAGAAGTGTACTTGCTTGAAAAATGAAAGTTTTTGATTGGAAAGCAAAAGATGCACTTGAAATTATGCCATGAAAATTGAAAAACCTGTTGCTATAAATATTTTGTGGGCAAAGGTGAACAAAAGTCTAAAATCATCTGCCTAGCTACAAACTTAAAAAGATTTATTAAAATGTACTACTGGAATGACTAAAGGACTAAGATAGCTACTTGTGATTCAGTGCTATCATGAACTTAGCTAATTTGGGAATTAATTCAGCCCCCTACAAATTTTTTTCACAGCAGATTTTAAAGGTTGAATAAAAACCTCAACTAGACTTAAAGATTGAAAAGGGAAGAGTGCAGGTTTTTTATTAAGAGTGCAGGTTTTTTATTTATTCAGGCTTTGTGTTATATTTGTATTTCTTCCAAGTGATATAATGAGAACTTTGTAAGTTTATTTTGAGTAGGAGAGCATAAAGTAACGAGATGTTTCTTTTATAGTTATAGAAATATCTACAAATTCCAGTATCAGAAGTTTTAAGGCAGTAACTGGTACTAAGAGATGCCATCTTTAATTAATCAGAAAAGTTAATTATTTTTATACCCTCATTGGAAAATTGCTATAACAGTTTTTAAATGAAAGCAGTTATTTGTTACTAATTGTAGTTAATGTGATTTCAAAAGAGAAAGGAGCTCCTATAACCTAAGTAACTCCCAGAAGTGGGTTTAGAAAATGGTGAATTTTATACTTTTTAAATGTTGATTAGCTTTTTTGGTCTTCTTATGTAAAGGATTTCTTACTTACTTTGTCGTTCAGGATATACAGATATCCTTATGTAAATGTAGTATTATCTTAGTCTCATTTAAACTGATGCTATTTACTATAAATCCAAATATCTATGGTATAGTTATTTTTTATTTTATTTATACAAAAATATTTTTCCCTCCACAATGAGCAATAAAATCTGTTGTGAAATGTTTTATAGTGCCTTCTTAAATATAATTATTTACAAAATGGGATTGGATGAATTTCACAACAATTTTGTCTGATTTAACTTTTCTAATTTCATTCTTTAGTCTGTATTTTGCTTTATTAATATTTAGTTCTTGTCTGTTGCTAATTTGTATGAAAAATCCAGCATGAAATGAGAAAATACTTTTCTGTCCTTGTCATACTTGACCATACATTGCTTTTTCCAGTCCACCACATCAGCTATTAAGGATCTATTGTCCTAATTAAAAGTATAAATATAAAACTATCATTTGCCAAATACTTCCCTAATCAGTTAGTTTATTTATACTGTAGCAAAGTTTGCAAGACTCTAAAAGTATGTAGAAAATGTGCAATGCATTGTATGCTGGCAGAATCTTTGTTGTGATATAATATATGTATGAGAAAGAGAAAGGGAGGGGGTGGGAAGAGAGAGGGTACATTGTCGAAGTTCATCTATTTCTCCCGTGTAAGCTGCTTATCACAAAATCTTCCCGTTATTTTTTTTTTAGTAGTGTTGCGAAATCTGACCATTTTTATTTCAGTTCTGAGAAATGTTGGGTATAGATAAAGCCAAACTCTTTACCAGTCCACATGCTCTGGAAAGTTATGCAGTCGACAAAAGGAAGTTAATGTGCTTACCTGAAGAATCAATTTCGCCTGACATATCTTGACCCTCCTCCAAAGTTAGCAAAAAAAAAAAGTTATAAGTTGGAAGGTCTAAACCCAAGAGTTTTGGTTTTTAAGTACTGAAAAATAATTTAAAGTGTTAAATTTGAAACATCTTTGTTTTTTATTATTAACTCGTGTGTCACTGAAGATAATACATTCCTTCCTTCCTTCCTTCCTTCCTTCCTTCCTCTCTCTCCCCACACCCACTGGAGGTTTGAACCTCTCACTACCTTTCTTTTTCCCATCTAATAAAAATAGAACTCTTTCCATTTCCTTATTGTTCTCCTAGTCAAACCAATCTTATCCTACTTTTTCTGGAAAGCTTTACTTTCCTTTTCTCTGTTACTGCTAATAACTCTGAAGACTGATTAGCTGCCCTGGATATAACTGTCTGCTATTACCAGATAGAAGGTCACTTTTAAGGAAATAGAACTAGGTGGTTAGTTTTGTGGTGAGGAGGGTAGACAAGCCTGATTTCTATTATTATACAAAAGGAGAATTTCAGCTTACTGGGAAGCAGGGCCTAGTAGGCAACCATCAGTCCTTCTGGATCATGGTTTATGCGTGAGAGGTCACCAGGACCTTTGACATGCATGCCTAGGCAAGAACATGGAGGAGTGGAGGCTGCCCAGACATTCCATTCCCCCTTTAGACCATTGAGACAGAATCCAAAGATCACACTAAGTCCAGACATTGTGTCTTGGTGGCTATAGTTATATATGTGTCTAGGAATAGAACCCAGATCTCCTTCATGGCTTCTACCACTGAACCAACAAGAGCCCTGCTTCCAGGTAGGTTGAAATTCTCCTTTCTTTCCATTATGTTGCTCCCTACCAGGAGTCCAACAAAAAACCCTTGACATTGGACAATTGTAGCCCAAGCCAATTTTCAGCAAGGGTCTTGATTTTGACTTTAATAGGAACAAGGTTAGTGATGTAATATACATCTTAGTCCCCTGGAATGTACCTAGTCTTGAAAGGGTTAATATGATTCTTTATTGTACCTTACATGAGAGGAAGTTGTCAGTTTTGAAATTATGGTGAAACCCTTAATGGGTAAAGTATTACACAAATAGTTCTTTGTTTGTACTGGGAATCAGAATAAGAAAAAGAAACCAAGAGGCGATGAAAACCATAACCCAGAGAACGTAATGTTGCAATTTCAAGTTAAAAAAACCCCACAGTAATTGTATTTAGACTACACTGTCTAGTCAAAGACATATAATTAATTGGAAAATAGATTTGGTCCACTTAGCAGGAGTAGAACTAAGATATAGCCTAAAAACTTATCCACATAAGTTCCTTGCACCTCACTTTGCCATATTTTCCCCTTTTTTTGCAATGTAGCTGTTTCTCTTGTAAGTCCATTGTGGAAAAGAGAGGCAGATATAGTAGTAAAACTAAGAGGGCTTTTGAAAAAGAGACTCATAAAGATCAGGAGAGCTACTGGCCTAAAGCGACTTGTAAGGTTGTGTGGGCAGTCAGCAAGCCTCACTCATACTTGTTGCTGCGAGTATGTATTGACAGCCTCCACTTCCTGCAGATCCTTTCAAGTGATCAAAACTGGTGTCCGTAGCACTGATATAAATGTAGAACTTACACTTTTTCAGCCAGTTTTGGTGGTGGGCACTAGATTGCATCTAGAGAAGTTCAGTAAATTACATTTTATCTATTTCCCATTTTCTGCTGTATTTATATTTTGTTATAAAGTACCAAAAAGTGAAATTCTTGAAGTTAAAACATCTCTTTTTTTTTTTTAATTCACAGTGCAGGAAACTTTCCTAGGGAAATCCTGTCTTAGCCCCAGACCAGACATAGCATTTTTTATGTTGATTGAACTTTTTGTTGCTTTCAGGGGGGATGGATAGAAGGTGACAAAAATAAGTTTTTAACTGTGAAGCAGCAACTTTTGCCCAAACATAACAAAGGTCATACACAGGAGACTACACTATGCTTCCTTATCCCCATTTTACAGTTGGGGAACCTGAGGTATTGTGATTTATCAGAATGTACACAGTGAAACAGAGCCAGCAACAGAATGCAGGTTTTCTGCCTTTCCCATCCAGTAGTCTAATCATTGAATACCAGTTGACCTCTACCAGTTACTAGAGTATTCAGCATGCAAGATGGTAGCCTCCATTTGAGTTGGATACATCTCGCCGCCTGTTGTTCCTATGTCTTAGAGTAACTGGCTTGGTAAATTGTGCTGTGGGCTTATTCTTTAGGCAAAAAGAAATAAACTAATATTTCTGGAAAATATTGTAAAAGAAGGGACAGGATATTTCTGCTTCTTTCAAATCCTAGTCACTTAATCACTGTGGCAGGGGCAGGCAAAATACGGCCGTCGGGCCTCTCTGGCCTGTGGGACCCCTAAAAAATTTAGAAAAATAATTATTATCTGCCCCTGGCTGCTTGTCAAAGATGACAAGGCACCAGCAGCAGCAGGACCTAGGGGCAGCAGGGCCCAGCAGCTATAGCAGTAAGGCCCACTCGGCCCCACTCCCCCACCGCTGCCAGCCCTCAACTGGCCTGGTGACCCTGGGGCTGTTCCCCTACCCTCCCTCCCTCCCTCCAGGAGTGCAACTCAGCTAAGTATGCAGGCAGAGGAGAGGACCACCGGCAATTTCCCCAGTCCTCAGGGCCAGACCAGCTTCTGCTATGTCCTGCTAAACCAGTGATGCAGTCAGGAACCATGTGGTACCAGAGTGGCCAGTGGGCAGGCGGTGGGGTGGGAAGAAGCAGCAGCAGCTGGCAGGAAAGTTGGGGAATGGCAATGGCAGGTGGGAGGGAGTGGCAGAGGACAAGTAGTAATGCAGAGACAGCTGGCCTGGAGTGCGGGACCTGCACTGGTGCCCCAGAGCCAGGGTCAGTGGGGTCCTGAAGCAGGGCAGTAGGAGCACGGGATCCAGGCTGGCAGGGGCTCTATGGAGCGAGGCCGGGCTGCACTAAGAAGGAGAGGGGCAAAGCTGGCCTGGCTCCATAGAGCCTCTGCCAGCCTGGACCCAGCACTCCTGCTGCCCCGCCCTGGGCCCCAGCCAGCCCTGGCCCCAGGGCACTATTGCAGACCCTGCACTTCTTCCCACCCTCTCCCCACCACCTGCCACTGTTCCCACTGCCATTTCCCCACTTTCCCTTCCACTGCCACTGCTTCTGCCCGCCAGCTGCTCTGGGACCATGTGGCTCTGGGCTGCATCACCAGGAGAGCAGGGTGCAGCAGGAGCTGGCCCAGCCCAAGCCCCACGATTCCTGGCTGGCTCTGTACAGTGCTGGCTGGAACAAACGGCTCCTGCTGGGTTCTGTGGTCCCAGCCATACAGCCAGGAACTGCACAGTGCTGGAGCGGTGGGAGAGGGGAGCGGGAAACCACCAGCAGGGAGCAGGAAGTTAATGAAGTGGCAGGAGAAGAGCAGTGGTGGGTGGCAGATAGTAGGAAGTGGCGGTGAGTGGGAGCACAGGGTCCGCACCAGTGCCCTGGGGTGGCAGAAGCCCTGAGCCCAGGCTGGCAGGAGCACTGGTAGGGATGGCCTGCTGCTGTTACTACTGATAGGGGCTGTGGGCACGCACACCCCACTATGCACACCCCATACCCCTCAGCCATCCTCCCCCTCCACACATCACAGCCCCCTACAAACTCCATACCCACCCACACCCCACATATCCATACATATACCCACATGCTCCCCCACACCACATTGTGGCAGGGCACTGTAGGTGCCTGCCACTTTAAGGACCAAGCCAAGCGGCCAGCAGGTGCTTAATTATGACAACCGTGTTAAATCCGTGGCTGCCTATATAAACAGGGAAGTTTGCTGCTGGCAAGCCAGGCAGAAACATCGCCTGGCTGCAAGGCTGCTTGGAACATCCTGCAAGTAAAGGCAGGAGCTGTGGGGGATGGTCCGGAGGCTCCTGGTCCTAGGCTTGACCTAAAACTCCACCCTGCCAGGAGAGGGTGGCCTGGTGGGGTTCTCAGTGGTGCAGAAGCCCCAGGAAATGCCAAGCCAGTTACTACCCTGGTGAAAAGCGAGTAGGAGCGCCTTAACCCCAGCCCTCACCTTCGAGTGGGCCATATAACATCAGAGCAGGGTAGCCCAAGTAAGCTTCTGGAGGCACTTGAGCCTGCTGGGGGAGTGACCCTGCAGGGCCAGGCACACTTCCAGGAGCACCTGAGCCAAGAATGGGAGACCCCAATCCCTTAGTGCAGGCAGGAGGCGAAAACCCCGCTAACTGTTCAATGCTGGGGCCAGGACCAAAGGGTCAAAAGGGCTAGAGGGACGCCTGCAAGGGACGCCCACGAAGAGCTAAGAAGCTTTGGGTCCCATCTGGGCCTGAGACAGGGCCAGGGTTTACGGAAGCTGAAGGTCCCCAAGTTTGGGGGCCACAGGTAATGGGTGAAGGCAACCTTTTAGCTAACTGCCTGAGATGCCATCTGCGAGGGTAGAGATGGAACGGAGTAGAGTAGAGTGCAGAACGAGTGGGCCCCAGTGTAGGGGTGGAAAGGAGCCACGGCTAGCCCCTCCAATATCGGGGTGCGACAATGGGCAGCCTCTCACCTTATCTAACAACATTATTAATTAACAACAAGGCGTGGTGGGCGAGACAGGTGGGTGGTGTGCCCAGAGGCAGGTGGAAAGCTAGCCCTGTGGCTAGCCAGGGACCCCGTTTTGCCACACACATGCACAAAACCCCATACACACCCCAAACAACTATTCACCCCCCCCACACGCATACCCTCCCACACACCCACAGCCCCCACAAATCTATACCCACCCACCCATACCGTGCACACTCCCCCCACAGTATACAAGAGTGGGACTTCTTTTTAAGCTATTCTGCAGTCACCTCTATGTAAACTATGCAAACACAAGTAAATCAGGACAAAAATATTTTTTTAAATCAAATTAATGAATGCTGTAGATGTTTAATTTTTAGAATATAATTTGGTATTTCTCTGGTTCCAAGATGGCAAACACCCTTGCAGAAAGGAGCACTTCCAGGGGGCAAGGGGAGGGACTTCTGGTGGCAAAGGTCAGGGGTTAGGGGCCGGGACTTTTGGTCCCAAGATAGCAACCGGGGGCAGGGCAGCTGTCAGGGGGTGGGGCTCCCCATGCGATTTTTGACAGTTTGCCAAAACTCAGTAAGCGGCCCTCCAGCCAAAATAATTGCCTGCCCCTGCATTATGGTCTATATGCTATAAAATGCCAAGGGTAACAAAACCCCTTTGTATGAATTATGTGTATATGGGGGGGGAAGGAGCCATGATTATACAGTCAGGTGTACTTCATTCCCCCATCTGGTCTCTCTGAGTTCATCCCTTCAGCTGAAAAGCCTCTGCAATTTACCTGTCTCAGGATGAAATTATGCAATCCGCAGTCATAGATTTCATAGACATTTGGGCTGGAAGGGACCCCGGAGGATTATCAAGTCCAGCCCCCCGCCTCAAGGGCAGGAAGTCAGTAGGGATCATAGGATCCCAGCAAGATAAGCATCCAAATGTGTTTTGAAGGTGTTCAAAGTGGGCACTTGAACCACCTCATGTGGCAGTCTGTTCCAAACCTTGGGGGCTCGGACAGTGAAGAAGTTCTTTCTTAAATCCAGCCTAAATCGGTCACAGTGGAGTTTGTGACCACTCGATCTTGTCATCCCTTGGGGGGCTCTGGTGAACAGTCGTTCCTCCAGATCCTGATGAGCACTCCTGATAAGCTTATAGGTGGCCATCAGATCACCCCTGAGCCTGCGCTTTTCCAGGCTGAATAGCCCCATTGCTCTCAGGCTCTCATCATAAGGTCTGTCTTCCTGATCTCTGATCATGTGCATGGCTCTTCTCTGGATTCTCTCAAGCTTCTCCACATCCTTTTTGAATTGCAGAATCCAAAACTGGATGCAGTACTCCAGCTGTGGCCTCACCAAGGCTGAGTACAGAGGAAGAATGACGTCCCGGGATCTGCTTGAGAAGCATCTATGGATGCAAGCCAGCGTTTTGCATCCATAGATGCAATCCTTCCACTCTTGAGATAAGTCTACTTTGCAGCCACTGCAGTTTCTGTGTCCTATGTAAATGCATCTAAGCCAGCTTTAAACTAGGTAACTTGGATGCTGCCAGCAGTGGAGATCTGGTACCATTGGTTAGATTCCAGCGCAAACTAACCTCTGCCCTGCTCATGTTCCTTGGGCAAATTTCACACTGAATTCTGTGCTGCTGCAATTATGCTGCTACGACTATTGAGCTAGGTAGCGTAAAGCTAGATTGGAACTACCTAGACAAGACATATCCTTAGACAAGGACTGGGGTAACTACTTTATATGGACCAACTTCTTGTGTGTCTGCAGATGTGCATGTTAGAGATCTGCAACTCTGTATTGGTTGATACTGAGTAACATACTTTTTAAAGATATATTAGTTGAAACAAAACAACCTCGGACACAGGCTTCTGTATATATTTACTCTCATCTGATCTTACACTTGTTACTGTACACTGCAACAGCTTGAGTTAGTCAACTTGAAGGACTCTATTTGAGTGAGCCATGTTGATAGAGAGATCACACTGCAAGTGACTTGAGCATCAGCACAGAGTGGTGAATTTCAGCTGCTTAATTATTTATTACTACCATGAATTTCAGCAACCCTTGAGCTTCTCTCTCCTTTCCATCATGCTCCTCTTAACGGGTCAGTTTGTGTGACTTCGAAGCACCATTTCACTTGTGCTAGAGATTTTTCTTGCATCAGTGGAAACTGGGTTAACTCAAGTTCATGCAGTGAAGCCTTAAGTTACATTATTGGAGTTGAAAAGAGTCATCTCATGTTCTTTTAGCCAGCCAAGATCCTCCTGGGTGTTTGAGCTTGTCTACCTTGCTAAATGTATTGGCATTACCGTATTGGCATAATTATACTGCTGTATAGTACCTGTAAAGTAATGTTAATATATTTCCCCATGTGGGTAAGCCCTCTGAATATCTATTGGTCTGATTTTTCTCTTGTTTGAGTCCACTTAGCATCTTCCTATGACAGCTGACAAGAGCTATTAGTCAGCCATTAGGCATCAATGTAGCTGCCTCCACAAGGTGGGCTTCTTAGCACTGCTGAGTGACAATGCCAGTCTGCCCCCAAGCTAATGTACCTGCTTTCAGCAGCTGCTGTGCTGCTGCTGGTTCCGGAGGCAGCTCACCCAGGGCAGTGCAGTGTGCTTGAGGGCACCACCAGTAGGGAATGATGAATTATGGACATGGCCTAAGGCTATTTGCTCTTGGATTACATCTTAAGCCTTATTTGTTAATTATGTGAAATTTCTTCCTACTCTTTCCTTAGATCAGAAGGCTCTGCTACCCAGACGGTCCCCAAGGGTGAAATCTCCATCTCCATTTATGGTACAGACACATCACTCTAGTGGCAGATCCAGATACTTTATTAGTAATTGCCAAAGGGCATCCCAAACCTATCACCAGGGAAGTATCCCAGAAGTGTATGTCAGTGAGCAGGGTTTCCTTGCACCATCATTATGTACTTGTCAGCAGCCAACTTTCAGACTGAAGCAGGCAGCAAGTGAAAAAGCTGATGCTCAGTCTTAAAGATGTCAGAATATAGGAGAATCACCCCTAGGCTCTCATCCAAAATGTGAGTACCTTATATGAGTAAAACTTTGTTAGTTATTAAATTTCTGATCAACAAAAAGGGAAAATTAGCCACATCATATCAAGTCCTCTGTGTTGCTGGTTTCACCATTAGTGGAGTAGGCAGTGTTTCTTAACCTTCTAAGTAGCCCCCTAACTTCTGAAAATTTTAATAAGTACCCCAACACTCAGTTTTCCAGGGGATTTTATATTTTCAGCCTAATGTGTACCATATGTTGGAAGAAGGGCTGTGTATATGAGGGCATGATATGACAGATATCTGATCTGGTGTAGGTAGTGTTGCCACCTTTTACACCAGGGGTGCACAATTCAAATATGTACCTGGCCTAGAGGTGATGTTGGCCAAAGCTAGGGGGGCTGAACACAGTACCATGCAAAGCGCAGCACACCAAATTTTGCCATAGTTTTGAGAGGAGGAAGGGGCTAGAGAGAGAGGAAAAGAGGGCAAGAGAAAGAGAGAGTGTTGGGATACCCATGTACCCCCTGCTGTGTCCCACATACCCCCAGGGATATGCTTACCACAGGTTGAGAAACTATGCAGTAGGGAACAGCCTGGAGCTAAGTTTGAGCAACAGGATAAAGCCTCAGGGACTTTGGGTTTTCATGCAGCTTTCCCAGGAATCTTCCACCCTAGACTCAATCTACTTTGTCCTTTAGTTCCTTTAGGCCAGTATTTCTCAATCTATGGGTTGCAACCCAAAAGTGAGTTGCAAGAATATATGAAAGGGTTGCAAACAAACTTTAAAAATGGATTCTCCTTTAAAGGAGAAAAACATGGGAAACCGTAGATTTTCCCTTGCAGGCTGCCGGAGTTCCAGTCTGCAAGGGGCTGCTTGGTGCCCTGCATGCCCCACACACCCACCCCCTATCTCACACATGGGGGGCTGGGGAAAGTGGGGCAGCAGGTCAGGAGTGAGTGGCACTTGGTCAGGATTGGCCATTGTTGTTTACAAACGGATCTTGGTACAAAAAAGGTTGAGAACCACTGCTTTAGGCAATTGTGTACTTCCCCTTCTCTGCCTCTCTACAGTGGATAATGTGGAGGTAGAGAAAGAAAGGAACTTCAGATTTTGCCTTCTGCTCCCTGCCTTTTTAAGTAGAGAATAGAAGACAGGGTGCTTTATTTGTCTTCGTCAGCCTCAATGTTCATTTGGTTTTAAAAGTAAGTCATGAGTTTGAGGTCAGCTGCCTCTTCATGCAAATCAATGTCATGGTTGCAACTCAGAAATTTTGGCACTGTGGAAATACTTGCTCATTTGTTGCAGTTTGTTCTCAAATTTCTCTGCCTGAGCTGTAAGTGCCCCAACAAGTATATGAATGTTGAGAACACAGATCTTATCTGCCTGTCTTTACTACAGTATTCAGGCCTCATATCCACTGTCTTATAATTAATGTTAGTAACATTTAACTAAGGAATTTCACTTTCATCCTTGCAAATTTATTCATTCCATTTTTAAAGCATGCTGCTTGCAGGTTGGGATTGTATCCAACTTCTCTGCTGGGTGATGTGAGTCTTGGAGTACAGGATTTCTTTGTAGGCACAGTGCATCATTTTGTTCTTGTGTGTTTGCTGTCCTCTGTAATTATTTTATGTACCAAACCCTTAGGCACTAGAAGCAGGGATTTCTTATCGCTGCTATGAAAACAGAATTTGGAATCTGCCAAATGTGTCAACACTGGAAAATCTGGACTCAAGGGAATAGGGGTAATGTTTTAATGGGATGCTGTCAAGGCTGTTCATGCTAACACTAGACAAACAAACCATTTTGGCTTGTGATTGAGTGTGTGCACATAATATGTAAATCACACCACCTCTCTGTCCTTTCTGCTGTATTCTTGTTTGGCTATTAATGTGTAGTGTCACTCGCTCAGATTCCTAGAGAACAGGATTCTTGGATATTTCAATATCTTGTCCATTTACAAGAATGTGTCAAAGGAGTGGTGCAGTGTGTTTACATAGGCTTATGTCACACTCAGCTGTACACCCAAGCAGCTGCTTGGTCTAATTTAAGACTGAGAACATTGACAGTGTCCACTGAAAACATTAGACCTATTGTGTTAATGGCTTAGCTAACCTGGTACTGGCATTTAGGCTGCTAGTTTTCTTTGAGAGGCTTCTTCACGTTCCAGCTCACAGAATGCACTGAGTGTACTGCATAACAGTGGAACTATCAGAAAGAAATTTCCACTGGTCTGGGTTTTTCTTCCAATTCACTACTGTTCTTCTCTTCACCTTTCCTGAGCATTTGACGGGTGAGGCTAAGGGCATCCCTTTTAATGGCACTTCTGTGTCTTTCAGCCACAGCTGACTGATCAGAATTTACTCTGGGTCCCTGGTCTGGATCTTTCACTTACTTCTAGCTTCGATGTTGTATAAGTGGTTAGTTTGGTTAATTGGAAAAGAATTTTTATTTCTACAAAAAAAGTATCATTATACTGATAGGGGTAGTTCAGAAATGTGGTTCTTGTACTCGGATCCTATGACAGGTGTAAGGATAAACTTAGGAGATGTCACCTCTGGTTCCCATTTAAATTATCCTCTATCTAGTAGCAGCCCTAAGCTCTTAAGTGAATAAAGGCTTTCTGCAAGAAGAGAGGTTTCTAAAGATTTCATTCGCTTTACTGCACAATTCTCCAGATAAAAAATTGTATTTTCTCAATGATAGGCCGTCTCCCTTGGCCATATGCATAACACTTTATATCAGACCGCAGCTCACTTCATTAGCTGTAAAGGCACTACAAAACTAACTCTGACTACTCCAAGAAAGGTATTCCTGTCTCTGTGATAAAGCTTCTAGTGCTAGGATATGCATTCATGTTTCTGTGTAGACTGTATTAGTTCATTCAAGGTATCACATTAACATGGTTTTGTAGATTCTGGTTCCAGCAGTAATTCACATGGGACTAACACCTGGTTTATCTGCTTGGGTGCCTTGCACCATATAGACATGCCTAGTGTCACAGTGTCATGAAGGAGTGGCTGATGAATCAGTAGCCCTGTTGGCAGCAGTCACTTCAGACATGTCCACTCAAGGTAGGGAAATATGTTTTCAAATGAAATTCTCTGGACAACAAATTTCATATCGGACTTGAGAGCACTGTGTTGAGCTGTCAAATCTTTTATGCCTTGTCTTCAACCCAAAGTAGTTCTAATTGTTACAACACAATAGTGCTTTATTATAAAAATAAATAGGGGGAACTCCATTCAGCAGTGCAAGGAGGTGGTAGTTCTCTGGAAGAGGTGCATTCAGTGACCACTTCTACTGATAACTGAATTAGGGACATATCCTAAGAATAGAAAAGAAGATAAAACAGAGTCAAAGACGTTATACATGCCCCAGCATGGCAGACAGTGATTCTCAGATCCGTTTCAGCTCTCTAAGAGAGTTGATCTGTCTCTTCCACTTCATGGCCAAACTCCCATTCACTTCACCAGACTGCTTGAGTGTAACACTTGAACAGTCTTTAACAATTTTGCAAGCTGGAAGTGTATGAAGTCCTAAATAATTCTAGGAGTCAACCAGTGATGGTTCTAATTTTAAAGGGAAAAGGTTTCTTCTCTGGGCAGACAATAGCAACATATTCCCAACTGTGGCTCTAGTCAGGCCTATATTAAAGGATCCTCCCCTTATGTTTTCCATAAAGTTGTTTCACGTCCTTATCCCAAGATCCGATCTGAAATTGGTAATCATATTTTACAGGAATCAGACAGTTAGCCTGCCTGTGCTTATTTTTCCCCTTTTGTGTACACAAGCAGAACAAAATAGTTGTTACTATAAAACGTTAGTTTACACACAAGAGGTGCGCAATCTACTGTCTTTTCTTCTGGAGAAAATAAGGTCCCATGCTACTTAAGGGGAAAAGTGACCTCAGTGGCATACCTTAAATCATTCCATTTATGATCATGTACTGAGCTGCAACATAGAGGTTAAGAAAACATTACTCTCTGGACTTTGCACCCTGTTCGTCACTTTATTCCATGAATGGAAATGCGTGGCTGTTACTTAAGTGAAGATTAGTCATCTGTAACCATAGTTCTTCAAAATGAACTCTGCATATTCACACTCCCTATTCAATTTTCCCTCATCCTCAGAGTTCTAATTGCAATACTGGACTTCAGGAGACAGTGAAAGGAATGAGTTGCCACAGCACCATAGTGCCTCTTTTTAATAGCCTTACCCTAAAAGATTCAGAAACACAGAGGGAACAGAGAGGAGAGGGCACAAGTGTGCTCTAATGCTTTCAAAAGCT
Organism: Crocodylus siamensis; assembly: GCF_052110815.1. Lineage (NCBI taxonomy): Eukaryota > Metazoa > Chordata > Crocodylia > Crocodylidae > Crocodylus > Crocodylus siamensis. The sequence goes on along the minus strand of NC_143397.1, from coordinate 165,179,390 downwards.
TCCATCATTTGCTATGAACCATCAATACATCCCACAAAGGTGATTATGCAGAGTCTGTTTCAAAGAACTTGGGTTACAAGTGAGTAATTTTCATTTATGTTTAATTTGTAATTCTCGAAAGTCCCTGTTTCTGGTAGTAAATCAAATAATTAAACAAAAATGAGAGCTGCAAAGCTATTTGCTTTGATATGAATTATTAAACATGATTTTGATTTCTTTACTTATACTGTCTCTCCCTCTTCCATTCTTGTGCTTTGCTTACTCTCTGAATATACATTCAGCTCAGAAATCAAAATCTAATAGCACTTTTTAAGTACACATAGTCTATAAGATTTGTCTATTCTGTAAGTCTCGTCTACTCTGTAAGTCTTACTGCAAGTAAAGGTCCATGATAATTAATTTATAATGAACCTACTGTATAAATATTAAACATATATTAAGAGCATCATTAGATCTGTTTCGAATTCAGGGGTGGGCAATTATTTTGGCTGGAAGGCTGCTTACTGAGTTTTGGCAAGCCATCGAGGGCTGCATGACAGGCAGCCAGGGGCAGATAAATATTAATTTTCTAATTTTTTTTAGGGGCACCGTGGACCAGGTAAAATGGCCTGGCAGGCCGCATCCAGCCTGCGGGCTGTATTTTGCCCACCCCTGGTTTAGATGCAAAACTCCCTCATTAGAATTTGCTTTTACAAAGTGCTGTATGACTATTTTTCTCCTTTCTAATCTATTTTGGAATGTTGTCATCTAGCTAATACATGCTCCTTGTTTTTCCTATATTTGCTCAAGGATAGGGCAAGGCTTGCTTTTCTACAAGATTTTATTTGATAAAATGAAAAGATACAAGGCTACTGAAGTTGGAAGATATGTGGTCATAAACAGGCTATGGCAGGGTTGTCAAAGATCTGGCCCACAGAGCCATATCATGCAGCCCAGGGTGTTGCCTGTGGGTCTCAGACTGGCCCCACATACACCATGCAGCACTTACCAGCCTTGCCCCTATGTGCTTCATGCAGAGCTGGTTTGATGTGTGGGATTCGAGCCAGGGTGTACACTGCATGAGGTACACAGGGCAGGTCCAGGACAAGTACTGCATATGGCACTCATGCGAGACCAGCCATGCACACTGAAGTTCCAGCATGTGGGGCCAGTCTGTGGGCCTGACTTAATCCGTGGATCAGCGCTGCATCCCTCATTTGGGCTATAGTGAGAACTAAGCATTGATTAGAAGGTATAATAAATATTAGCAAAGGAATAAGATTTAACAGTAGATAGCTGGGGAACTCAGTGTCCAGGACGAGTGGTCGTTCCTTAAGGAAACAATACTCAGGGCCCAGGGGGAGTCCATCCCAACAAGAAGCAAGGGGGGCAAGAGTGCCCGGAAGCCCCCATGGCTCACCAAGGGCATCCGGGAATGCCTGATGTCACGGAGTCACAGAGGTGCTCCGTGATTGTGAGGGTGATTGGCAGAGCTGTCAATCACCCAGGCAGCTCAGGTGCCTGGTTGCCAGGACAACCAGGTGGTCACATGGCCGGAAGAGGGCAGGGCCTGGCCTTTATAACCAGCGTAGGCCAGAGCCTGAGACACAGTTCCCTTCGGGCTGCCGCAGGAGCAGGAGCTCTGTGGCTGAGCTGAGCGGCCTGGGTTAGGGGCTGCTACTTCATCGCGCTAACCGGCTGCAATGATGCAAGGAACAGCATCGCCCTGACTGGAGGTAGGATTGCGGGCCCTGGTGGGGCTTGGAGTTATTAGGCGTGTGGAGCCTCTGTATTTATGTTATAGCCAGAGGGCTGGAGTATTAAGTTACAGTTTATCCGGAGGACCGGGGAGGCTGTAGGGGAGCGAGGAGGCCTCAAGGGGAGCTTCCCCACAGCTTGGGGGTTCCCAGTGCCCAGTTGAGGCACAGTGCCAGGGGCACTAGTGTCGGTGCGGCTGGGCATTATATTGCGCCAGGGAGGTGCAGTGTGCGGGGTTATAGACCCCAGCCCATAAGGGCGGTGTTTAGCCCCGGAGCGGGGCAGGGACAGGGCGCCAGAGGCGCGGAAGGTAGCCCCGAGAGGTCAAGGCCCCGGAGCGGGGCAGAGACAGGGCGCCGGGGGCGCGGAGTCAGCCCCGCGAGGGCAAGGCCCGAGAGTGGGGCAGAGACAGGGCGCAGGGCGCGTGGCGTGTCGGCCCCGGAGGGGGGAAGCCCAAAGGGGCAACGCGCAGGGAGCGCGGTAGCGGCCCCTGAGGGGCAAGGCCCCAGAGAGGGGCCGAATAGCCAGGCCTAGCTAGCCACCCGAGGGCGCCGAGACTAGGGCGGCGATAGCGCCGGCCCAAGGGCGCCGAGGCTAGGGCGGCGATAGAGCTAAGGTTAGCGCGCCAGGCGAGAGAGAGCCGGCCTGAGAGCGCCGAGACTAGTGCGGCGAGAGTGAGCCGGCACGAAGGCGCCGGGACTAGGGCGGCGAGAGAGAGCCGGCCCGAGGGCGCCGAGATTCGGGCGGCGATAGAGCTAAGGCTAGAACCCGGCCCAAGGGCGCCGAGGCTAGGGCGGCAAGAGAGAGCCGGCCCGAAGGCGCCGAGGCTAGGGCGGCGATAGAGCCGAGATCCGGGCAGAGTGAGCAACCCGGCCCAAGGGCGCCGAGGCTAGGGCGGCGAGAGAGAGCCGGCCCGAAGGCGCCGAGGCTAGGGCGGCGATAGAGCCGAGATCCGGGAGAGGGAGTGTGCCGGCCCAAGGGCGCCGAGGCTAGGGCGGCGAGAGTGTGCCGGCCCAAGGGCGCCGAGGCTAGGGCGGCGAGAGTGCTCCAGACTCCGACCGAGCCGGCGATTAGCCAGGCGCCGGCTAGAACCCGGCCCAGGGGGGGCCGGTAGTGAGCGGCGCTGGTGGAGCCGACCCAGGAGGCGCCAGCAAGTAGCTGGGCGCCAGCGCGATAGGCCCAGGGCGTGGGGAACGGGCCAGAGATTGGGGCCCGACCCAAGGAGGTGCCAGGTGGGCGAAGAGCCCCGGTGCCCGAGAGTGAGAACAAGGGCACCCGAGGGGCGAGGGACCATACAAGCGTCCCCCGGAATAGCTGCGAGGCTTGGGGCGTGCTAAGGGGGAGGCTTGGAGGCACGCATTGCCCTTAAAGCAGGACGCTTATCAAATCCCCAGTCTGGAATAGGGACGACTAACAAGACCGTCCATTAGGGAAACTGGCAGCCTCCACATCATATATCTTACCATCAAAGTCGTGGCGGGCGAGGTTCTGAGGGTGCTACGTCACCCTAACGTGACGGTAGGGGGCGCTAGGGGGTTCACGGCCGCCCCTAGTCGCCGCTCCCTCACACCTGATTGCCAAAAAGGCGGCGTACACCCAGTGGAAGGGGGGTGCTATTTCCAAAGAGGAGTATACCTCCTCTGCTCGGGCCTGTAGGGGGGCTGTCAGGAAAGCTAAGGCGGACATAGAGCTAGGACTAGCGTCCAAGATCAAGGATAATAAAAAGTCCTTTTTCAAATACATAGGGAGGATGAAGAAGGCACCAGGTAACGTGGGGCCCCTGCAAGGTACGCTGGGCAATCTGGTGGTTGCGCCAGAGGAGAAAGCGGAACTCTTTAACCAATTCTTCATGTCCATTTTCTTGTGCAGGGACCGGGACTTCCCCGCTGGGATGCCAGATGGACTCGAGGGGAATGCCTTCAGACCTCAGGTTGGGGAGGACCGGGTTAGAGAGCTTCTGGAGGGGCTGGACGTGTTCAAGTCAGTGGGTCCAGATGCTCTCCACCCCAGGGTGTTGAGGTAGCTAGCAGGGGTTATTGCAGGGCCCTTGGCACGGCTCTATGAGCGCTCATGGTGCTAGGGCCAGGTGCCAGATGACTGGAAGATAGCTAACGTGGTCCCCATCTTCAAAAAAGGGAAGAGGGAGGACCCAGGCAACTATAGGCCTGTCAGTCTTACCTCTATCCTTGGGAAACTCTTTGAGAAGATCCTCAAGGAGCACATCTGTGAGGGGCTGGCTTCAGGGATGATGCTCAAGGGCAACCAGCACGGTTTCATTAGGGGCAGGTCTTGTCAGGCCAACCTGATTGCCTTTTATGATCAGGTCACAAAGGCAATGGATGCAGGTGACGCCGTGGACGTAGTCTTTCTAGACTTCAGCAAGGCCTTTGACACCGTCTCCCACTCCATCCTCATTAAAAAACTAGGCAACTGTGGCATTGATGCCTACACAGTCAGATGGATTGCAGATTGGCTCAAGGGTCGTACTCAGAGGGTGGTGGATGGGTCATATTCGACCTGGGGGGAAGTGGGCAGTGGAGTCCCCCAGGGCTTGGTCCTTGGGCCTGCGCTGTTCAATTTCTTCATCAGCAATTTGGACAACGGGGTGAAATGCAGCCTGTTTAAATTCGCTGATGATACCAAAATTTGGGGTGAGGTGAGCACACTAGTAGGGAGGGAAAGACTGCAACAAGACCTGGATAGATTACAGGAGTGGGCTGACATAAACAAGATGCATTTCAATACTGACAAGTGCAGGGTGCTGCACTTAGGCAGTAGTAACCAGCAGCACACTTATAAGATGGGAAACTCCCTTCTAGAGAGCACAGAAGCAGAAAGGGATCTTGGAGTCATTATTGACTCCAAGATGAACATGGGCCAACAATGCAAGGTCCCGGCTGGCAGGGCTAACCGCACCTTGTTGTGCATCCACAGGTGCATCTCAAGTAGAGCCAGGGAGGTGATCCTCCCCCTCTATGCAATGCTGGTCAGGCCACAGCTGGAGTACTGCGTCCAGTTCTGTGCGCCCCATTTCAGGAGGGATGTGGACAACATTGAAAGGGTCCAGAGGAGGGCCACACGCATGATCCGGGGACTACAGGGCAGACCCTACATTGAAAGACTGTGGGACCTAAACCTGTTCAGCCTTCACAAGAGAAGGCTGAGGGGGGACCTGGTGACTGTCTATAAGCTCACTAGGGGAGACCAGAAGGGTTTAGGGGAGACACTGTTTCCCTTAACTTTATTTACCTTCATATTTCAAGTAATTTATTCACATTATTAATGTTGATGCTTGGGAAATAGATGTTCACAAGCACTCCCAATAATAGTATTTTTTTTTCCTTTCCATTGTACAAGCAATTTTATTGAGGATTTGCTAGATATATTTAGTAGAATTGTGGTGCTGCTGCGGGCAGGTTCTACATGGTTTCTTTTTTGTTGTTGTCTTCTATCCAGATTTTAGTTTTGTCAATCATGAATTTTCATAATTTTCATTCTGAAAGTTAGCGTGTAGCTGCCTTTTTTGCAGCAGTAGAAGTGAGATTTTTTTTAAGTTGGCCTCTACAGATAACAGCAACAAATTTAGAAGCCCATCAGCTTTGCTGAATTAGTGCCTTAGTATCCACCATATTCTGTTGAACCTGACTCTTAAAAGTGCTCCCAACACAAGTATGCACACAATGAAGAAGGAAAACTGTGGCAAGAAGTATAGTTTTGTTTAGCTAGCTCTGCAAATAACAGTTTCTGTGTAGAGGCCTAACAAAACTGAGCTGGAATCATGAACATGAGAAAAATTTTGCACCTTTGGAAATATAGATATTTTAGCGACAGTTCTCCATAGGAAAGTCAACAGATGCATATAAGACTACAGTTCAGGAAAATAGTTCCCAAAAATCAAGTGCTCCTACTGACTACAAAAGATTTGATGGGGGCCCTGTTACATGCCATGTGTAGCTCAATATTAAGGAAACAAAGCTGAATCTATATATTCCTATTGTAAATTATCTAGATAGCATTTGCCCCTTTTAGTCATCTGTGAAATTAATGTTTTTCAGTAAAGGTAGAATTATTTACCATTTTCAACAAATAAAGGTAGAAGTCGCTAAATATAGTACTGTTTTTCATTTTATTTGCTCTGCGCAAAATCTATCTTAGCCTCTGTTAACTCCTGGGAATGAAAATTAATAACTTATAATTAATGTTTAATAAGATGCTGCTTTGTGTTTATCTGGAAAAGATAATATTATTTGAATTGTTCTACAATCAGAAGAAAAATTCTACAGCATTCAACGTCTGAAAAGTCTTCTTAAATCAAGGGTGGGCAATTATTTTGATTGGAGGGCCATGTAATGAGTTTTGATGAGCGGTCAAGGGCCACAACAGTAGCCCCACCCCTTGTCCCACGCCCTGGTTGCCATCCGGGGACTGGAAGTCCCACCCTTAACCCCTGATCTTTGCCACTGGAAGCATCTTCCTTGCCCCTGGAAGTACTCCTTTTGGGAAGGGGGCTTCCATCTTTGAAACAGAAAAAGAAATCATACACTAAAAGTCAAACACCTACTATAACATATTTTAATTTTATTACAAAAAATATTGTTGTCATGATTTGTTTGTGTAGTGTATATAGAGGTGATTGCCTAATAGTTCATCTATAAAGTCTTACTTTTGTATATTGTGTGTGTGGGATGTGGTTGGGAGTGGGTGGGTGTGTATGTACCCATGGTGCACAGTCCCTGCCACTGGTGGCAGCAGGTACTCATGGCCCATGCAGGCACTGCCACCCAGTGGCACATGGCTCCAACCAGAGCTGCACATGGCAGCAAGGAACCTTCCTCTGTCAGCCTGCCTCTATCATGTGGATGCAGGACTCCCTATGGCACACGTGTAGCTCCCGGCACTCATGCGCCACTGGCGAAAGCCCCACACGATGGAGCTGGCTGCCTGGCCTGCTCCATGCTGCTATGGAAGCAGGGGCAGGGCTCCCCACCACTTCCAGCGGAGTCCTGGCAGCTTCTTGTAATGGCAGGCAGTGGGGAAGGAGCTGGCTCCATTTCCCCCAGTGGTGCATGAGTGCTGGGAGCTGCACGTGCACCACTGGGAGTCCTACGTGATAGAGGCAGGCCAGCCTCTCTCCACGCCTTGCCACCACAGGCAGCACTGGCCAGATCTGTGCACCATTGGACAGCAGTGCCTGAGTGAACCATGAGCGTCCCGAGGGCCTGCTGCTGACAGCAGTGGGGGCTGTGCACCACGGGAGGAGTGTGTGGGGGGGGTCCCCATACACACCCACACCCTGCCCTACCCAAGCTCCATGCTTCCACCATCCCTCTGGGTGTGAACTCCACGTTCCCACCAGCCCCAGCCTAATTCTCCCTGCTGCCACCCAGCTGCAGCTCCCCCCGCCCCCTCCCAACCTGCTGCTTGAAGTGAGTACTAGAGCAGGGAGATGAAGATGAGCCGCTGGATGTCAGGGAAACAAAGTAAGTCCCCTGGCAGCTGCAGGACTGGCAGCAACAGCCCTGTCTGAGAGCTGCATGGTGGCTGGGCCGGGGCTCTTCCACGCACAAGGGTGAGAGCTAGGCACGTGGGCTGAGAGGGATACAATGAGTTGGTGGGTACCCGCAGGCTGGATGAAATCGCCAGGTCCACAGGCTGGAATTTGCCCATCGCTGACTTAAATGCTCTGTGTCTGTAGATATATTCAGTAATTTTGACTAGTCATTTGGTACTTAGTCACAATTTAAATTTTATGACTTTTTTTAATTTAAGAAATGGTTCTTCTGGGGAGATTAGCCTTTCAGTTTTAAAGGCATAGTTTTTCATTAAAACAAATATGCTTTTAATGCTTTTTATTTTGCTTGCTTTGGCATTAATTGTTGAGTGTTTATGAACAGGTGTAATGCACTCAATTATAACATTGCCTGAATAACTGAGCATTTAGAGTTATATTTTGTCTTTTTACAAAGAAAACACTAAGGGATGATCATAAACTATTGCAACATTGACTCAAGAGGAAGAGCCTACAGAATTTCTGTTGGTTATTTAGTATGTTCCTTATCCCTGCAAACAGATAAAATGCTTTAGTAGAAATGTACACTGTATGGTAACTTAGAAGTCAAATACATGAGCATCAGTACACTGGGAAGCAAAGAAAAATCCCACAGTGTTGATACTGGTTACAGTGTTGATAATATTAATCTACTGACTGCAGTTAGATCAATGGAATAATCCATGTACATTTGTATTAGTCTTCCTTCACAGAGACAGAGAATTAGACTTGATGCAGTTTTTACAGATAAAAGAGTCCCTGGGCACATCTGTACATTCATTAATCCGCTTTTGGTAGTGCTTATTAAATTTAGTACCTCATTGTGAGGTACTAGAAAAAGGTGCATTAGCTTATTTTAATACACATTAACAAAAGCACCTGTTTTTTTGTGATGCTTGAATGTGCATTCAAGCACAGGCTAACGCTTATTAAAACACGTGTAGACGTACCCCCTGAGTCTCCATAACGAAAGCATAGATTAATAGCCATAATTTGTTTTGTCATAGAGCTGAAAATCCTGTATTTGTGACATGTTACATCCAAAGGCCCACAATGCCATCTCCTGTCCTGCATGTTATGTGCAAAAACTAATGACCTTTTCACTATTTCTTTTCCAAATTACTTGTTGGGGTGTCTGATATAATGTAGGTGTTCAAATCTGGTATGTCTGACTGACACATTTCTTCTTCGTTGTGTTCTAATATATGTACTTTACAGAAACCACAAATGCTTCAAGGCTACTTTTCAAAAAGGAATATAGTTTTGTAATTGGTAGGGTCGAAAGGGACCTGAGCAGATCATCATGTCCAACCCCCTGCCATAGATAGGCAGGAAAGAATGCTGGGGTCAAACAACCCTGGCTATGTGTCTATCTAGCTTCCTTTTGAAGACCCCCGGGGTAGGAGCAAGCACCACTTCCCTTGGAAGTTTGTTCCAGATCCTAGCTGCCCTGACTGTGAAGTAGTGCTTCTTGATGTCCAGCCTGACCCTCCTCTCAGTCAACTTATGGCCATTATTCCTAGTTACTCCTGGTAGTGCTCACGGGAACAGGGACTCCTCCAATGCCTGCTGGTCCTCTCTGACTAGTTTGTAACAGGCCACTAGATCCCCCCTCAGCCTTCTCTTGTGGAGGCTGAACAGGTTCAGGTCCCGTAGCCTCCCCTCATAGGCCTGCCCTGCTGCCCCCTGATCATACGAGTGGTCCTCCTCTGGACACTCTCAATGCTAGCCACATCCCTCCTGAAGTGCGGTGCCCAGAACTGGACACAGTACTCCAGCTGTGGCCTGACCAGTGTCACATAGAGGGGAAGGATCACTTCCTTGGATCTGCTTGTGATGCATCTGTGGATGCATGACAAGGTGCGGTTAGCGTTACTGACTGCGTCCCCACATTGGCACCCCATGTTCATCTTGGAGTCAGTAGTGACTCCAAAATCCTCTTCTGCCTCTGCACTGATGAGAGAAGAGTTCCCTAGCCTGTAGGTATGCTGCTGGTTCTTCCTCCCCGGATGCAATATCTTGCACTTGTCAGTATTGAAACCCATCCTACTCTTATCTGCGCACCCCTGTAACCTTACCAGATCTAGTTGTAGCCTGTTCCTCCCTTCTAACGTGCCCACTTCTCCCCACATCTTGGTGTAATCCGCAAATTTGAACAAGGTGCTTTTCACCCCCTCGTCCAAGTCACTGATGAAGATGTTGAACAGTGGATCAAGCCTTCAGGAACCCCACTGCCCACTTCCCTCCAGGTTGAAAATGACCCATCCACCACCACTCTCTGGGAGTGGTGTTCAGGCAATTTGCAACCCATCTGACTGTGTAGTCATCAATGCCACAGTCGCTTAATTTTTTTATGAAAATGGGGTGAGAGACAGCGTCAAAGGGCTTCCTAAAGTCCAGAAGGACTACATCCACCGTGACACCTGCATCCAAAGATTTTGTGCCCTGGCCATAGAAGGCCACCAGGTTGGTCTGACAGGACCTGCCTCTAATGAACCCATGTTGGTTGCCCCTAAGCATAATCTCCCCTGCTTGTCCCTCACAGATGTGTTTTTGGATAATTTTCTCAAAGAGCTTCCCCAGGACTGAGGTAAGACTAATGGGCCTATAGTTTCCTGGGTCCTCCTTCCTCCCTTTTTTGAAAATGGGGACCACATTGGCCCTTTTCCAATCCTCTGGCACCTTGCCAGAGCACCATGAGTGCTCAGAGAGCTGTGCCAGGGTCCTGCAATGGTCTCTGCCAATTCCTTCAGCACCCTTGAGTGGAGATCATCTGGACCTGCTGATTTGAAGACGTCCAGTCCCATAAGAAGTTCCCTGACCAGGTCCTCTCTATAAACAAGTACTGTTAAACGAAGGGCGCTTAAAATCATAGTCTAGTATATTTTAGCAGTAATGAAACCTTCATAAAATAATGCAGATGTATCTACAAACCTTGAGTTAAAAATATTTGACAAATGAAGGCAAAGTATTCAATCATGACATGGCAGCCAGATGAATGAGAAAAAGGAGACTCAGTATGTTTTTCAAAGGCATAGTAGATTCTAGGCAGACAAGGTTCTTTGGCTAGATGTGATATATTTTGTTAAACTAACCAAATAGTTGGAAAAATTATTCCTTGCAAGTTTTCAGGTATAAACACCTGAATATTTTTTTCCAAGTATTTAGTTGGTCTAATAATAGATAAAGAACCTTGTCTGCCTATGTCCGTAGACCAACACGGCTACAACCAACAACACTAGTAGATTCCAGGCACTTAATTTCTTTTATCTGTACCATAAGATTAAATGGCCATAGAAGAGATTGACAGAGAAGTGTAGTGTAGAATATTATTACTATTGCACTACTGTAAACATGCTGAAAACTCATTTCTAATTTAGAAATAGGCCTATGTGATGGCAAAATAATTGTTGATGCATGATACTAGAAATGCTAATTTAGCTCACCAGCAAAGCACTCCTCTTTCTAACAGTAGGCATCATTATTTTGTAAAAGCATCTATTTTAATAATTTCTGTATGTTGCTTAATAGAGAGGTATGCAGAGGTCGTGTTTATCTAGAACTACCCTAAGCAGCAGTAGTAAGCATTGAAAAAATAATACAATAATGATATGCTATGCAGTTAACTTAAGGACCAAGTTTAAGAATGTCTCTATGATTCAGTGCCCAAAGCAATTAGAACTGGATTACTACTGGTTTTAAAATGGTTTTTTTAATTTTTGTTTTGTATCTGATGGCTTCCATCCTTAGGCTTAACTAGCAGTAATAGCATCCTCCAGCCAAAAAATGTTGCCTACCCCTGCTTTAGGGTAAAGTAGCACTTTTCCCTGTTTTTTATCATTGCACACATACATTAACCTCTTCGGAAATTATGGATTTTGAAATTGCAGGGTAACTAAGTCCCGTGTTTAAAAAAAACAACACTAAAAATAATTTGAATCTAATGTTTTTTAAACCCCAAATGCTTTTTTTTATTCCAGCAGTCAACATATATTGCTAAATATTTGGGAAAATTTTAGATATAATCTAAGATTGCTTTTAGAGCTTGTTGGGAATTTCATAATTAAGTGGCTTTCATTAGAAAATGCTAAGTATCAATTTTAACAAAACTATCAGGGGAGGTCTTTCAACTCCAACACAGATTTTCTGGTCAGAGAAAGGATCACTCCTCTTCTCTTGTGGTCAAGCCCCACACTGAAGACATAGAAGACTCAGGTTCAAGTGCCTCGCCACTACTGATGCAGTTGTGGCGGGGACGGGTAGCTTTAGTCTGGTGGCTTCTGCTCAGAGCATGGAATCCAGCTCCAGCTGCTTTCCACCCGCTCCCCTGCAGGGGCTGCTCATCATGCCAGGCAGGCAGAAGAAGGCAATCGGAGCTGGAGCCAGAGCTCCATGCTCTGGCCTGAAGCAGCCCCATCCCCCTTCACTGCTGGGAGTAGCACAGCAGGGGCAAGAGTGGAAGAGGCAGTAGCCACTGGAGGCAAAGGGAAGCTGCATGTTGGCTGGGCCCAGCAGGGCTGTTCTGCTCCCCTCACCTCCAGCTGTGGCTTCCGCTTCTGCCCCACTATGCAGTACCTCTTGGGGTGGGTGGAAGCTTTAGCCTGAGGGCTTCTGCTCTGTGTCTGGAGCTGTGGCTCAAGCTTGGGCTGCTTTCCACCTGCCCGGTGCAATGAGCAGCCCCTGGGGGGAGAGGGAGGAAAGCAGCCAGAGCTGGAGCCAGACCTCCATGCACTGGGCAGAAACTGTGGGCTTCTACTTGCCCATCTAGAGCCACACGGAAGCGGCAGCTGGGGGTGAGGAAAGCAGAAGAGCCCTACTGGCCCTGGCCAGTGCACAGTCTATGGTGTGGCTGTAGCTAGTGGCTGCTGAACAGAACAGGGGCACACCAGGGGCTGCGAGCTCCCATGGCAGGTACCTGCTGGGCTCCAGGCCTGTGAGGCAGCCCACTGCTCAGCCAGCCACTACCCATGCCCTTCAGCCCCAGCTCCAGGCAAATGGCACGGCCATGCCGGCCAGCTCTGGCCAGGCCCCCACATTGAGTAGTGGAAGAAACCAAGCCAGACCCCAGTTGCAGTCTCTGTGCCATAGAGTGGAGACATGGGAGTATAATCCCTCTCCCCTCCTTTCAGCAGCTGACCAGCCTGGCAAGGGCTGCTTCCTTCCTCCAAGCACAGCCTGACTGGGGTCCCTGCAGGCCAGGGTGGGGGTTTAAGTCCTCCACAGTCAAACTAAGGAGCCTTCCAGGACCTGGCCGCAGCCCCTAGATCAGTTTCCCTCCAACCTTGTGGCTGCTGAGGAAGGGAAGTGAGGGCTTGCTTTAGCATCCCCCAGCTTCTAACCTGAGCCACTGCAGGTGTGTATCTGCATTTGCGGAATTAAAAGTGAATGTTTGTTCACTTGCAAATCAGTTCAATCTACACAGGCTAGACTAACCTGCAAAGATTGAATCAATTCAGGTTTTTTTGAATGTCTATCCCCAGCCTCTGGGTGTCATACAGTAGATTGAGGAGGCAGATAGGGGAAAGCATAGCAAAAGAGAAGGCAGAGCAAGGGGATTGGAGTGGTACTCAGAGAGGGTGCCGGGCTTTCCTTGTGGTATGCCTGACAGAAAGGCTGGCCCCCGCTGCTCTACATCACATATGAATGGCATAACTATCAGGCTAGAAACTGTTTTGGGATAGGTTTCTTTTGAACTTTCCTGTTGGAACTGTACCAATTTGTATAAATAATTACATTGAATTGAATTGAATTGAATTGAACTGGAGACTGACGGTAGCCAAGGGGTTAGCATATTCACCCGGCAGGTGGGAGATCAGGTTCAGATCTCTAACCTGCCAGTTTTGAAGAAGGCAGATTTGAACCTGGCTGTAACACAGTGGTGTTCAGCCATAGGCAAGTCCAAAGCCAGGCCATCTGCCCCATAGTTCTCCCCAAAGACCCAAAAATTTTGTTGTGGGGGAACAGTGAAAGTATTCAATTGCAGCTTCCCTGCTGCCAAATTTCCAGATCCATGGGGAGATCTGCAGGCCAGATAATGTAGCTCTGTATACTAGAACATGTCTGAACATGGTGGGGCTTGCATGTAGAGTTGGGCCAGCATCGCCAGATCCAGTGTGCACAGTCAGACCAGCACGCAGCCAGATCCAGCACGCAAGATCAGGCTGCATGTGATTTCAGACTTGTGTGTACAGCCCAGCCAGCCCACAGGATTGCACCTGTGATTCCACATACTAGATCTGGCCCACAGACTTTTGAGAGGATTATCCTGGCACATGTCCACGAGGGTCCAGCGGGGAAGCTTATGCTTAGGGGCAACCAACATGGGTTCATTAGAGGCAGGTCCTGTCTGACCAACCTGGTGGTCTTCTATGGCCAGGTCACAAAATCCTTAGATGTAGGGGGAACAGCGGATGTAGTCTTTCTGGACTATAGGAACGCCTTTGACACTGTCTCTCACCCCATTCTCATTTAAAAACTAGGAGACTGTGTTGTCAACACCTACACGGTCAAATGGGTCGCTAACTGGCTGGAGGGCTGCACCGAGAGAGTGGTGGTGGATGGGTCATTTTCAACCTGGAGGGATGTGGGCAGTGGGGTCCCCCAGGGCTCAGTCCTCGGGCCCGTACTGTTCAACATCTTCATCAGTGATTTGGACGAGGGGGTAAAAAGCACCCTGTTCAAATTTGCTGACGACACTAAGATGTGGGGGGATGTGGGCACACTAGATGGGAGGAATAGGCTGCAATTGGACCTAGACAGGTTATAGGGGTGGGCGGATGAGAATGGGATGGGTTTCAACACTGACAAGTGCAAGATGATGCACCTGGGGAGGAAGAACCAGCAGCATACCTACAGGCTGAGGAATTCCCTTCTCATCAGTGCAGAGACAGAAAAGGATCTTGGTGTCATCATTGACTCCAAGGTGAACATGGGCCGGCAGTGTGGGGATGCAGTCAGGAAGGCCAACCATATCTTGTCATGCATCCACAGATGCATCTCAAGCAGGTCCAAGGAGGTGATTCTTCCCCTCTATGTGACACTGGTCAGGCTGCAGTTGGAGTACTGCGTCCAGTTCTAGGTGCCGCACTTCAAGAGGGATGTGGACAACATGGAGAAGGTCCAGAGGAGGGCCACTTGCATGATCAGAGGGCAGTCCCTACAAGGAGAGGCTACGGGACCTGAACCTGTTCAGCCTCCACAAGAGAAGGCTGAGGGGGGATCTAGTGGCCTGCTACAAACTAGTCAGAGGGGAGCAGCAGGCATTGGGGGAGTCCTGTTCCCCCAAGCACTACCAGGAGTGACTAGAAATAATGGTCACAAGCTGGCAGAGGGTAGATTCAGATTAGATCTCAGGAAGCGCTACTTCACAGTCAGGGTGGCTAGGATCTGGAACCAACTTCCAAGCAAAGTGGTGCTGGCTCCTACCCTGGGGGTCTTTAAGACAAGGCTAGGCAAACACCTTGCTGGGGTCATTTGATCCCAGTACTTTTTCCTGCCATGACAGGGGGTCGGACTTGACGATCTGCTCAAGTCCCTTCTGACCCTACTAACTGTGAAACTGACTTGCCCGACACCCCACACTTGAGCACCCCTAATTTAACACATCCCAACAAGTGCCCTGGCTCCCAGGCTATTGGTTGTTTTGGGATGGTTCTCTCTGTTTTGTTCGCGAATATGTAATATCTGTCTTGTTTCAGTGTGCATCAGAAAAAAAATGAAATCTTAAAAGTTTTGTTGTATAGGGAAATAGTTTCTGCCATGTTCCAACTACTACTTCTTTTCCAACTACTTCTTTTCCTTCCCTAGTCATGGTGACATGACTTTCAAGAGAGAAAATTAGTCTTTCCTCCTCATGTTTACAGGGAACAAAGTACGTAGCCTTTATCCTATAAGCAAAAAGTATCTAAACCCCTTAAGAGACCTTTTCAATCAGTGTAATCTATATGCTTTTATATCAGCACACGAATGTTAGTTAATGTGTACTGATGTTGCTGAAGTGCATGGGTATCTAGCACATGGAGTAAAAAGTAAGAAATAAGTAGTTAAGGCATTCTACATCTCATCCACTTTTTCACTTACCTGAATATATTTCCATCCTCAACTAGTTCTCTTCCAGTATTTCATAGCTCTCCCGTCTCCATCCTCCTTATGTACAGTGTGAAGCCTTAACTACTAGACGTTCATGTGTAGGGACCTACTTAAATCATGATTTTGCAGAAATTGGTCAATCTCCACAAAATCCATGGAGGGGAAAAAACTGACAAAAACTAAAATCCTGGCTCCTCAGTGGGAGCCAACAGGCCTCCCAGCTGCGGAACAAATGGAGCTTCCAGCACAAACACAAGGAGGCAAGATGGCTTCCACCCCTCACCGCTGATTGGCTGGGAGGGCTGCCTGTTATGCGGCCTTGCCCCCTCTCCACCACTCGGCAGGGAGGGGCGGGGCCACATGACGGACGGCCCTCTCCATCAATCAGCAGCAGGACTACTTTAGTCCCTTGGCCAATAAGAGATGTTGAAGGGAACTGCCTGTGAAAATGGTGGCCAGACGCACAATCTGCCCACAAAATTGGCTAGCCACCTCCTCAAGCTGGGTAGACCCCTATTTATGTATGATGATGAGTTAATGTAAATTACATTCTACTTTGTTCCATACGTAGTTTTGTATTAGTGTGAGCTTTTGAAGGTTTATGCCATTTGCAAGTGGTAGTTATAACATGTTCATTCTAAATTCAGTAGTGAGGTTTTTAGAAATGTTACAACTGAAAAAACACATATATGCCCAGGAAGCATCTGCCAGTTCTGTGTTCTTATATTCTAATTTCTTTAGAAAATAGTAAGTTCTAAATGTAGTTGTCCCAAGCTGTAATGTTTCTGAGGCCTTATTTATGTTCCAAGTGGAACCAAAAATAAAAAGTTAATTTCTGTGTAAAGAACAATGTCAACAATACTTCAACCATAGAAATAATAATCTTCTTGAACTGCACAGTTATGAAGAATGCTGTGGATTTAAAAAAAACACTGAAGTTGTCGTAAAATAGCATTTCAAGTCCTTATCTGTTCAGTTAATATTAGTCTCTTAGAAGTCCGACCCAGCCACAAGACAGTTTCTGAAAGAACAAAAAAATTGTTTGGAGAGAAAACTGCATGAATCCCGCAGATAAAATACACTCATTTGTAAACTTCCTTTCTTGGTTCTATTAAGAGTTGTTTGCTAATTTAGACAGGTGTGAAATCC
Source organism: Crocodylus siamensis (assembly GCF_052110815.1). Lineage (NCBI taxonomy): Eukaryota > Metazoa > Chordata > Crocodylia > Crocodylidae > Crocodylus > Crocodylus siamensis. Next base: position 165,162,868 of record NC_143397.1, on the reverse strand, counting down.
ATAGAATGTACTCAAGTTGGGGATCGGGGAGAGAATTTGTGTGTAATTATTTACATATGAAAATACATTGCATAAATGAAAGCCAGGATGAGTTATTTTTAAGATTTTGGTCTTAATTTTTTTTTAAATGTCTCTATCAACATGTATAAATAAATCGAACTCCTGCATATAGTCTTTGTTTTCTAAGGATGGTAGCCACAACTTTTACTGTGAATAATTTTGTATGGAATAAAATAAGACGATGGGGAGAAAAGTATTTCTTGTGCCTCTTGTTGACTAACAGTCCTGATTCATTTTCATCGTTATTTAAAATAAATTCAAAATGAGCCTCTAGCAGCAACGATGAAGCATAATGTAATAATGTTGTCTCTGCTGCTAAGGATTAGCGACACACTGTATTGTGTAATGCCATTGTTTGTTATTTCTGGTGCTACAAAATCTGGCACCATTTTTCAGTTAATTGGTGGTAATCCAGGAGAAGGAGGTAAATATATTCCAGAACTGATGGAAAAAAATACATTAAATGTAACGACCTCAACCAATTCAAAGTTTATATATTTTTCTGGCTAAACGGGGAGAGCAGGGAGTGTAAATATTTTTATCATCTTCTCATTTTGAAGATCTACCATCTTAATCAGTTGAGAAAGATGTGGGGCTATAGCTACAAGCAGAATCTTTAAAGCTGGTCTGAAGCATGCTAATGTATTTAATAAGGAGCTTTTGCTGTCACGTTATTTGTCTATATACAGTAGGAAGAGGTGGAGTTAAACTGAAATGTTTCAGTAAAATTGGATGTGGGTGTAGTGAGCGTTACTTTAGTGAACTTCTTTCAGTGTTTTAAAGCTAACTGAAAAAGCAAGGTAAAAATGGGATTACTGTTGCTGTGACAAAAGAAAACTAAAAGCTGTAGCAACAGCACAAGGACAGCAGAATTTGTATAGGTACAAATCTTTCTCCTTACAAGCATATATTGCACATTTTGCAGAGAAGGTATTTCATTAGAGTGAATGTTAGACCTCTCTTAGTCCCTCTTTGGTAAACCCCTTCAGTGATAGAACTGGTTTCTGACACCTTGCTGTGTAGAAAATGTTTGACTCACTCTGACATGAGCCTCTGAGCTTCAGGCTCGTGTTGTCTACTGTGCTAATCCAACAGGCTCAATTGTATTTGGCACCTGTAAGCCCTTTTACTCCAGGGGCCTATGACCAGCTGGTTGATTAAAGCATAGTATTGGGAGGCGGTGTTGATGCTGATTTAAAGAGCAAAGATTTAATTCCATGAAGAATGTGAGAATAATTGGATGCTACATTTTCTTTCATTATATTTCCTTCACTTTGGCAATTAGAAATTTCTTCATTTCCTTATCAAAGGAAACCTAGAGTTGCAACATGCTATACCAGGATAACCAATCATTCATAAAATTGTGAAGGAAAAAGGAAGGCAAGATTTTAAGTAGATCCATTCACTTCACTGTAGCATGTATTCTGGGGAATTTCCATTTGTCTTTTACTGTCCTTTTGTTTTCTGTAAGCTTTGCGCTGTTAGACTTTGTAAATAACACAGAATCTCTAATTACATTCTTTCTTTTCCCACATAAAAGAACATTATAAAGATATGTTCATTATTTTCTAAATGTATTTAGTCACTGCTCTCTGTAGCTCTTTGGGAACAGTAAAGTCAAATCTGAAGACAAGCATGTACTGCAGTGCTTTAATGGATTGGGACTTTTTTTTCTTTGTCACATGCATACACCAACTTGTTTTGACTTAGAAGTATTGGATTGCAGGTATAGGGCTTTTGGAGTACTTTTAGTATTGCCACTTTGTCAAATAAGACCAGTACATGAATAGTGCATGAACTTTGCAAATAACAGGGAAGGTTAAAAAAAAAAAAAAAAAGAAAGTCATCTTTTGGGCCGTATGAACTATGATAGCTCCATTATGGGACTTAAATGATAATTTTGTTACGGTAGATAGTGTAAACCTTTCTAAGAAGTTGGAGTTCTAATATTATATTATTTTAGATTTTCAAAAATGCTTGCACTTGCATCGATATTATCCAGAACAAGTTTTGGATCCAGTTCTGCATTCCTTGTACCCTAAAAGCTTCCCATTTTGATGTCAGTAGGAGCTTGGGGCACAGAGGGAATGCAGGATCTGTCCCTTCTAATTTCAGGCTTCAATAAGTGACTGTTAATGACAAGAAGTAAAAATAACTTTAAATTGGGTAAAATATCTTATGACCTTTTTTTACACCTGTATTTTAACGTGGCTTTTCTAATGATTTTGTTTATAGAGCTTCCACACTTTGTGTATAATATATGTAGAGAATATATTTTGAATAACTTTTCCATGTTAATATAATTTAAATGAAATACTTTCCACATGAACTCAAAATTTCATTTTCTGTGTATATTATGATGATGCTGGTTCAGTTATGTGGTAAAAGCTAATGAAGATGGTAAATATTTTTGAATGCCAGGAAAGTACTAAAAAAAGTTTTGCAACTTCTAATTAAGAAACGCTACAGAAATGTATTTAAGACATAAGATAGCATCACTCAGGACATTTTTGTAAGTCCCTGAAGGCTAGTTGTGATGTGTAGTAGATTCTTCTCGAGTTAATTAATTTAGTTGAAAGCTTACCTTTTTACTAGAAGTTTCAACAGTGTCATTTAAGTGTGCCTGCTTTCCAGAATGCATTCTTTTATTGTCTTCACCCACTTAAATTATTTGAATATTTAAATTATTTGGAACTCCTCATCTTTCTTCTTTCCTTTTTAAGTTGCATAGTGAAAGCAGATGTAAGTAATCAACAAAGAAACCATCAAAAAACCAATTGCCTTAGGAGAAGATGGTATTTAACAGTGAATCAAACTACTTTTTACTGAAACCATGAGCTGTTTGAAATTAATCCCTTATGAAAGGCAAAGTTTCCCATTTTAGGTGATCTTTAGTGCAAGTTTTATTGTGGGCTACACAAAAAGTGAACATCTTAAAAAAAAGTGGACATTTTAAGATAGCTTTTCATTCATCTAGGAATGATGGAGGTCTCCCACCCTCATCCCACCCCTAGGCTACATGATACTTGGTGCACTTGCCACCGAACAATCTGAGCATGCTTTTTGGTGCTAACCTGGTGCCACTTTAAATGCCACTGCATTGAATCCATTTCCAGGTTTAGTGTAGGTGGAGTAGAAATGCCAGGCTTCATATGAGCTCTCCCTACCACAGGCCAGAGGCAGTATAGACCTGCCCCAAGAGTCCAAAGGAAACTGAAGCAGAATGTTGGATTCATGATTACAATAGCAGGCATTTGGACCTGGTACAGTTCTCAAGGCACCCCCTGATCACTTTGCCTCCTCAGTCCCTCATGTTCTCACAGAACAATAGTTAGACCCTCTGACCAGATGCAGCATTGTTATATCTGGCGGCTTGGAAGCTAGCTCACTGATACCTACTGAAAGGAGCAGTTCAGCTGAGGTTCAGGCTATTAAGCTTTGTAAATCATCTAGTTGAGACCTTCCTGCTTTGCAGCTCAGATTTTCTATTCTGGCATCTCTGAACTTACACCTTCTGTTGACAACACCTACTTCATCAATATTGGGCTGTTTGCTAGTCTTGAAAAAACCTAGACCTTCCCCTATTTTTGAAGGGTGTGTCTAGCAACAGCATCATCACATCAGTTTTTGTGCACCACACAGTACTCTCTCACCCTAAGGCAGCCAATTTCCTTACAGAACTTACTTTCCCTTCCCCCTCCCAGCTCCTCAGTTTTGTACATTTTTGTAAGGAGAGCTCCAGTTTTGTAAGGTATTCCAGAAACCTTCACTGTAACTGGTGTATATTTTTGGACAATGCCACACACATTTCCTAGCCTTAGTTTATTCATTACTCTTGAGCTTTCCTTGGGCTTGGGTCAGCTCTCTCAAGGAGTCCAGAATTGTTCCTCTGCTGACATCCTCCTGCACATGGCTTCTCCTTTGGAACATTGATTTTCATAGACATTAGGGCTGGAAGGGACCTTGGAAGATTGAGTCCAGCCCCCGCCTGAAGGGCAGGAAGTCAGCTGGGGTCATAGGATCCCAGCAAGATAAGCATCCAATTTACTCTTGAAAGTGTTCAATTTGGGTGCTTGAGCCACCTCCGATAGCAAGCTATTCCAGACCTTGGGGGCTTGGACAGTAAAGAAATTCTTCCTTATGTCCAGCCTGAAATGGTCTTGCAGGAGTTTGTGACAGTTCGACCTCGTCATTCCTTGGGGCGCTCTGGTGAACAGACGTTCCCCCAGATCCTGGTGGTCACCCCTGATAAACTTATAGGTGGCCATCAGATCACCCCTGAGCCTACGCTTTTCCAGGCTAAAGAGTCCCATGGCTCTCAGACTGTCATCGTAAGATCTGTTTTCCTGACCTCTGATCATGTGCGTGGCTCTCCTCTGGACTCTCTCAAGCTTCTCCACATCCTTTTTGAATTGTGGAGCCCAAAACTGGACACAGTACTCCAGCTGCGGCCTCACCAAGGCCGAGTACAAGGGGAGAATGACGTCCCAGGATTTGCTCGAGAAGCATCTATGGATGCATGCCAGCATTTTGGTCGCTTTACTAGCCGCAGCATCGCATTGCAGACTCATGTTCATCTTGTGGTCAATGATGACCCCCAAGTCTCTTTCATCTGTAGTGCTAACCAATGTAGCACTGCCGAGCCTATAAGGGTTCTGCAGGTTTTTCCTCCCAAGGTGGAGAACCTTGCATTTTTCGGTGTTAAACACCATGAGGTTCTCGTCTGCCCATTTGCTGAGCTTGTCCAGGTCAGCCTGGATCACCCGCCTGTCTTCTGGCATGGATGCTTTGCCCCAAAATTTGGTGTCATCGGCGAACTTGGCCAGTCCACTCCTGACTCCAATGTCCACATCGTTAATGAAGATGTTGAACAGGATGGGTCCCAGGACAGAGCCTTGAGGGACCCCAATGGTCACAGGGCACCACGATGAGTGACTGCCATCAATTACCACCCTCTGGGTCCGACCACGGAGCCAGTTTCCCAGCCAGCGGATCGTGGTGGAGCCAAGGCCACAACTGGCCAGTTTGGCCAAGAGGTGATCATGGGATACCAGATCAAAGGCTTTTTTGAAGTCAAGATATATGACATCAATCTCTTCTCCCTTGTCCAGGTGATAGGTCACCTGGTCATAGAAGGAAATGAGATTGGTCAAACAAGACCTACCCGCAACAAACCCGTGCTGGCTATCCCTTAGAATGTTAGCCTGGGCCAGTCCCTCAAGGATGGCCTCCTTAATAAACTTTTCTAAGATCTTCCCCAGGATAGAAGTCAGGCTAATGGGCCTGTAGTTAGCCGGATCCACTCTCCTCCCTTTCTTGAAGATCAGTACCACATTGGCCTTCTTCCAGTCTTCGGGCACTACACCAGAGCGCCAGGAGTTTTCAAAGATCCGTGCCAGGGGCTGGGCTATGACGCTCACCAGCTCCTTGAGTACCCTGGGGTGCAGATTGTCAGGGCCAGCTGACTTGAAGGTATCCAGCTTCTCAAGGTGTTCCTTCACGAGGTCAGCATTGATGGAGAGTAGGGGATCCCCATCACCCGGATCTCCCTGTCCCATAGCAGGCATGGGCGTCCCATGGGACTGATGAAAGACTGACGCAAAGTACCTATTTAATAGGTTGGCTTTTTCCTGGGCGTCAGTTGTCAGTTGCCCCATCTGGTTTAGCAGGGGTCCAACATTGCCCTTGCTTTTCCTCCGGCTCCCCACATATTTGAAAAAGGACTTTTTGTTGTCCTTGATGCTTGAAGCTAGTTGGAGTTCAGTTGCAGCCTTGGCTTTCCTGGTTTGCTCCCTGCAGGACCGGACCAGTGCAGAATATTTCTCCTTGGAGGTGAATCCCGTCCTCCATCCTTTGTAGGCTGCACCCTTCCTGAATGTCTCTAATTCCCCTTCCCCTGCCTAATCTGCTGCTGTGCTTTTTGCTTTCTGCCACATGCTCCCTGCCCATTTGCTGCTCTGCTTCCTGTCCTAAGCTGCCTGCCTGATTTGCTGTTCCGCTGTCTGCTCCTTGTCCTATCTGTTGCTGTGCTGCCTTTCTCCACCCCAGTTGGCACATGCCACACACAGACTGTGTGCGCCACTTGTGACAAGTGTCTCATAGGTTAGCCATCCATGATCTAGTGCTGTAGGACTTGTAGACAGTGACAGTAGTAGACATTGACTTGGTTTAGCTTAACTTTATTCTTCTCTTTTCCTTATGACTGTTTGTTAGTATCTCCTGAAATTAGATCTAGTATTTAATAATTTGTTGCTCATCATCCCATGTTTTGTTTGTTTAATCCATGCAAATGTGCTTTTAGTTGCTTCTTCATTTCTGTGGAGCTTGTCATAATAACATGTTTATCTGTCTTATGACTAACATTCTGTATTTCTTTGGCCTTTTAAAATTTCTTTTCCCTGACCTATAGCCACATATTTACAAAATGCTGCTATTTAAAAATCAGCCTACTGGCCACAGTTCTAAAGAAGAGCAGCATTACCTTAAAAGTACTGTCACCTTTACAAGGTTATTTTGGAATTTGATTGCTGAGTTTGCAGTTCTGCAGTTGGATCTTCTTGAGGATACCCTTGTGCTTATATGGAGTCCCACTGAATTAAGTGGAACTGCATGTGAATTTCAGAGTTAGCATTCACAAATCCCATTGCAAAATAGGAAATTTCATTTTATATATATAAAGACCCATATATATTTTGGAAGTTGTTTTCCAAGATTGGCTTGCCAAGCATGAGGGTTATAACAGAAATACTCTTACTTATTATTTGAACCATTCAGCAGCGTTGAAGAATGGAATGAAAATCCAATATAAATGTATATATAGCAGCAGCATACTTCTCATACTGTATAGTACAGAAGTTACTGGTATAATTTCTTCACTTTCTTTAGAATTATTTTTTAAAAATTAAGGATCTGAACGGTCTCTGCAAAAAGTTTTTCATTACTTATTACAGGGACACAGTATCCATGGTTGATTCTTTTGAGCGCATAAATTGTACTTCTGCTTGTGACTGAGATAATTGTGGGTAAACCTTGTACAAAAATAAGTGTGGGACCCCTGGCCCTCAATCCTGGGTAAGCTTTTTGAGAGAATTTTCCTGGCACATGACCACGAGGGTCCAGCGGGGAAGCTTATGCTTAGGGGCAACCAACATAGGTTCATTAGAGGCAGGTCCTGTCAGACCAACTTGGTGGCCTTCTGTGACCAGGTCACAAAATCCTTAGATGCAGGGGTAGCAGTGGACATAGTTTTTCTGGACTATAGGAACGCCTTTGACACTGTCTCTCACCCCATTCTCATTTAAAAACTAGGGGACTGTGGTGTCGACACCCACACAGTCAAATGGATCGCTAACTAACTGGAGGGCCGCACCCAGAGAGTGGTGGTGGATGGGTCATTTTCAGCCTGGAGGGATGTGGGCAGTGGGGTCCCCCAGGGCTCAGTCCTCGGGCCCGTACTGTTCAACATCTTCATCAGTGATTTGGACGAGGGGGTAAAAAGCACCCTGTTCAAATTTGCTGATGACACTAAGATGTGGGGGAACCTGGGCACGCTAGAAGGGAGGAATAGGCTGCAATCGCACCCTGTTCAAATTTGCTGATGACACTAAGATGTGGGGGAACGTGGGCACACTAGAATGGAGGAAGAGGCTGCGATCAGACCTAGACAGGTTACAGGGGTGGGCGGATGAGAACAGGATGGGTTTCAACACTGACAAGTGCAAGGTGATGCACATGGGGAGGAAGAACCAGCAGCATACCTACAGGCTGGGGAACTCCCTTCACATCAGTGCAGAGGCAGAAAAGGATCTTGGTGTCGTCATTGGTGCCAAGATGAACGTGGGCCGGCAGTGTGGGGATGCAGTCAGGAAGGCCAACCATACCTTGTCCATCCTTGTCCATATGGATGCATCTCAAGCAGGTCCAAGGAGGTGATCCTCCCCCTTTATGTGACACTGGTCAGGCCACAGCTGGAGTACTGCATCCAGTTCTGGGTGCCGCACTTCTGGAGGGATGTGGACAACATGGAGAGGGTCCAGAGGAGGGCCACTCGCATGATTGGAAGCAGCAGGGCAAGCCCTATGAGGACAGGCTAAGGGACCTGAACCTATTCAGCATTCACAAGAGAAGGCTGAGGGGCGATCTAGTGGCTGTTTACAAACTAGTCAGAGGGGAGCAGCAGGCATTGGGGGAGTCCCTGTTCCCCTGAGCACTACCAGGAGTGACTAGAAATAACGGTCACGAGCTGGCAGAGGATAGATTCAGACTAGACATCAGGAGGCACTAGTTCACTGTCAGGGCGGCTAGGATCTAGAACTAACTTCCAAGAGAAGTGGTGCGGGCTCCTACCCTGGGGGTCTTTAAGAGGAGCCTAGACGAACACCTTGCTGGGGTCATTTGACCCCAGTACTTTTTCCTGCCTAGGCAGGGGGTCAGACTTGATCTGCTCAGGTCCCTTCCCACCCTACAAACTATGAAACTATTAAGTATTTACTTGATTGTGGCGGAGTTACAGGATATATGAGCAAGCATAAGATATCAGACTAAAAATGTTGGTATTTAGAAGGTAAAGAGAGAGCTATAATGCTATGTAATTTTTTTCCCTTCCTTTTTTAAAATAATAGCTAGACCTTTCTGTGATACTGGAAATGATACAAATATTTAAGTGATCAAACTAAGGCCACTGCTGCATAATAAAAAATAATTTATAGAAGTGCACCGATACATCAGTCCGATATCTGATCAGTACCAATATAAAGAAAATTTGCTGTATTGGATATCGGCCCAGTGGGGCTGATTTAATTTGGCCAATAAATGCCCATGCTGCATGCAGCTGCAGCGCAGCACTCAGGAGGCCGGGAGCAGAGCCAGCAGCATGGAAAGCTGCCTCTGGCTGGTCAGTTCATTGTGGTAGAAGGGGAGCGGGGAGAGAAGGGGTGTGGGGAGGGGCAGATCAATGCCCCCCATGGTGAGGGAGGGGGCAGGGGCAGGTGCTGCCTGGGCGGGGGCGGGACGGCTCCCACTGCTGATTCCACCCCGGGAGGGCAGAGGGCGTTGTTCTCCCTGGAGCTGCGTGAGGTGGGGTGGGGTGGGGTGGACTGCAGCCAGGGCTGCATGGGGCTCTTCTTGATGGGGGCTGACCTTAGAGCAGGTGCCAGCAGTGCTAGGACAATGCTGCATCCACCTCAGATTTCTCCGCAGCTCTGCTCCCAGTGCTGCTGCTGCCCAGCATTGCCCCGGCTCTTTCCAGCATGTGTGTGGAGGCACGGCATCGAGCTGGGGCTGCGCTGGACAGCTGACGGTGGCAGACATGGGAGTGGAGCTGTGGCAAAATTTGGGGTGGATGCAACTTTCTCCCAGTACTGCTGGCACCTGCTCTGAGCCCAACCCCTGCCAAGAAGTGTCACACACAGCTCTGGTTGCAGCCCGCCCTGCCCCATCTTGCACAGATCCAAGGGCACACCTCCCTCCACCCTCTCAGGCTGCAAGTAGCGGCGGGAGCCACCCCGGCTGCAGTTCCACCCCAACCCCACCCTGCCTGGGCAGTGCCTGCCCCTACACCTTCCCTCACCAGGTGGGGCGTTGATCTGTCCCCCCACGCCCATTCCGTCCCTCTCCCCTTCCACCACACCAGACTGACCAGCTGGAGTCAGCTGTATCAGAAATCAGATTGATATCAGCCAATATACCTCCGTAAATATCAGCTATCGGTATTGGCCCCCAAATATCTCTGTTGGTGCACTCCTAATAATTTAGAAAGAATACCATTTCTAAAATAAATGGCAAAAGGAAAATCCTATGGTGAAAATGCAGTGTGTGTACCTGAAATAAATGGAAAAGCGTAGGCATAGGAATGCCATATCACTATCCACAATGGCTTGTACAGCAGCAATCTGGGTTCTATTCACTGCCAAACTGCTGTCTCATTCAGTAGTTTGAGAAAAACATGACCTCCTTGTTTCAGCTTTTTCCATTTGAAAAATATGTATAATACCTAAGATTTCTCAGACCTGTTACATGCCTAAATTAATCATGCATAAAGTTCTTTGTAGTCTGTATATGGAGAATACTGTGGATGTGTAAAATATTATTTCTTATAGTTTTTACTTAATAAGACTTATGTAAAAGTACAGGTTTTCCACTGAATACTTGTGTTTCCCTCACAGTTCTGAATGTGCCTAATGGAACAAGTATAATGACCCTCTGATGTGTAGATAAATGAAAATCAGAATTTTAAGTTTATCTTACTTTTTATTTTTAGTTAAGAAGCAATGTTTATTTACTTGAAAACATTTGATCAAAGTTCATCTATATGTCTTGAAAATTATTGGAGAAAATGTGCTGTCCACAGGTAAAAAGCATCTTGTTCATACAATAAAAAGCACAGCCATGCAGAACCAAGGCTGAGAACTTAAGAATTGCCATTCTATGTCGGAAGAAAGGTCCGTCTAGCCCAGTATTCTGCTTCTGAAGATTGTAAGTAGTGGATGCTTTTGAGGACATGTATAAGAAACCAGGGCATGTGTAGAGTGATCCATCCCTTCTCATAACCTCTTATATATAGTTAGAATATTCTTAACTATGGTGTTCAATAGCCCCCAGTGGGTTTGGAATAATCTACAGAAAGATTAATACACTTCGTGTATTTCCAAAAAAATAAGAAAAGGACAAGCCTGACTTGACTACTTGTAGCAATAATTCATATTAGTGAACTTTTGTTAAATGGAACTTGATGGGAAGTATGTTGTAAATTAAATATTGCACAGACTGAGCACTATACAACTCTTCTTTTAGATTGTAGGAGGTGGTAGTCTTTGTGTGTACTGTAGCAAAGTATTTTGCATGCTGGTTTAGTACTCAGGCTAATAAACATCAAGTAGACTTTTTCAAACCCTTATTTTATTTATCTACAGATGTTATAGCTGTTTTGTCTGTCCACATGTGATAATGCCAAACAGTAAGAGGCAAAAGAGCAAATCCATAGTGCAGTGTCTTGTTGCTATAGCTATAAATGATTCATAGGCCCCTGACATGTTTAAAGTAAAGATGCTATGGGATCTGATGAGAGATCCCAGCAATCATGCTTCCTGCCACATGTACATGGCAGGAGACACGATTGTGGGATCCTGTATGTTTTCACAATGCACCATATTGCCAGTGCAGAGTGGAGCCCAATCCTGTTAAATACCCAATTGCAAAGGTTATTTTTACATAAAACATTTTGTAATAATGCCTTACTGCTCTTTTTGCCCTGGCCAAAATTTTCAGAATTGTATATCTGAATTTTGACCCTCATAATTTATATTTATGCAGTTAATGATATGCACACCCTCAACTTCTTTAAAGTCTATGAGAATGATAGATAGTCAGCATTTTTTTTAAATAAGGTCACTTCTGTATATGTGGCTGAATGTGGCATTTGGTACCTCACTTCAGGTACCCAATTTGAAAATTGCCATTACTCTTAATATAATTGAACCAGTGTATGGGATTTAAAAAATATTCTGCCTGCCTTTAGCTTAGTATGGCTAGTATGACCCTCAAAAAATGCTACAAAATTTATCCTAGCAGCAGCAAAGGTGTTTTTGTTTACTTTGTCAGTTTTTTTCTATTGGGGAAAATAGTGTTCCCTTGGCGATACATATTGTTTTAATCACTAGTTTGTACCAGTAGAAATATTTGTGATAATGAACCAGACAATAATTGTGCGTTAAGGGACTGTCAGTGTTGACTTGTAAATTAGAGGTGCATAATAAACAAAGCTGATCATAAATCAGTTATTTGCAATATAGCAAGGTAATATTTTTTCCTGCACCATTTTAAAATTTGCTACTAATACACTCTATCATATGCACATCCTGGGCTCTCTAGTATCTGCTGGGCTCTCTAGTATCTGCTGAGCTGTATCTAGTATCATCCTGAGCTCTCTAGTATCTGCTGAGCTGTTTTCTAACAGTGGTTGCCATTTCATTTATTTTAGAAGTAAAATGTGAGCAAAAAATATTTATGGATGCCCCTTGCCATCATCTTCAACTCTGGTTTAAGAAGTATGTTGTTGTATGAGAATGGCCTTTCTAAGTAGAAAGCCATTACTTGCCTTTATGTGGCTATGGAAGAAAATATAGGGGGCATAAGAAGACTGTTCTCATTATAGCACTACAGAGTAATTATGCCATGCTGACTCTTCATGAGTAAATTGGAAGGGATTGGAGCCTTGACCTAATCACTATCTCCAAAATGTTGGCCTAGCAAGGGGGAGATGTAAAAATGCATGCTTAGAAGTGGTATAGTAATTTTCTTCCCTCCTACAGTCAGGAGAGGATTTAGGTGCTTCCATAAGACTCCTTGTAGTACCTACACAAGTCTTTATACAGCAATCAAAGTTAGAACCATAAGAACATAAGAAATATTGTTTATTGAGTCAGACCACAAGCCCATCTAGCCCGGTCTCTTGCATCCAACCTAAACACCAAATGACGGAGCACCTTTGAGGGTGAGGAGTCCCAGTAGACCAGCTTATATTTCATTTTAGATCCCCACTGGGGATATATTTTTCCAGCTCCTGTGTGGTGCCCTCAGCCTGGGTGTATAGCTGGTGTGCTTTATGGACTCCCCCAATATCTGTCCCTTATTCAGCCAGAGGGTGACCCCGGTGCATATCTACCTCAAGTAGACCAGGCTGCAGTCTCTCTACTGCCTCCTCAAGACTGTCTTATTGGATTCTGGTTGCACTTTTCCCCACGCTTTTTATTTTATTCACAACTCATCCATAGCCCCACAAATTCCTGGAACCTTCCAGAATTCTGGAGAATTACTAGAGCAGGAAAAAGTGGTAGCCACAGAGAACATGGGTGACTATGGAACTGTCTTCATTTCCCTTGTCCATGCCTGTCTCCAAGCAGAGTTTTACTGGGCAATATTCATAGGCTCTTGTGGATACCTTCAAGGGGCAGTGGGAGCTAGCTGGAATTCACAACTCAGTGTCTTCCCTTGTGCCCTAGTTATTAACTTATAAGCTCACTGCCCAAAAAGAGGGAAAGGGGCCAAGAGACCCACCTGGCTCAACAGCCACATTAGGGAACTTCTCAAAAAGAAAAAAGAAGTGTACATGCAATGGAAAAACAGTTCAGCATCCAGAGAGTACACTCATGTGGCCAGGGTCTGCAGATACGAGACGAGGAAAGCCAAGGCATGCATGGAAATCAAGCTGGCAACCAAAATTAAAGACAACACAGAATCCTTCTATAGGTACATAGGGAACAATAAAAAATCAAGACCTGCTATGGGACTCCTACTGAACACAGAGGGGAAGCCCACAGTTGACCCCGGTGAAAAGGCAGAGCTCCGTAATACTTATTTCACATCAGCATTCCTGAAACCAGGCGAGAATTTATCACCTGTTCAGAGGCTCAGAGAATACGGTGATGACAACAGTCCACATAAAATCAGTCCCAAACAGGTGAAGATACTCTTGGATAATATGGATGTTTTCAGTTCAGCTGGGCCAAATGACCTGCATCCGAGAGCGTGGAAGGAACTGGCCGAGCAGTACCTCTGGCGAGGCTATTTGAAGAGTTGTGGAATTCAGGAGTGGTCCCAAATAACTGGAAGCGGGCTAACATGGTACCTATCTTTAAGAAAGGAAAGAGGGACACACTGCTAACTGTAGACCAGTCAGTCTGACTTTAGTCCTGGGAAAAATCTCTGAAAAAAATCGTCAAGGAGGCCATCAACCACAAGCTCGCAACTGGGGTACTGAGAAACAACCAGGATGGCTTTGTCAAGGGGAGGTCATGCCTAACAAACTTGGTGTCCTTTTATGACCAGGTAAGTAACCAGGTAGACATGGGACAGGAGGTGGACGTCATCCATGTAGATTTCAGCAAGGCCTTTGATACTGTTTTCCATTAAATCCTTTCAATTAAATTGGAGAGTACTAGCCTAGACCAGGCTACAGTGAGGTGGGTTGGCAACTGCCTCAGCGGCTGGTCCCAGCAAGTGGTAATTGATGGGGTGTCCTCATCCTGGAGAGCTGTCTCCAGTGGTGTCCCCCAGGGATCAGTGCTTGGGCCCATGCTCTTTAACACCTTTATCAATGACCTGGATGAGGGAGTGAAAAGCACAATGATTAAGTTTGAGGATAATTAAGTTTGTGGGCAACAATTAAGTTTGCGAGCATGTCCAAGGACAGGACGAAGGTACAGGACAACCTTGACAGGCTGGTCCTATGGGCTGAATGCAGTCAGATGAGGTTCAACAGAGACAAGTACCGGGTCCTTCATCTGGGTAGGAAGAACCCTCACCATTTCTATATGATGGGTGGTGGTCCACTGCCTGGCATGACATCCAAAATGGACTTGGGGGTGACAATTGACCAGAGGATGAATGAGCCACCAGTGTGATATAGTCCAATTCTGGGCACTGCACTTCAGAAAGGATATGGACAAGCTTGAAAGGATGCAAAGAAGGGCCACCCACATGACCAAGGGCCTGGGGGATAGACCTTATGAGGAAAGACTTCAGGATCTGGATTTGTTCAGTCCAAGTAAAAGAAGGCTGAAGAGTGACTTGATATAGCTGTCTACAAATATGTCAAGGGAGAACACCAGGATCTGGGAGAGCAACTTTTCAGGAAAGCACCCCCTGGGAAGACAAGGACCAGTGGGCACAAGCTAGTCGAGGAAAAGTTTAGGCTAGACATACGGGAAAACTTCTTTTCCGTACAGGTAACTAGAATCTGGAACACGCTTCCAGTAAAGGTGGTGCAGTTGCCATCTCTGGTGCTGTTCAAGAGGAGTTGCAGACAAGCACCTCGTTGAGCTCATTACCGCCTGCCCATAGCAGGGGACCAGATGTGATGATCTTACAGGTCCCTTCTGGTCCTTCTTTCTATGATTCTATGAAGCTGTTATACCTGTGACCTATTATAACCCATAACCAAAGTTACAATTTGCCCCATGAAGTCAGTTGTATATTTAGTGGTCTCCTTCAGGCCTAGGAGTGGGCAAAGTCCAGCCCACAGGCTCAATTGGGCCCCCAATGGACTCCATTTCCCAGCAGCCCCTGTACTCTTCCCTCCGGCTGGTTTCTCTCAAGACCTCAGGAGTAGTGGAGCATGACAGCATGGGGCCACACCCACAATCTTGCCTACCTTATCCTAATCACTGAGGTAGCTTGTAGTTGCTGGTGGGGCTAGGCCTAGAGCTAGTGTATAGCAAATAGGCCTGTCTCACACAGTGGCAGAATTGGTTCCTGAGGGGGAGAATTTTCCAGGAGGAATGCCAAGAATTGTCTATGCCCTGCTTCTCTGTCACTGCAGCTTCCAACATTCAGAGGTTTAGGAAATTCTGATTTGATTCCGAGGTTATACCCTTATTTACCATATTTATTACCTACTGATGGACCTTTCCTCCAAGGATTGTTATAATCCCTTTTTCAACTAAGTTAAGCTACGAGCTCTACAACTTCTTGTAACAATGAGTTCCACTAGTTAATTACATAGAAGCATAGAAAATTAGGGTTGGAAGGGACCCCAGGAGGTCATCTAGTCCAACCCTCTGCTCAAAGTGGGACCATCCCTGACTAGATCATCCCAACCAAGTCTTTGTCTAGTCTAGTCTTAAAACCTTCCAAGAATAGAGATTCTACAACCTGCCTGGGTAACCTGTTTCAGTGTTTTACTACCTTCCCAGTGAGAGAGTTCTTCCTAATATCTAACCTAAACTTCCCTTGCTACAACTTGAGATCATCATTCCTTGTTCTGTTATCTACTACCACTAAGAATAATCTAGCTCCCTCCCTTTGAAGGGTGCTATTAAATCCCCTCTCAGTCATCTCTTCCCAAGACTAAGTAAGCCCAGTTCCTTCAACCTGTCCTCAGAAGTCCTGTGCCTCAGCCTCCTAAACATTTTTGTTGCCCTCTGCTGGACTCTGTCCAGTTTGTCCACATCTTCTCTGTAGTGGAGGGCCCAAGGCTGAACACAGTACTCCAGATGTGGCCTCACCAGTGCTACATAGAGGGAAGTAATTGTGAAAGAACTCCATCCCAGCCTCCTTTCTTTTTCAGTTGTCTGTTCTCCCCTTCTTTCCCTCTCTCTGCCCATGTAGCTATCAACTCAGTTGCTAGGCGACTACCTGGTTGCCGAGGAGATCTCCTAGGGAGGGGTAAATTCCCTCTCCCTGTGGTCAGACTATTGTTAAACTTCCCACCTTTGATCTGAGAGGGAGGGCTGCCTTAAGGCTGTAGTCACTCTTCAAGGTGAGGGATGACATTACTCAAACTCACTGCTCAACATCAGTGAGGCTCAGAAAATACCTGATGTTGGTTTGGTCCAGGTGATGACACCCGAAAGGTTATAAATAGGGTCCCTTCATCTTGGGAGAGGGGGAGGGACATCTTGTCATTGAATCAGGCTGAAGCTGTATACCTCCAGAATCCTCTGGGTGCTGCTGTGAGTAACTTATCTCAACTGTAGCCGGTAACTTAGGTCTAAGTCAGGGGTGGACAATTATTTTGGGCAGAGGGCCGCTTACTGAGATTTGGCAAGCCATCAAGGGCCACATGACAGGCAGCCCAGGCCAGATAAATATTAATTTTCTACATTTTTTTTAGTGGCCCCACGGGCCAGATAGAATGGCCTGGCAGGCCACATCCTGCCCCCAGGCCACATTTTGACCACCCCTGGTCTAAGTGTTCTAGACATATACTGAAAGAGCCAAGGAGCCCCTTATACTGTGTTGCTCAAGGCTATTCGCCTGTCAAAATTCCTTTTGGTTTGTATTCCTTCCCTATGTCCTCCCTCTCCAGTCAATAAAGCAATATCATAGCAAGCCTGGCCTTAAATGTTTGAGAGGGAATGGGCAAGCCTTTTTGCTTCCTTTTTTTGGCTGACTAAGGGCAGCTACTTTTTATGCTTCAAGGTAAACAAAACACCCTAAGATCTCATGGTGGGTTAAGCAGCCTCTAGGTCTACAAGGCCTGTGTACCCCAGGGAGCACAGAGCCTGGACAAAGACCAGACCCTGGGTGGTGGCAGCAGTTACCCCAGTCTTGCAGGTGTGCTCCAGGAAAAGGGTTGGCCAGATGTAGGTGCTCCAGGGGAAGCACTCAAGCCTTGGTTTTTAGTCGGGTGCACTGAGGCAGGTGGTTCAGTGCAGGCAGTCCCCCTACTGGCCCACCACTGTAATCACTTCCCTTCATCTGTTGGCAACAAGGATATGCTGTTGACTCATATTCAGCTTATTCACTGTAATCCCCAAATCCTTTTTCTGCAGAGCTGCTGCCGAGCCAGTCAGCCCCCAGCCTGTATTGATGCACACGATTGTTCCATCCTAAGTGCAGGACTTTGCACTTGTCCTTATTGAACCTCATGAGCTTTCTTTTGGTCCAGTCCTCCAATTTGTCTATGTCACTCAGCTTGGTGTCATCTGCAAACTTGCTAATGGTACAACCTATGCTATCTTCCAGGCCATTTGATGATGATACTGAACAAAACCGGCCCCATGACCAACACCAGGGGTACTCCACTTGATACAGGCTGCCAACTAAACATCAAGCCATTGACTACTACCCTCTGAGCCCAATGATCCAGCCACTTTTCTATCCACCTTAAAGTCAGTTCATCCAACCTGTACTTCCTTAGCTTGCCTGCGACAATGTTGTGAGAGACCATATCAAAAACTTTGCTAAAGTCAAGGTATACCACATCCACTGGTCTCCCCACATCCACAGAGCCAGTCATCTCATCATGGAAGGCAATCAGGTTGGTCAGGCATGACTTGCCCTTGGTGAATCCATGCTGACTGTTCCTAATCACCTAATCACCTTCTTCTTCTCTAAGTGCTTAGAGATGAATTCCTTAGGGACCTGCTCCAGGATTTTTCCAACAACTGAGATGAGGGTGACTGGTCTGTAATTCCCTAGATCCTCCTTTTTCCCTTTCTTAAATATGGACACTGTATTTGCCCTTTTCCAATCATCCAGGACCTCTTCCAATCACCGTAAGTTTTCAAAGACGATGGCCATTGGCTCTGCAGTCATATTAGTCAGCTTGCCATCGACTACTACATTCCCCACCAATTCCTCCCTGTTTGTGAGCAGCAGGTCAAGAAGAACATGGCTCCTAGTTGACCATTCCAGGACTTGCACAGGAAGTTGTCCCCATCACTCTCAAAAAACGTCCTGGATTGCCTGTGTGCTGCTGTATTCCCCTCCCAGCAGATGTCAGGGTGATTTGAAGTTCCCCTTGAGAACCAGGGCCTGTGATCAGGAAACTTCCACTAGCTGTTTGAAGAAAGCCTCATGCACCACCTTCTCCTGGTCTGGTGGTTATGGTAGACCCCTACCACAACATCACCCTTGTTGCTCTCCCCTCTGACCCTAAACCAGAAACTTCCAACAGGCCTATCTCCAGTTTCATACCAGAGCTCTGAGTTTGTACTATGAGGACAGGGCTTTTAAAAACTGCACTTCATCCCCATGGCTACTGCCCATCTCTACCTTCTTACCCCATGGTACCTGTTGCTGGTACACAGGAGACAATCTGCCAATAAAAAGGGTATAAAATGCTGTGGGTTAGATGCTATTTAATGCAGGTTAAATGTGGTAGTAAATATTTATTTCACTGTAAATTGTTCATGTGTCTGTGCTCTCAGCCTCTTCCTGAAGAGCTTGCAACCTCATGAATGTTGTATGCATGAGACTTAAGGCATCTACTGAATGTAGAGTCCTTCTGTGTGTAATAGCATGCATCCTTGAATAGATAATGCTTCAGATTATACTTAACACCTACATAAACATTAAAAAGCTAGTGGTTGTGCGAATAAAGCATGCTTAAGTATGTTATATCATTTATTAAACACGTGTTCTCTGTTGAAAGTTCTAAAGGGGATTATCTGAAAAGTACAGGAATTCAATGACAGTTCACATTTTTTAAAATTATTTTTAAGTTATAAACAAGATTCATCTTATATAGATTCATCAAATATAGTATAACTTCCCCTGTAATGAAAGTTTCAAAGTAACAAGAATATTCCCCTTTTTACCCAAATATTAATATATATTATTACAAAATGGAAGTTTTGAATTAATTGTGGTACAGGAAAAGGCTTGGGGAGGAGGATTGAACTAGTTAGTACTTGTTATAATGAGACAATCCTAAATACATTTCCACGTGATTTATTTAACTAAATGTTTTCAGCTCAGAAACAGAGATTGCATGCTGACCTGATCAGGCTGTATGAATATCTGCAAGGATGTAAACATAAAGGACCTCAGAAAGAGTTACTGCGCACACAGTAAATGTATAACAAAGGCCCAATTAATGGTGTCCTTACCAGGAAAATAAATAATTACTGTATGGAACTGTCTAACCAAAAACTAAGTACAGAATGGCTGCTCTTCAAGAAATTAACTATAGTTATCTAACTAGAAAGAAACATGGCCTAGAGGAAACCTTGATTCTTCACAACTTTTTAACTGTGCTCTTTTTGTATTCTTTATGTGTTAGAAGAGTTTCTTCTGTTTCATGGATATGTAGTAAATCACGCTATATAAAACAAAAGTGCTATGACTGAGTCTAAATTTAAAACATAACAGAAACAGACAACTCTGTGTGGAGCTGAATTTTGTTTTAATTTTCTCCTTCCTCTTTAAAGAAGATAAAGAGACATGCAGTTCTTTGTTTTGTGGGATTAAGGTCAGAAGAAATTATACCTTTTTCAGAGGAAATATCTAGTAAAAGAATAGATGCAGTTTGCTTGTCGCTACTTTTATCACAGAAGAAATGGGAAGAGGTATAGAAGAAGAGTGACTTGAACTCACAGGCACTTGCACAAAAATCCCATGATGGAAATGCAAGGGGGAGCCATCCCCATCTTGGAAGTTCAATCTCAGAAGTACATTCTCATTAATTACAGATAAATTTAGGGCAGTTCTTCTTAAAGATGCTAAGGCAGAGAGAAGAAAATTATTTGTGGGTGGTTGTGATTTTCCATGACAGAAATGTTTTATGAAATGGATTGAAAACTAAGGGTGGCTGAAGATAATTTTACTGTTTTGATCCTGAAAACCTCCTGTCTTCTTAAAGTTTGTTCTAAATTACACCCTGCTACAGTGACCTGCAGTGACCAAGAATTGCTGGTATATATCAGTGGTGCAGCCAGACTTCTTTTTCTTGGTCATGCCTCAGGCATAAAGCCAGTGAAAGCAACTCTGAACATCTACGTCTTGAAAGTTTAGCATGATAGCAGCTGTGCAAAGATCTTCCCTTTTTCATTTTAACTTTGTTTCTCCAGCTAATGGCAGAGGTCTACTTGTCAGAATATTCTTTGTATTCATTCATGGCATCTTTCAGAAATTGAAAATATTATTCTGTAGTTTTCTTTTCAGCTCTAAATATACAGAAGTAAGTGCCTCTGTATGGATATACAAAACTACTATTCATTCCTTTCATACCTTCAGTTACCCACATTGCATTTAATGATAATTGTATGGTATAATTCCTGATTGAGTGTTAAAGTTGATCAGAGATCAGTTTTGAAGGAAGTTTACGTTGAAAAGCTCCTGAAAGGCCTGGAACATGGACTTGAATTACAGCCACAACTAAATATGAATAACGTTTCTGATTTCAAATTAGAGGTGCACTGATACATTGGTCCGATTATTGGACTGGCACTGATGTTTAAAAAAAAATTGACTGTATTGGAAATCGGCTTTTTTTTGCCTGATATGGCCGATTATTTAGCCAATAAATGCCCCGTGCATGCGTGCAGCTGCAGTGCAGCACGTAGGTGGTGAGGAGCACAGCCCAGCAGTTTGGAGAGCTACATCCAGTTGATAAGTCTGTTGTGGTGGAAGGGGAAGGGAGAGGCATGGAGGGGCAGAACAAAGCCCCTGTGGTGAGGGAGGGAGTCGAGCAGATGCTGCCCAGTTGGGGCAGGGCGTGGGATGGAGCTGTGGCTCATTCTAGGGGTGTGTGGGTGGGGGGCAGCTCCCACTGCTGCACGCATTCCAGGAGGGCATGAGGGCGTGTGCCCCCCAGATCTGCACAGGGCAGGGCAAGGCTTGCTGCTGCTGCAGGCTGGGGCCAGGGCTGCGCCGGGCTCTTCCCAGCAGAGGGCTGGGCTGGGCTGGGCTGGGCTGGGCTGGGGGCAGGGTGGGCAGCAGCGCTGGGAGGGGGGACTGGAGGGGGCTATGGCAAATGTTGGGGTAGTTGCAGCCCCCCAAAGCCCCGTGTCGCTGCCAATGCCCATCCTGGACACGGCCCAGCCCCTGCTGGGAAGAACCCAGCACAGCCCCTGTCCCAACCCGCCATGGCAGCCCACGTGCAGATCTGGGAGTACATGCTCCCCATGCCCTCCTGGCGTGCATGCAGCAGCAGGAGCTGCATCCCCCGGACAAGCTGCAGCTGCATCCCAGTCCCTGCCCTGGCTACATAGCACCTGCTCCAGCCCCACTCCCTCCCGCACCGTGGGAGTATTGATCTCTCCCCCTATCCATGCCCCTTCACTTTCCCCTCCCCTTCTACCACAACAGACTTATCAGCGAGATACTGCTCTTCGAGCTGCCAGGCTGCGTATTGGAAATCAGATCGGTACTGGCTGATATGCCTCCTTAAAAATCAACTATCAGTATCAGTCCAAAAAATCTCTATCAGCGCACCCCTGTTTCAAATGTCTTGCTCACAGGATCTCACACTCATCGGTTTTCCACTTCAGTGGCCAAAATTTAATTAAATGGCACATTTGATTTTGAATAATCCTAAGAAACTGGAGTTTTGTTATTTTTAAAACGAACAAGAATCACTTATTTTGAAACGTAATTCACAACAAATGTTTCCACTTTATACTGAAAGAATTATCTGTTTTTATTACTTTAGTTCAGTCATTTTGTCTTCTGTTCCTTTACTTAACTTCATGCTGAGTTAGAAATATTGAACACTAATTGTCTATTTGTAGTATTGATCATCAGCTTCCATATTTGCTAGGGTGGAATGGGAAATGGCTGTAAGACTCTGAGTAATTAGCAAGGTTCTGAACTAGCTGTTACGACTCAGGAAATTGACCTTGGAATCATTGTAGATAGTTTTAAAAATGCCAGCTCAGTGTGCAGCGGCAACCAAAAAAACCAATAAAATGTTCGGTATCATTAAGAAAGGAATAGGAAAAAAAACAGAAAACATCATCATGTCTTTACAAATCTGTAGTATGCCCATATTTTGAATACATGCAGTTCTGACCCCCCACATCTCTAAAAGGATATACGGAAAAGATACAGAGAAGGGCAGCCAAAATTATTAGGGGCCCAGAGCAGTTGCCATATTGCCATTCCAGGAGAAACTAAAATGGACTCTTCAGTTTGGAAAGGAGAAAGCTGAGGGGGGATATGATAGAGGTCTATAAAATTATGAATGGTGTACCAAGTAAACAGGGAACTGTTGTTCACGAAGTTCCAGAATACTAGAAAAGGACAGCACCCGCTGAAATTAGGAGGTGACAGTTTTAAAACTGACAAGAGAAAGCACTTTTTTATGCACTGCATGGTTAACTTGTGGAATTCATTGCCACAGAAGGTGGTAGAGGAAGATAACATAGTCACATTCAAAAAGGGACTGGCTAAATTCATGAATAATAGATCTATAAATGGCTACTGAACAGAATGGTTGGAGTTGTTTCCTCTGGCATCTCTCAAGCAATAATGGTGGATGGCCAGCAAGGATATTCAGTAGAGGATGAATCACTCAGAAGCAGTAGTTGTGGTCCACAAATCCCTGGGTGTCAACAGATCATCTCTAAGGGGTCCATGAAAGATGACTATCATCAATCAAAAGTATATGAATACCCACACTTACAATTCAAAGGGATCCTCACCTCCATCAAAATGTACAAAGGGGCCCACATGTCCATTCAAAATGTTTTAGGGGTTCACAAATGAAACAATATTGAAAACCACAGGTCTAGAAATACCTGGTTCAATGCTCTCCTTGTACAGCATCCGCTCCTTCCACTGACCGAGACAGGATACTGGTCTAGATGGACCATTGGTCTGATTCAGTGTGATGGTACATAGGCATGTCTACATGTTCAGTTAGTGTGCCTGTATTTTCTGTGCAGAAAATTCAAGCACATTAAACTGAACTCCCACATCTGAATGTGTGCCTATTGAGAGCATATTTGCTTCTGACAGAAACAGTTCAGTTTAGAGCTGCTCCTTCCCTGCTCTGCCCCCTGTAGCAGCCAGGAGGAGCTCCAGAATTGGCTGGGGCCACAGGGCTGGTCCCAATCTTCACGGGGCAGGGAGAGCTGTCCCAGCAGCTGGGCAGCTGCCTCTCAGCCATGTGAAGATTGGGGTGGGTCCCAGTCTCTATGTGCCTGGGAGGCAGCTGCTCAGGAGCTGGGACAGCTCTTCCTACCCCACAGGATGAGTCCTGATCTCCTTGAGGCTGGCAGGCAGCATTCTGTCAATCCAGGACAGCTCTCCCTGGCCCCTGTGGCCCCAAATCACTCCTAGTCAGCATCTACACATGCGCTTTGGCGCATTAGTTTAATGCACTGATTTCTAGTACCTGTATCTACAAGTACTAGAAAATGGCACATTAGACTAACCTACTGCACAGTAGTTGCTGCACATGTGTAAACAGTGACACTTTGCTGCAGATTAGATTAGCCTCTTGTGCAATAAAGCATTTTGTGTAGACGTACCCCTTATGTTCTTAAATACATCACCCCCACTGATTTAAGCTGTGGAAGCTTGTGTGGCTTTCTGATGCTTTCTGGCCATTGAAGAATTTCTATTTGAAAGAGTCAGAGGTTAAGTGGCTAACTACAAGCCTAGCAGTGGGCTTGTAGTTGTCTCATTAGTGTCTAATTCAGCTAAATCAGAGAATTTCTTTAAGTCATGGATTGTGCCATGTGAATCGCATTCTGTTCTACAGCCACGTTGCTTCCAGTTTGTGAAGATTGAAAGATTTGCTTCCATTTGTGAAGTCTGCCTCCCAATAATTTCTGTAAAAAGCAATGCTAAACCTGTGTAAACTGCTTTTCTGTATCTCTAGAAGGCAGCAAACTACAAATATATAATAGGTAGTAAGGCATAAGATAGATTTTTTTTATGACCTTCAACGATCAGAACTGTGCAGTGGGGAGGGATTAAAAATACTATATTCATTAAAGCTATAGCATTGCTTGACTGTCAATAGTTTCAACCACACTTCAGGGCTATATTGGCTATAAAGTCATTTACATCACTGACGTAGTTTCCTTGTTCACAGGAGCAGGCTGCTTCTGCATACACTAATCGCTCTCCAGTCCAGTATCTTGAACATTTTACTCTATGAATTCCACTTTTTCCGAGTTGAAAAAAAGCATTTGTAAATATGTGCCTAATATATAGATGATGACAGCTGTTACTACTTAGTTCTCCTTGAATAAAATCAGTTTTCATAAAGTATGGCACAAGTCTGTTCTGAGGGATAAAGAAAAGGTTAAAATCATCTACATAAATGTGTGATTTTAAGAGTGTGAATTAAGTTATTTGTGTGTCTAATGATAATCAGATGCATATTTAGCCTTATGCTTTCAAAATAGCATGCAGGAATTTAACTACGTGGTTTTAATTAGTAAGTATATAATTAACTTGTGGGTACTTGCTATCACAAGTCACTGACATGTTAAAGGGATTAATAGGTTTCAAAAATAGTAATATGTTATGCAACAAATAGAGCTATAATATGCAATTATCATAGAATCATAGAAAATTAGAGTTTAAAGGGACCTCAGGAGGTCATCTAGTCTAACCCCCTGCTCAAAGCAGGACCATCCCCAACTAGATCATCCCAGCCCAGGGTCTTAAAAACTTCCAAGGATGGATATTCCACCACTTCAGTGGGTGGCCTGTTCCAGTGCTTTATTACCCTCCTAGTGGGAAAATTTTTCCTAATATCTAACCTAAACTTCCCTTGCTGCAACTTGAGACCATTGCTCCTTTTCGGTTATCTGCCACCACTGAGGACAGTTTAGCTCCATCTTCTTTGGAACAATCCTTTAGGTAGTTGAAGCTTGCTATTAAATCCTTCCTCAGTCTTCTCTTCTCCAGATTAAATAAGATCACTTCCCTCATCATCTTCTCATAAGTCATGTGCCCCAGCCCCCAAACCATTTCTGTTGCCTTCTGCTGGATTTTCTCCAATTTGTCTACAGCCCTCTTATCTACAATTATCTTGTTTACATTTAAAATGTATAATTATCATTAAACCTCATGCTTTAGCATATATTGGAACTTCACCCAATGCATTTGTTAGTTTATGTTGTCTTTTTAACATTTCAATGAGCTATTGATTAGGCATGCTTGGTTACCTTAGGAAAGAAGAGCCATTCCCTCTGTTGCAGTATTTATTAGTAGGGGTCAACCTAAATTGTGTGGGGACTCACCAGTTTTTGTGGGTTCATCGTGGTTTAAAATTCTAATTTTGTGGTCATTTCATGGCGGCCCCACCCTTCAGTGCTGATTGGCAGAGAGGCCCCCAGGGAGAAGGAGGGTTAAGAGGACAGCCACCACCTTGATTACTGGTTGCCATTGATGAAGCTCCACCCCTCAGCACTGATTGGTGCAGAGGTCCTGGTGGGGGAAGGAAGGACAAAGAGGCAGCTGCCGTCTTGTCTGCTGCCCTTCATGCCACTCCACCAGCTGGTACCTTCACCTCCTAGCAGCAAGGCCCGCTGGCTCCCACTGAGAAGTCAGCATTTTATCTTTATTAAGGTTTGGTGTTTTTAATTTCATGGACAAGCCCAGATTTTGTGAAGTCCATGAAACCACAAATTGAGTAGGTCCCTATTTATTAGGTAAGATTCCATAGCTGCTCTTAGCCATATCAGACTAAATGATGATAGTAGCCCCTGCATACCTGAAAATATGCAAGTATAGAGTGCAAAACGATATATTCTCCTAATATGGAGAGCATGCTTATTTTGAAAACACCAGTGAACTGATAGTAATGCTTCCTGTGAAATGCCAAAAAATACCATTAAATTTGTACATTATAATTATGCTTTATGCTTGTGTGCCACCATTTATTCAAGGGTTTAAAGCTAGTTTTAATATATTCATCACGTAAACTTTACATAAATTTTTACAAAATCCTGAGAGACAAAGTGTATTATTTATCGGCAGGTAGCTACACAGAGAAACAGAAATAAATTACTCCAGGTGATGCAAGTCAGTGACAGAACCAGAAATAAAACTTTAGGAAGCCTAACTTGCTGTCTTTTTAATCTGACCAAACTCTAACCGCTTTTGCAATTGTGTAGGTGAGGGGTTAGAACTAAGGTACACCCAAGTGGTATAGATTTCATAGACATTAGGGCTGGAAGAGACCTTGGAAGGTCATCGAGTCCAGCCCCCTGCCCCAGGGGCAGAAAGTCAGCAGGGATCATAGGATCCAGTATGCCAAAGCATGATTCATTCCTGTTACTTCAGGACTGCAGATATGTTACTACAGTGGATGACATTTCCTGATTTTTCATGTTTTTCACATACTAACATAAGCTGGCTGTCCAGCTGAGAGGACCACCACACATCTACAAAGCTGTCTGTGATAGCGATAACTTGACATCACTGACTAAGCTTTGTGTTCTGAAATGGAATATGTATTTAACTCTTCTGTTTACTCATTTTATGAGAGCTTTTGTGTTGTTTACCCTTTGCAGGTTTACCACATCCTGTATCATTTATTATTAGCAACTCTTTAACTGTGCTTAACACAACCAAATACAGACGTCTTTCACGAATTATAGGAACTCGTAGTTTTCTCTTTACAACTACTGTGGGAAAACAGTGTAGCATGTAAACAGATTTTTGTGGCAAATTATTTTAATTAGCAACTTAGAAGGAAGTTGCTTTTTAATTTATAGTTCTGTGTATTCATATGCAGCCTTTTTGTCCTTGGCACAATAATTTGCTGAGCGACTATATTGTAAACAAGAATTTCTCACCTTCAAAATAGACGGATGAAATGTTTCCCTTTTTCCTTAGCCCTATTAGGAGAAAGCATACTAAGAAAAGTGAAGGAAGCATTTGCAAACTATTTTGCATCACTGAGCTGTTCCACTGTGCTGAATCAGTATCAGGAATTGACAGAGCTCTGGGGTAGAAAGATTGAGTTGTTTGTAACCACTTGATTATTATCTTACAAAAACACATACTTCTTGTAGTATTTGGGAGAATGGAATAGTTAGGGAGGTTAATTTAATAACAGGTGGAATATTCTGACAAGTTGATATACTAGAAAATATTTTAATTTTATCCATCAAAAATGATTCGCTGCAAAAACTGTTTAAACTTGAAAACAGAAGCTATGTAACAGACTTTCATTTGTAATTCTAACTTTTTAAAAAGGAAGAAACTTTGCAACTGACATGGGAATATAAAATTCCCATTGTCCTAATAAGGAAAGTACATGATAGACCAAATTAATAATTTTATTACCCATCTTCAGTGGCAGGGAAGTAACTCATTTTCTTCGCTTATGTGCCTGAAACTTGCTAATTTCAACCAAAATTACTATTTATAGAAGGTGTAGTTTACAACACAGGCACTATCTTTTGTCTTGACATACAAATGGGTTCTGCTGAGGGGAGTCCGTGAATTTGAACAACACGGATCTCGCAATTCATACCAATTTTATGTTACATTTGAGTAGCTCCTGTATAAGGAGATAGTTCCAAAGGCACTGGAAAAAATACTGCTTTCCCTAGTACCTGAGGTAGATAGAACTATAGCGCAGGGACAAAAGTAAAAGGATATAGCAGCTGGTATTTCCTGTGTAACTACAAACTCAATGTGAGAAGAAAATACGTGTTGTAGTATTACTGTTTAACAGTTCCATCATCTATTATTGCCTCACTTCAGCTGTGCTGGAATTTTTTACTGCTGCGTCTTCCTTATGGGACCTCCTCAGGGCACCTCCATCTCAGTCTTTTTCTTGCCTCTCTCATTATTACCCTGGGTATAAGTTTCTTTATGTGTGGGAACTAAATTTACCCTTCGTTACTCTATACTATAGTTTGCCTCCTAACTAATTCCATATTTTTCAAGCTTTGAAGTCTCAAATGGGTGACAAGCTTCTGAAATTCATGATGATGTGACTTAAAACAAAGCATGCAACTAAGATGAATAGCAGGATGTTTGAAATCAGAGAGCTTTTTTTTTTTTTAATATGAATAAAGTTCCTAACATGCTGACTTGGCCAAGCTTGTCCAATTCAGAAACGCCTAGCTATTTCCTGAGGAGTGAAGATGACACTCAAGTGGGAACTGGTCTTTGGAGCTAATATGACTAGGGATATATCTACACTGCTTCCATGTCATACATGTGCCACAAAGAAGCTTGCTTTGCCCACTCACTCCTGCTTAGCATATGACAAAGCTCAGAATTGAGGCAGTGCAAGTCATTTAGAGCATCCCCTGAGTGTACATCCTCAGCTCAGCTCTGAACATTCTTTTTTGGCAAGTACTGAGTTGGGAGCAAGTGGACTGGGTGTGTTTCTTAGTGGTGGTCCTAGGCACAACATAGAAACAACATAGACATGGCTTCAATTGCTATGCTAGCTCAGGACAAATGTACTTCACACACAAAATTTTGCCATGAAGTTCTTTTAAATGTGAAACACTTGCAATGATAACTGTCATTTAAAATTTTAGATGACAGTAATCTTGACAAGAATATTTTCAGTGATATCGTCTTATTAATTGCTGCTAATTTCTTGGCCATCCCATCTAAAGACTGTTTGCTTTGCAATAATTTTTCCTAAATTCAACTATATAATAATTAGAAATATTAAAGATTTGCATGCATAAAGCATTTTATTTGTTAGCTTGAACTAAAGAATCATTACACACTGTTTACCCTAAAATTTAAAAGAACCCATTTTTACAGGTTTAGAAATGAAAAGTTAAGACTTAATCTGAAAAGCTTGAAAAGTCTGTTAACTTAGTGGTCCACTAAGTAGAAATTTGTATCATCATATCATAGAGCAAAAAAACCCCAACAAAAAACAAAAGCACTGACTACAGAAGAGTGCTGATCACATTTTGAGAAGAAGGGAAGGTAAAAAACGGTATCAGTATAGACACCAATGATACCTGGAATTCTGATTTTGCATGCACATGAAGATATGAAATTTAAAATGGGGTGCTAATCAGCTCATGAGAGCAGCTGTAATGGGACATACTGTTGCAACTTAATTATGGAACTATCGTTAAGTAGCTCCATTATTCACAAAACATTCTGTGTGGCAATTCTCCCTGTGGTTAAGTTTTAAATGGTGATTTACCACCTTTATAATGCCGTTTGTTTCACCATTTGCTTTCCTTACAATTCCAGGTATGGAGAGAGTCTCTTAGGAGTTGATTAGCTCATTCTGGTCTCTTAGAGCCTTAAGATGCACTGACAGTGGTATCCAAAGGGAGATGCTGTTTACAAACCATCTAGGTTAACCCATAGCAACTTAAAGTTATGTTTGAGACAGGTTCATCACACTATTTTAAGATCACACCTTTCATTTTGGTGTGATCTTTTTGAAAAGGCAGGAGTTGTGTGGTGAGTTGGGAGAGAAATTAGGTTTGGATAGGCCTTTGACTTCTCCTTTGACAGACACCTGGGTAGGTCTTAGAAGACAGTTCTGTTGTTAACAACCAAGCTGTTGATTCACCTATCAAAATGTTTCACTAATTAGTAAGGTAATTGCATGATTATTGCACACTTAGTATTTACAACAGAAAATACCTTGTTGGAGGTGGAGGTTATCCTGTCCCTAAGGCTTACTGTCTAATTAAGCTGGCACTAACACAGGTGCATAAGGAGGCTTTGAACATTATCATTAAGCAGGTCCTTTGGGTGCAAGCTGGCCATTCCTAACTGGCTTTGTTTCTTACGCTATTACTTCAGTGTTAATGAAGGTTTTGATGAAAATGCTCTTGGAAAAATTAAAGATAACTTGTGTCATAGTTGTAGTTTTGTTTTGAAATTGTAACTCACTCTGTTGCTAACCTTGGGATTCTGGGCAGCTGATTTTTGTGTACCTCCAGAAAATCAGCTGCTTCATTAAGCAAAAAGCTGCATAAAGGATTAAGAGGTGGAAGAGGTAGAACCATAAGGGACATATCTGCCTCATAAACAAAAGATTGATTATCAGGAGACCATGCTTGTTTGTTTGACAGATGACTGAGCAGACTTCTTTTTCTTTTGGGTATTCTACCTGATGTTTACTGGTTTTTACCCACATTATCTACATTAGGACCATAATTTCTTTTAGAGGCATGGCATATACATATCTTTTTGGAAGGCACTCAACTTTCTAATTCTGATTCAGTGATTCCTTTAGATGAGTTGCATGAGGCTTTCTTTAGACAACTAGCAGAAGTTTCCAGATCACAGGCCCTGGTTCTCAAGGGGGACTTCAGTCCCCTGACATCTGCTGGGAGTGCACAGGCAGTCCAGGAAGCTTTTGGAGCGCATTGGATACAACTTCCTGGTGCAGGTGTTTCAGAGACCAGCTAGGGGCCATGCTCTTCTTGACCTACTGAAAGAAAGGAGAGCATCAGAGTATGGACCCTGGACTTCAGAAAAGCAGACTTTGGCTCCCTCAGGGAGCTGATGGGCAGGATCCCCTGGGAAGTCAGTCTGAGTGGGGAAAGGAATTCAGGAGAGTTGGGTGGTCTTTAAAGAAACCTTACTGAGGGCACAGGAACAAACCATTCCTATGTGCAGTGAGCAACTTGGCTTAGCAGAGAACTCTTTGGTGAGCTTAAACACAAAAAGGAAGCTTACAAGAAGTGGAAGCTTGGACAAACAACTTGGGAGGTGTATAAGAATATTGCTTGGGCATGCAGGGATGAAGTCAAGAAAGCCAAAGCTCAACTGGAGTTGCAGCTAGCAAGAGACATGAAGGATAACAAGAAGGGTTTATATAATTATGTTAGCAACAAGAGGAAGGTCAGGGAAAGTGTGGGTCCATTACTGAATGGGGGAGGCAACGTAGTGAGTGAGGATGCAGAAAAGACTAAAGTACTCGATGTCTTTTTCACCTCAGTCTTCACAGGCAAGGTCAGCTCCCAGACTACAGCACCTGGCAGAACAGTTTAGGGAGGAGGTGAGCAGCCAACTGTGGCAAAAGAACAGGTTAGGGACTATTTAGAAAAGCTGGACATATACAAGTCCATGGGGCCAGACAGAATCCACCCGAGGGTGCTGAGGGAGTTGACTGATGTGACTGCAGAGCCACTGGCCATCATCTTTGAAAACTCATGGTAATCAGGGGAGGTCCTGGACTACTGGAAGAGGTCAAATATA
This sequence comes from Crocodylus siamensis, assembly GCF_052110815.1. Taxonomy (NCBI): domain Eukaryota; kingdom Metazoa; phylum Chordata; order Crocodylia; family Crocodylidae; genus Crocodylus; species Crocodylus siamensis. The sequence continues at coordinate 165,131,467 of NC_143397.1, read as the reverse complement.
GTGCCCATCTTTAAGAAAGGGAAAAAGTAGGATCCAGGGAACTACAGACCAGTTTCACTTCAGTCCCTGGGAAAATCTTGGAGCAGGTCCTCAAAGAATCCATTTCTAAGCACTTGGAAGAGAAGAAGGTGATTAGGAACAGTCAGCATGGATTCACCAAGTCATGCCTGACCAAACTGATTGCTTTCTATGATGAGATAACTGGCTCTGTGGATGCAGGAAAAGCAGTGGACTTAAGACACCTTGATTTTTAGCAAGGTTTTTGATACAGTCTCCTGCAGCATTCTTGCAAGCAAGCTGAGGAAGTATGGGTCAGATGAATGGACTCTAGGGTAGATAGAAAGCTGGCTGGAGCACTGGGCTCAGACAGTAGTAATCAGTGTCTCAATGGCAGCTGATATCAAGTGGAGTCCCCCAGGCGTTGGTCCTGGGGCTGGTTTTGTTCAATATATTCATTAACAGTCTGAAAGATGTGATGGATTGCTCCCTCAGCAAGTTCTCTAATGACACCAAGCTAGGGGGAGTAGTAGATGCACTGGAGGGTAGGGCTATGATTCATAATGATCTAGACAAATTGGAGGGTTGGCCCATAAGAAATCTCACGAAATTTAATAAGAACAAGTGCAAAGTCCTGCACTTAGGACAGAAGAATGCCATGCATTGCCACAGCCTAGGGACTGGCTAAGCAGTAGCTCTGCAATAAAGGACCTGGGAGTCATAGTGGGCAGTAAGATGGATATGAGTCAGCAATGTGCCCTTATTTCCAAGAAGACTGTGCTGCATTAGTAGGAGCATTGCAAGCAGATTGAGAGAAGTAATTATTCCATTCTATTCTGTACTGGTGAGGCCACATCTGGAGTTCTTTGTCCAGTTTTGGGCCCCTCACTATAGAAAGGATGTGGACAAGTTGGAGAGACTCCAGCAGAGAGCAGTGAAAATGGTTAGGGGGCTGGGGCACATGACTTCTGAGGAGAGGCTGAGGGAACTGGGCTTATTTAGTCCGCTGAAGAGAAGACTGAGAGGGAATTTGATTGCAGCCTTTAACTACCTGAAGCATGGTTCCAAAGAAGATAGAGCTAGACAGGTCTCAGCAGTGGCAGATCACGGAACAAGGAGCAATGGTCTCAAGTTGCAGCAAGGGAGGTTTAAGTTGGATTTGGGAAAAAGTTTTTCACTAGGAGGGTGGTGAAACACTGGAACATAGAGAGGTTGTGGAAACTCCATCCTTGGAGGTTTTTAAGGCCCAGCCTGAGGAAGCCGTGGCTGAAATAATCTAGTTGGAGATGGTCCTGCTTTGAGCAGGGGGTTGCACTAGATGCCCCCTGGAGGTCTCTTGTAACCCAAATTTTCTATGATTCTTTATCACTAAACACATATACCAGAAACAGAAGGGGCCCAGAGATAGGAAACAAGATTATTGGAAGAATGAAAAGATGTACCTTTGAAGACAGATTTATGACTTTGGGAATTTTTAGTTGATTGAAAATATTAAGAAAAGAAACCATGGAGATGCATAAAAAATTCTGAATGGTACAGAGAAGGTCAATTAGGAGCACCTATTGTATTTGGGGCATGAGAGAAAATAATGGCTATGAAAGTTGACATATTTAAAACTGATAAAATAACATTTTTCCACCATGCATAAATAACCTGTGGTAATCACTGCCACAGGGTAGTAGTGACTGCAAGGACAGAACAAAAGGATTAGACAGTTACATAGTTAAGCATCTACAAATAGATTTAATAGAGAGTTTGTTCTTTAAATTAGAGAGATAAATCACTGAGTTTCAAGTCACAGTTAAACCATTAGCTGATGAAAGAAACTTCCCTTTGGGGCATGTTTTAAATAATTGTCTACTATAGGGATTTTTTTGTATCTTCCCCTGAAGCATTTGTTACTGTTAGCTAAGTTGGGATACCAGACAAGATGGACTACTGTTCTTTTTTCAGCAGATCTTCTGTTTCTGTGGAAATAGGCAGACTGAGTAACAATAAGATTTTGTTACAGGCTGAGCTAATAATGATACCTGTAATTAATGCCTGGCACTTCCCATTTAAGACCCATTTTTCAGTTGCTTATAACTTATCCACACTTACTCACTTGACTGCCTGATACGAAATTTGCTTAAGTTTTGGCAAAAGAAAGTTCAGTCATTTCAGAGAATGAGTTAAAGAAAAGATGCATTGTTTTAACTGTGTTAAAAATACTTTGTAACCACTGAGAATTTCTAGTTTACTCCGTGCTCTGGAGGAGGAACTTGAAATTTGGCCTGAGGTTGCCTCTAAGTTAAAAATTTTGTATTTTTCTATCCATCTCAAATTCAGCCCAAACTTGGCCACATTATACATTGCTGAATTTCGTAATTTGCACATGCTCAGTGTTCTTAGAGTTTGGCAGCTACATTCTATAGCTTTCATCTTCAGTGAGTATACTTCAACCCAGTGCTGCAGGAACTAATCTAAGTTTCCCCTGTAACTTCTCCTTCTTCCTGTGGATGATGAGGTTCATTCATGGTGCTGTCAGAGTCTAGACTGCTCCTACCCAGCTGGCATGGTATGGGGGAAGAAAAAAAGCACCTGACACATGTAGAGTCCTGAGGAGCAGAGTGGGGAACAGGTATAAGCTAGGGATAATAGGCAGCCAGAGACAGGAGTAGAGAGGACAAACCCGGGCTTGGAGAAGGGAGCAGCAGCAACAGAAACAGACAGGAGAGATGGGACATGCTGGAGAAAAAGGGAAGCAGGTTCTAGAATTGCTGATACCCACTGTGCTCCAAACCCAGGATTCCAGTCTCACATTCCTCTGCTATTCAATTGTCTGGGTTGTTTTCTCTCTTACAGTGTATATTTTGAAGGAAAACAATCCATTACTACCACCAGTTCCCCTAGTGATTCAAATGATAAACATCAGTGCTGTGGATCTAATGATCCTGCTGATAACTGGCGGAGTTGGTATGATTCCATATGATGAATTTTCTCTCTTCGGTTTCTTTTTTTTCCTGTAACTTAAGTAATGTTGTACAAAGCTACGTTAAAAGAACACAAAGTCTGTGAAGTCAAACACTCAAAAATCAGTAGATGAAAGAATTAAGAGCGTCAGTGCAGTCATACATTCTATGATACAATTGTATTTACTACTTTTGCCACAGGGACCCCTATCTTATCCACAGATGATGCTCAGAAAATAAATCAAAGCTTCATGTTGAATAAAATTATTAGTAGGATCCTTGCCTCATTTGTTGCTGGAAAGAGAAGAAATGGTTTAATGTGTTAGGCAACTGAATGTTACCCTTGGATATTGAACTCCATCTCTGTCTTTGCCATAATCTTCCTATATGTTTCCAGGGATAAATTTAAAAAAAATTAAGTGCTAAACTTGTCAAATGGACACCTAATATTTTAGGACATTTCAAGTAATTATAGCTTTAATCTTGCTGTTCTTTAGTTTACTAGTCTGAAAAATGAGGATGTATGATAAATGCCACTTCACCTCTCAGACATTTTGTGAAGAGAAATCCCTTGGCATTTTGAAATATTCAGATACTGGGGTGATGAGCATCTTAAAGAAAAGCACAGACAGAAATTATTAATATTTCAATGCAGGTCATAAATGGTATAATAAAGGATGGATTTCCATAGTGAATGATGAGGATTAAAATATATGAATGTGAACTGTTTTTCTACTAAACTACTTTTTCTATGCTCTAAATGAATCCAGCTCCCCTGCATATTTGGCAAGGAGCCTGCAGCCCCCAGCCACTCAGCTTCAGCTCTAGAGGCAGACAAAAATTGTATGCAATTATGTATTTACAGACTGGTTTATGTGCCTCAAGGAACTGAAGTAAGGTTGCACTGGCAGCTTCCTAGCAGTTTCTAACTTTTTAATTCTTGACTTTTAAAATTAGCATCCTTCTAATATATTTATTAGCTACCAAGCCCGTATACCTTTATAGAACAAAAGCAGTTGTTTAGCTAGCCATTTTTTGTGCGTTAGCAAATCTGTGACTTCTGGATTTGTGACTTTTTAAATGTTTTGGACAGAAGCATATTTAGGAAAATATTCCTTCTAGTTTCAAAGACTTTGAGTAAGAACCTATTATGTATAGAAGTACACACTGCTTCCCAGGGTTGCGAGTATATGCTAACAGTTCTGAAGCAATCAAACAAGTCAATTATACAAGACCATCTAAAGTGCCTAAAATAAATAGGTATTTCTGGTGTCTTCCAGGGATAAAAGGTTTTCTCCCAAAGCCATTTTCCTATTAAGTTATTTTGCTGCTCAGAAACATGTATATAGTAGTTTTGGGGTGGGTGATGTTGTACCCATAATACTCCAGGAAAAGTACAAGGGGCAACAGTTGTTATGGGTGATAGCTTTTATTGGATTTTCTGTATAGTTTGGAGGGATATAAGTAAGCTTTTGGGTACTAAGTACCTGAGACTTGAGGAAGCTTGTCTATGTCCTTCTCAACTATACAGTTGGTCCAATAAAAGATACCACCCACAAAAATCCTTAACTTTTGTATGTTAATGTATGTGTTTAAAATGCCAAGGAACAATTTGGATGTTATTTTCCTCCTCCAGAATCTTTTGAAATATTATAAAGACTCCCAGATCAGAACATAATTGAACTTTCTGGAAGCCTGTTTCTGGTTCCAAACAAGTATCCTTTTAATTAATACTGAAAAGAATGTTAGTGAAATTAATAGAATCTAAGGTATGTGATGAAATATAATTTTGAAGGACTATAGCATTGTATGGGGTGCTTGTCACAATGCCTATATTTTCCTAATAATCTCTATTATAAAATATCTTGTGACCATTTTTTAGAACTTATGTCACCTCCATTGTTTTCAGCAGGCCTTTGGAACTGGTAGTGAGAAAACCTTTACCTGCAGCCACATTGTAGTGTTGACACATGGCTCTATCTAGCTACAGTCCCACAGCCTTCTTCTAGTGTTCAGCTATGTAGTCAATATTGTAGTTCACACTGAAGACAGAATCCCTGATCTTATTCCATCTATCAGGTATCCAAGTGCAATCCTATTCCACTTAGTTAAAGTTGATGAAAAACTGTTAATACAAAAGGTGGGTGGTTTTTCCTCCTCCTCACTGCTTTTTTGTGACTTAGTCTTAATGCTATGATGACAGCATGTTACAAAAGTAGATGTATTAATGGATTTTCAGAGACTTAATCAAGGTGGAACACAACACACTTCAGCACCTAATGGGTAGAATAAGACTGAGCCATGTCTGTGGAAACCTAGCTGATACCCCACAATAAATTTTGTTTCTGCGTAGGCAGTAGCATACAAAAGTATTAAAGGGATGTTTTTTTGAGGTGCAGAGTCAAGCACCTGAAAGTTTGGAAATGCCTGAATAGATCTGCCATTATGGGCCAACAACAGGATCCTGAGCATCTTCTGCTGGCTGGGGGGTGCCAGCGTACATTGCATAGGAGATCTTTGTGGCATCAGAGTAGTCACCCGTGCCTTCTGCATCCTGACCTGCCCCAATGACTTGATCGCAGCATTGCCACAGGTGCCCTGAAAGTGACCACCTGGAAGAGGATCATCAGGCCACCATCCCACAAAGAGTCAGTCACATTCCTGTGGAGATTGCTGGAGGATGAGTTCAGGTGAGATGGAGGGAACTTAGCCTTGATGTGGAGCCAAGCACACTGCCACATGGCATCTCAGGGAGTGCACTGGCTGCTACTGGACATGGTGCAAGGAGCAGCAGGAGCTGGGGGTCTTGCTGTTCTCAGCCCCAACTACAACTGAATGAACATCATCCTTCTGAATCAGGACCTACCTGAAGAACACCGTGCAGCCTAAGTACATCAGTGTCCTGGTGGCAAAACCTGACTAGGGCAGTCTTTGAGGTCACCTTAAAGTAGGATACCAGCAACCACTTTGTGCCCCATGGGCAGTTCACACACTTCACAGACTGGCGCCTCATCTACTGGTCCAATCTTAACTGCTATGCTTTTCAGCTGCTGCAGACACCAAAACAAGAGGTACCAGAGGTGCAGCTATGAAAGAAAGTTCTTGCTGTATCTGGACATGGTGGTAACAGATCAGAACAAAAACATTTTACTGATCACTGACATGACCATCCTGTTCCAGGACCAGTGGCTGGCCTTCACCACGTACAGCTCCTGAGGGAGATGGGGTACAATGTGATACCTTGTATTTAGGCATTTAGACTCAAGCAACAAGAGCATCCTCTGAGCCTGCAGAGTACACTGTCACAACTCAAAACTGATGAAGTACCTCCTGGTATCCAATACCGTCCTCAAGGGAGTAATACTCATGGCAGAACACAGGCATAGCTACACCTATGTACAACTACATCCCACAACTTCTTTAAGCAATCTATTCCACTGCCTCGTTGTTTTAACAGTGAAGTTTTTCTGGCTATCCAGCTTAAATGTACTTTGCTGCAAATTCCAGCCACTGGTCTACATCCTCATTCCTGCAGCAAGAGAGAACAGGTGCTTTCCCTCTTTATGGCAGCCCTTCAAGTATTTGAAGACTGCTATCATGTCCCCTCTTAAGCACTGTTTCCACAAGCTGATCATGCCTAATTCTTCAGTCTCTACTCATATAACCTGCTTTCCAAGCCCTTGATCATCTTTGTTGCCTGTCTCTGGACCCTCTCCAAGTTCTTCACATCCTTTTTAAAATGTGGAGTCCAGAACTGCACACAGTATTCCAGATGAGGCCTAACTAGTGCCAAGTAGAGAGGCACTATCACTTCCCACATCTTGTACCTAATGCTTCTGCTGATATATCCCCAAACTGCATTTGCCATCACACTGCAGCTTCATCTGGAGTCTGGTCTACCAAGACTCCCAAGTACTTTTCCACAGTGCTACTATCCAGCCAGGTGTCCCCCATTTTGTATTTGTTTTGGATTATTCCTCCAGAGATGTACTACCTTGCATTTGTCTGCACTGAACTAATCCTGTTAACTCTAGCCCTACTTTCCAATCTGTCAAGATCTTTCTGAACTGCACTCACATTCTCCATGTCTACAATCCTTCTGTTCTGTGTTGTCTGCAGACTTGCTCAGGAAGCTTTCTATGCCAGCATCCAAATTATTAATATACACATTGAACAGCACGAGGTCCAGGACAGCCCCCTGTGGGACTCCACTCAAAACCTTCTGCCATTCTGACATGGACTCATTAATAATTACCCTTTGCTTATGGCTATTGAGCCAGTTATAAATCCATGCTGCAGTAGTTTATCTAGCCCACATTTCTCCAATTTGTTTATGAGAAGGTTATGTGGGACCTTGCAAAAGCCTTGCTGAAGTGCAGATATACTATATCAACAGCATTTTCTTCATCCATCCAAATAGTTACTTTGTCAAAGAAGGAGATCAGGTTTGTCTGACATGATTTGTTTTTCATAAATCCATGCTGACTGCTTGTGATCAGCCTTTCCTCCTCCAGATGCTTTACAATGGCCTTCCTTAGCATACAGTCCTGTAACTTCCCAGATGAGGCTAACCACTCTGTGGTTTCCAGGGTCCTCCTTCTTGCCTTTTTTAAAGAGAACACTACTTAGTCCTTTTCCAGTTCTCTGGTACTTGGTCCATCTCACATGACTTCATGAAGATCATTGCCAAGGGCTATGAGATCTCCTCTGCCAGTTCTTTCAGGATCCTAGGATGAAGCTCATCTGGCCTTACTGATTTGAAATCATTCAGACGCAACAAAAGCTCTCTGACTGTCTCTACTATTTTCTCCTTCCTTAGCCTGCTCCTTCCTTAGCCTGCTCCTTCCTTAGCCTGCTCCTTCCTTATCCAGATAATTCCTATTAGGACTGCAACCTATTTTTTTTTGTGAAGACTGTGGCAAAGTAGCTGTTGAGTAGCCCTGCTTTCTTTGTCTCTTTGGTTAGGAGTTCCTTCTGGTTTGTTGACACAGGACCGACAGCTTCCTTGGTCCTTCTTTTCTGGCCAGCATATTTATAAAACCTCTCCTTGTTGTCCTTAACCTCCTTTGCCAGGTGAAGCTCATTCTTTATCTTTGCCTCCTGATTTTGTCCCTGCAGGCTTTGGCAATTTCCTGGTATGTGTCCTTGGTGACCTTCCCATCCTTCCATTGCCTGTATGCTTTCTTTTTACATTTGAGGCATTTTAGAAGCCAAGGATGTCAGATAAACCCATTAGTTTAGAGAATATGTATTGGGCAATTTCTTGAAGAGAATACTTCATTAAAAATATTCAAAGTTAAGTCTTGCTAAGAAACAATATATTTACTTCAAATCCTTGTATTTAGGGGAATTATAAATGTTATACTTCACAAATAATAAACATACTAATCTCAAGAGTAATTAAATATTCCTTTAAATAATTTAACTCCAAGTAAAGGAAATTTAAAGTTCCTAAATTTTCAGTTGTCTTTTAAAGAATACTGTTAAGTAGAAAGCCACTAATATATTTATCCATCAGCAACAGAATTTTTTTGTAACGTACAAACTGCAGTTTATAGAGACTAATGCAAATACGTTTAAGAGGAAAAGTATGTAACACTGTTGAAATATAATAAATCATATATGGCATTGTGATTTGATATCTATACTTTCTTGGTTTCTTGGTGTTTATTTTTCCCCTATATATTTATAGGGAAATATATACATATATATTTTACACACACACATGCACACCACCCCCCAATGTAATGACAGTACCCTTCCTGCTTTGATATTATAGAATGCATGTGTGCGTGTTGGTTGCAAAGGACTCTTTATTCAGGAATAATTCCATGTGTAGATGCTTTTCAGCACTACCTAATTTTCCAAAACAAAGTTATAGGGTAAACTAACATGCTTCTGCATAATAGAACCTGGTTAATTTGGAAAAGCTACAATGTTTCCAGAATTTCTGGTTTAGAAACAAATTTGCCGTGTGACCTTCAGCAGTTTACTCAACTTTCTTTGTGGTTCAGTTTCACTATTTGTAACATGGGTATACTGCTGTGAGACTCAGTTATTGTCTGCATATTATGCAACTGCTTGGAAAAGCCTGTTTTCCAATCTATACTGTAATCTTTACAGAACAAACTCTTTAGGAGCAATAAAATTCATAGCAGAAGTTTTTGTTAAGAGCTTTTGCTTGCACTGAATTCATTGCCCAATCTTAAATCCAACTGCCAAAATGTACCACACAAGAAAGGTAATACAGGTAATCTACATTTCACCAAGCAACTGTCAGCTACTAAGAATACAAGGGGAGGAAAGATCTTCAGAACAGATGGTATAAACAGTCACAGAAGGTAATTTTTAGTTAAATTTGAATGTATTTACAGATGTTCCAAATAACAACTCTTAGTCTACGGAAATATAAAACTGACTTTGTCATCTATTATATATTTATTAACCAAGAGATACTCAGTGCTCCAAAATCCAAGAGAAACTAGGAATAACATGCTGCAGCTAAATATAATCCAGACAACAATAATATTCATATTAGATTCATAAAAAGGTTAGGCACAAATGTGCTCCATTGAAGCTTTTAATTGGAGAGGTCAACATATACATGCCCATCGTATTTTTCTTGACCCAAGATTTAAATTAGGCATCACAGGCAGCATCAGGAAGTGAAGAATGATGTTTCAGTGCTCATTAACCACAGGAGTTTAATTTCTATTTAAATGTTTGTGTAGCTGGTGTAAAATTAATTTGCAAAGAATTTATTAAATTAAATTACAAGTTCCAGTTTTACTATGAAAATGTGGAATACAGTCTCTTGATTATTTAATAATAGTTCAAATGTGCCTGAAAGAAGAAAATATGCAAATTTCAACTTTACACACTAAAAATCAAGAACACATATTTCTGACCCTTGTATTTATTTGCATAGGTTATTATATTTTTGTACATCTAAATGTTCATGCACTATCTGAAAAAGGTGGATAGACACAGACACATGCTGATGTGTTTTTAAAAAGTATTTTGATGTTTAAGTGGATATTAAGCAAAACATCATTTCTTGATGTTATTGCCTTTAATAAGAACCGTACTTTGTATTATGAACATTTAAAAAAAAGTTTTTAAAGTACTTCCAATTTCCAAAATCTCAGGCCTTTCCTGTATTCTGGAAAATGCATAAGAAGGCTACATGAAACTACCATGAGAAAACCCATGAAGTAATACCTACAGTAACAAATACATATGCACTAATCCCTGAAAACACTATTTCAACTTTGTCTTAATGGAGAATACAGCATCATCTTTCTTAAAATTTAATGTTTGTTATTTATGAAATAAAGTTATCTTTTACGTTATAAGCACCCACACAACTCCTCCAAAACCTGTCACAGTGGCTATAAAAAAACTGCTTGACTTTTCAATTTGGGAAGCAATATGCATGACGACTAAATTATCAAACATCATGATAATGATATGTATTTTAGAAATCAAAATTTTTATTTATCTTCTTTATAAAATGGAACAGTTCATATCAGATCTGTAATTTTTTTTGCTTCTAATGAGATTCTAGATGATGTTTGCCTCAGAGATAAAGTATACATTATGGCTATCCTGATACCACCTTTTCCCTGCTTAGAAACTGGGATGTAGAAGACCACACTATTTTCCCTTCTGCATATTTATTCTGGTTAACAATGTATGACTCCTTTTTAAGATTCTTGGTCTGAAGTTAGGCAGGAGGCAGGATAGTGACTTATATGTGTACAGTTGCTGGGGTGGGTAATATTTCACGACATTAGCAGTCTTTGTAGCCCAAGGCAGAATCGAACTAAGTTACATGTTTTTCTGTAAGTGACATAGGTTACATTGGCAACAAACAGAATACACATTTGCCCTTTGGCATGGGGGAAAATCTTAGACTGGGTTCTGCCATTTTTTAACTAGCCCAGGAGAGCTAAACTTCTGTTCTGTTATGGGTACAGACTGGTTTCCAATCACTTACACTGATAAAAGTGTAATGTCTGTACTTAGTTTGTGAGTCTATGGTGTGCATAGAAGATTTCAGTCCAACCCCTTGCTCTCGCTTCCAGTATTTCCCATGCTTCTCAAGGGACATCTATGTTGAACACATCATGGGCCACCACCCGCATGAAAACAGCCATCTAAGGCCATCCCATGCTTCTGGACTTTCTGGTTGGGTACTGGCTACAGCCAAAGGTGGGGTTTTGACTGGGATGTGCCAATGTTCCTGCTGGGACTAAAGCCAGACATTCCTGCCTAGAGGGTCTTGCCCCTGCACTCAGGGTCAGACCAATCACCATATTTGGGGTCAGGAAGGAATTTTGTACCATGGTCAGATTGGTACAGACTGTGGGGTTTTTTGCTTTCTTCTATAGATGGGGACATTGCCCTCTACCTGGGACCTCTAGAGCCTATATTGAAGTTTTATAGAAGCAGGACATTGGTTGCCATGGTTTCCTTGCTTTACCTGTGGCAGGTTAGGGTGTTAGGTCTGTGTTGCGTCAGGGTTGACGGCAATAAGTTTAAATGATGTTTTGGATAGGGGTGGTCCTGCCTCAGGCAGGGGGTTGAACTAGATGACCTCTGGAGGTCTCTTCCGGACCTACTTCTCTATGACTCCCTGACTATGACTTCTTGCCTGAACAGGATCTGTATAGTGCACACATAAGCATATATTTAAGGGTTTTATGTTACGGACAGTAGGAAGGTTTGGGTCTGCACTGAGTTGTATGATACAGCCAGTTGTTTCTGTCCATCTCATCCCTATTTTGAGGTGCTAGCTGCACCAGTGAAGCAGAAGCAGCACTAGTGAAAGAGGACCTCCCCTCTGTGCTGCACAGGACTGATTTTCAAAACTGCATTTTTAAAGCGAGAAAGTACCTCCCAAGGAACAGAGGATGACTTGAATCTTTTAGAGTATATAAAATTTTGTCACTCCTGAAGATGAAAATCTCTGTGGCCCTCAATGGGAAGTCTGCCCCTGTAGTTCTGACCTCCTTAGGAAAGTCCAGTCCCTGCAGCCATGATAAGCAGCTCAGTGACCACTACAGATGTCATGGAGCTAAGTACACGGTTGGCTGTATCTATAGTAGTCTTTGGTACTGTGCTAGCGACCAGCTGCCCTTCTGAAATTAGGGGCAGCAGGGCCTCATCTGTGCAAGTAACTGAGTCCATTCAGTCCACCAACTTCTGGAAGATCTGTAGATCTGTAAATTAGGCTAAAGGAGCATAATAGTTGACAATTCTAAATTTTATATTGACTGTAAAACAGGACCTGTTATCAAAATGACTCAGTCTCTCTAACCTTTGTCAAAACATAGCTTTTTTTTGTTCCCAAAAGATAGATGAGCTCCTCCACCACTGTCTTAGGGTGTATCTACATGGGAAAGTTGTGGCACAGTAAGGTAAGGTGTGAATTTACAGCACCTTAGCTTATCTGCACTAATTCCCCATGCGGGCACTCTTAGTGTGCATTAAGGTTGAGGTGTCTTACTGTATTTCAAAATGACCAAAACTACTTTTCACGCGGGCGCCTTAGTATGCACTAAGGAAATCCACACAGGAGAGCAAAGTAACTGGTGCACTGTAAATTCATTTTGTAGTTTACTATAGACCATCTTTCCCATGTAGACAAGCTTTGAAAATAATCCTGAGGCATCTTAGTCCAAAGAACCATACACACGCACACCCCCACGCACATGCGCATAAATACAGAAACTTACGGTACTGAAAGTAGGGATTTACTGTAGGAATCCTCACAATCAAGCTAGGCTAATATGAGTGCCTACATCAAGGTATCAATTATTTGGGTTGGCTTTGCCAAAAAGACAGTGCTTTCTCTGGGGGCATTCCTATCCTTTTTAAAAATATGTGGTGGGAGGGAAGTTGAGTTAGTTTGGGTTGAGGACAGGGGTCTTTTATTTATTGTGCATTTGCAGATGTGTAGCTCCCTGATCTCCAGAAGTTGAGACCAGAGTCTTTTGAATATGTAATTCATAGAGGATCTGATTTGTGAGTAGCAACAAGAAACTAATGTACAGAGGGTCTTTTGCTCAGTTGCTAAGTCTTCCGATAGACTGTGTTTCACAGCAAAAATAAAGGCTGTTGCCCTTAGAGATTCTTTTGTAAGATTTTCATGTTCACCCCTTGGGTGTTCAGTTGTGTTGTGGAGAGGTTTTTGTACAATTTTAAGAGTTGGTGCTAACTTACCTTTGTTTGTTTCACACGAAAAGATCTGCTATTCAGACTCCAATATACCAGTGAATTTGATTTTACCTGACACTGTCTTCTGGCACTGGGATTTGTTAACCCGGTTTTCTCATTTCTAGTTTCCTTTTGGTCACATAGGAGGGAAGTTAAGCTATGTCAGTTTATTTATTTTTATTTATTGAATAGGCAAGTACTCTTTTGGGGAAGGTAGAAAAGCAAAGTATATGAAATTCTTGCACCCAAATTTATATATTGTATGCAAAAATACAGACAAAATTGGGGGAGGGGGTTGAGAGAAAGAAACCATTTTTTTAAGAAGCTACCCTTTGATTCTTTTTCCAAGTAACTTACCTTTAGACTAAAATAATCCATTTTCTCTACCATTCTTGTGACCTAATCATGACTCAGCTATAAACAAAGTTAAAAATTGAGAACAGTTCTAGGCAGCACCTGTAATTACAGTAAATTTCATACGTTGACTTGCATGAATTGTTAAGCCAGTCATTGAGTGTATCAGATAATGGAAACTATACTGGCAGCTGTGTGTACAGTAAATTAAGCTTACTGTGACTTTACTAATTACTGTTCTTTTTTTCCTTCTTTAAATGCATAACTTTTCATTTAGTAACTATTCTAAAAATGAAGGTTTCGGAAGAGTTCTTTTTTTTTAATTAAGTCAAGAAATCTTCACTTATTTGTCACATTTGCAATTTTCAGGAATTCTTTGAACATGCAAAAAAGCTCTGGGATGATGAAGGAGTAAAGGCATGCTTCGAGAGGTCAAACGAATACCAACTGATTGACTGTGCACAGTAGTAAGTGTTTATTTTTGTGGATTCAATAACTAAGAATGTAATTATTTATAACAAATCTCAAAAAGATATTTATATTTGCAAAACTTAGGAGTTTGTGGGGCACCAGATAGCATTCTAATTTTCTTTGTATTTATCAATTCTACACATCTGGAATAATCAAGATTTTATTTGGGGTTTATTTCCTAAACAGCCACATATTTTGCTGCTGATATGAAGGTACTAAGGAAGTCTAAAATAAAATGTTAGATTCAATGATGTCATGTAACCATTGTCTATTTTAAAATATACTTACCTAAAATAATTTTAATGTCATTGTTCTAGATTAGTAATAAAATACCATTAATTAAAGATTCAGAATTGTTTTTTCACTGTATGAATATTTTTAAGCAAGGTAAAAATGGTGAGTTGCCATGTTCTCTATCTTATTCAATATTTTGAGATTTTTATCAAACACAATGTAAAATTAAAATATTAGCGGGCTTTAGTATATTCAGCAATTGTTAGCTACTACTTCTTAAAAGAAACGAATAGGCTTAGTATTCTTTTTCATAGTGCTATAAAAAGTTAAGCAGTAAATGCAAGAACACAAATAATTCCTAGAAGGACTGATAAAGAATGATTTACAAAGAGTTCCAGAAGTGAAAATGTAGGTATACAGCTAGAGAACATAAAGCACATCCCTCTCTTGTGATGAACAAGGAAATAAATCACCAATACAAAAAGCTACAAAACTCAATCTTCATCAGTAATTGTGATCTATGAATTAGACTTTGACTGAAGGTGTGTATTTAATATGAATGATTGTTCTTGTTTGTTTATTTAAAACAACTTCATGGTTGGGATAGACTTAGCTTAGCTTTCAGGTACCAAATGCCATTCCTGAGATTCATAGATGCTAGGGTTGGAAGGGACGTCAACAGATCATCGACTCTGACGCCCTGTCTAGGCAGGAAAGAGTGCTGGGGTCAGCCTTCTCTTAAAGACCCCCAGGGTAGGGGAGAGCACCACCTTGGAAGCCCCTTCCAAATTTTGGCCACCCTTACCATGAAGACGTTATTTCTGATATCTAACCTAAATCTGCTCTCTGTCAGTTTGTGACCTTTGTTCCTTGTTACCCCAAGAGGCACCCTGGTGTGCCCCCCCTAATGAATTTGTAGGCGGCCACAAGATCACCTCTCAGCCTTCTCTTGTGGAGGCTGAAGAGGTCCAGGTCCCTTAGTATCTCCTCATAGGGCTTGGCCTGTAAGCCCCTAACCATATGTGGCTCTCAGTATGCATGACAAAGTACAGTTAGCTTTGCTGATGATTTTGTCTCATGTTTGTCTTGGAGTCCACTGTGACTCCGAGATCCCTTTCCGCTTCTGTGCTGCTGAGAGGGTTACTTCCCAGCCAGTAGATGTGCTGGATGCTTTTGCAACCTAGGTGCAGCACTCTACACTTGTCCTTGCTGTACTGCATCCTATTGTGTACTGCCTGCTTTTCTAACCTGTCCAGGTGTCTAAGAAAAAAGGCAGGTGCAGCCTACGTTATATAGGAGATGGAACAAAACCCAGTGGGAAACTATGCTGCATTTTCATATTAGTAACACCAGTGCCACAGATCTGTTGTACACCTGAGTTGCTGTTTCTTCTGTTCTTTCGTCTCCCTGTAACTGGACTCAGTGCTATTGGCTCATTTCCCTTCTCTTCTTACATTGATTTTAGCATGGGAAAAGAGAAGAAACACAAGCACATCACACATGGCCATCAGCTAGAACAGCATATAGATAAAAAGAAACTCAGTTGACCTCATTTGGTACAGCTGGCCCAAATTTTGGTATCCCTTATTTACATTATGAAGTCTGTTCATAACCCAAATTGGCTGGGAACAAAAAAAGTGATTCTGAATAATAAAGCAAAGTCTGACAGATGGCCCTAAATTCATTATTTGTATTGCCTTTCCCTTCAAGACAGTGACTTGTGCTGTCCTTGTTGACAGGTCCATACTTGAATATGTCATGCAGTTATAATTAAATAAAGGTGTAAAATATAGGAAATTAGATTTATAACAAGATTATGTAAGATAAATGCATGTAAAGCTTACTTAACTGTAAGCAAGTAATATAAAGCTTGCTTACAAATGCCACGTGCTCTTTCCCCATCCTGCTTGGGAAAGGGGACAGGAAAGAAAACAAAATTAATCTGAGAATATTTATTGCCTTTCCATTGCCTCTGTCACTACTGTGTGCTAGTGATACCTATACATATATGTACCTTATATATATGCTATACCATATATATATTATACTGGATGACAGTAGCAGCTACTTTATTTGTAGAAATATTTGGGCACCCAGAGTCTGTCTTAATTTAGAAAATGTATGTGTATTTTCCAGCACTTTATAAAGATACACAAGCGATTCATACTAAGTACCACACTTTTGTCTATGGCCTGAATAGATCTCCTTTTGAACCTATTGATAGTCTTCTTGAATTGGCTAAAAAGGATAAGAACATAAAAGATGTCATAATAAATCAGACCACAAGCCCCGTATTCTATATCTCTCAGTAGCACAGAGCAAAGGCTGTGGAGAAAAGTATTATGCAGGGGCTATCCACATGGATCTGTCATTGCCCTTCTTCCAGCATTTAAAGGCCTAGAAAGACCTCATTTGGAAGACCTTCCACCATAACATTTAATACCCACTGATGGACCTGTGCTATGCAAATTTATTTTATCCTTTTCTGAACTTGGTTGTCAGCCCCACAACCTCCTGTGATGATGAGTTCCACAATATGAAACTTTTTTTCACAGTGTGAAAAAGAACTTCCTTTTGTTGGTTTCTGACTCGCTTCCTAATGATTTTCCTTGTATGTCCCCTAGCTCTGGTATTGTGAGCAGTAGCAACTATTAAATCTCTGTGTACCCTCGCCTCATGTTTTATTATTTTATAGACCTCTGTCTTCTCCCTCCCACCCCCTGCAGTTATCTTTTCTGTAAGCTGAAAAGTCCTAGCCTATTTTGTCTCCCCTCATACAGAAGCCCTTTATGCTCCTGCTCTTTGTTTCCCTTCTCTGTACCTTTTTATAATTCTGCTATGTCTTTTTGGAGGTGGGGGGAACCAGAACTACCCAAAAACTGTTTTCAAGTTATATGCTTACCACTGATTTATATAATGACACTTTCCATTTTGTTTTCATTCCTTTTCTTAATAATTCCTAACATCCTGTTGGCCATTTTGAACACTAGGGTGAAGTTTATAGACAATTCTCCACAATAACTCCACAATATCTTATTTGAGTAGCAACAGCTAATGTAAAGCCCATCACTGTGTATGTGCATCTTGGGTTATTCTTTCCCAGGTGCAGCACTTGGCATTTATCAGCGTCTGCTATTTTTTTGTCCATTCACTCAATTTTACAAGATTCTTCTGCAGTTCACAGTCAGCTTTGGTTGTTACCACCCTGAATAATCATCTACAAACTGTTCAGATGGCACCACTAAATAATGAGGGGAAGACCTCCCTATTTAACCCATTTTCCCTCTGGAGCCCTTTGGATAACAGACTGACACAAGATGTCTTTATCCTTCAGCCTTACTCAGTCTCCTGGGCATTAAACATCCCAAACCATCACAAGGTAAAAGCATTGAAGAAAAAAGGGATTCCTGATCTGTCTCCTAGTGGCCATGCACAAATGGTATTTTCTATAGGTCACTGCTTACGCCTTTTTTAAACATTTAAAGGTTACAGAATGGGTTGATAGATTTACAGAAATTACTGAATGTTATTAAATTATAAATAAAGTACAGTTTAAAATAATTTAAACAGCCTGGAAGCTTAAATACATTTTAAATACTTAGCTGAATATTTTTTCTTCTGGGAGAAGTATTAATTTAAATCTGCCAGTATTGTAGAAGGGAGCCACTGGAATTCACGCTGAAAGTGAGTTACACGGCAGCTCCTTTAGTCCTGCAGTTCTCTGCTTCTAGTGCAAATTCCAGTGATCCCTAATCATAGGCACTAATAAATAGCTTGGATCCTGGGGCGTGATTCTCATTTATACTGGACTATATATTTACTCTCAATTTAAAGCCCTTTTAGACTGCCGAAGTGGGGTAAGTGGATGTCAGTGTAAATGAGAATCAGGGCCCAGCCACCTGTTTATTTTAGCTTTTATTCCATCATTCCCCTTCATATCTGAACTCTACTTGAATAACTGTCACTTTTAGCACATAGCATTGGATTATTTATGGCAAATTTAAAAACTGTGACCAATATCTATCCCCTTTGAACAGCTCTGTGTATATCACAAGCAAAGCTTTGAATTACTTCTGCCACTAACTACAAAGCTATGGAACATATGTACAAGCTGAGCAATGTATTTCACAGCTCCATACTGTGTTTTTTTTAAATAAACTACTGTAAATTTGTGATGTTCTATGAAATGCATGTCTCTAAAGCAGAAGGTTATTCTTTATTCTGCCTTCTCTTTTCCTGTGTTCTCAGCTGAAATGTGGGGAGGGGTTTAAATTAAATATCTTTCTGTATAATAATCTCCTCCATCCAATATCCAAACACATGCAATCTTGGCAAATAATTATATTTTAGGAGCCAAAATCTAATTTCAAAGATAAAATACATATGAATGCATTAAAATCTGCTTCAGTATTTGGCATTGTTACCACATCATATTTTTTAAGGTGGTGATGTGCTCTGTTATTAGTGATTAAAATATTGTCCTGAAAGTGCATAAGACTCATTTGCTTATTGTTATTCTACTTTTTTCCTCTACTTTTACAACAGAAGGAAGTTGGGAAATGTTCACTGATTCTCCAGTAATATGATTTCAAACATATACGTGGGTACTCTGATATTTTGCAAACTTAAATCTTATGACAGATTCACAGGGTTCTAAATGAATGCTGTGCATGAGCTGACCTGTCTAGAACAAAATTAGTTGTTATTAATTTTGTTTTTTAAAAATTTTGCACAGTACCTGGATATATTAACAGGTCTACTGTTAATTGAAGAGTTTTGTAAAGTCATGCCTTTCTAGAAATCCAGAATTTCTCACAATAAGTTTTGGTCTGGTTCTGAAAGGGGGCATCCCAAAGTAACTTAGTAGCTTGTAGAGCCAGCTGAGTGACTCTGTAAGTTTGGATGCATGATTTAAATAAATGAGGGCTCCTACACGCATGCGGGGAGGCTACTCCAGCACGCTGTAATTACAGCACGTCGGAGCAGACTCAGTCAAATCTGCTGGAGCATGGTAATTACTGTGCTCCAGCAGACTCCAGCATCACGCATATCAGCATCCCTGCATGGAAAAGTGGCCGTGGGACGCTTTAAAGCTTGTTTGATGAGCCACACCACCGTTCAAAGTGCCACACCACTGTTTTTCAGTGGACGCTGATACACATGATGATCTGGGAGCTTTTAATTAGCACAGCTCTCAGAGCTGCACTGATTAGAGAGCTACCCAACACACCTCCCAGAGCACAGTTATAAATGCCCATAATTAATAGAAGCCCCGGTGTTGGATTCCCTGATATAGTAATAGCATGCTGCAGGAGTAATTAAGCTGATAGTGATAGATTGTAACCAGTTGACTCCTCAATAGATTAAGTGAAAGCAGTTCATCTCACTCCAGTTCAAGTGAGCAGTTGCTTACATCGCAGACACCCTACCACTGCCTCCCTCTCCCCAGCCATCTGGTGCAGGACTAATGGTAACCACAACCTTTAAAAACAGATCCTGAGGGAAACATTGGTATCATAACTTTTGGACAGTTATTCAAAGAGACATACTTAGATCTTTTGAAGCAATACAGTATACCACAGGAGAGATTTAAAATCCCATTATTTCCAGTGTCAGCAAATAATTCACTTCATAAGTTTTAACCAACCTTTTGTTTATACAAGATCAAAAAACAAAACCTTATGAATTTTTTTAAATGTAATTATACAAATTACTCATTTTTGTGAGAGATATTTTTACTCTTTGGATTGATCTCTAGTCATTTTCTACAGATATTAATAATTCCTTATTCAAAATCTAAGCAGTGGTGGTTAATTCTAATTGATCTCATGCCACATATTTTATTGTTCAGTGCCTTAATTTTGATCATCAGAAATAAGGCTGGAAAATGTCCCTTGGTGTCTTGCCTTTCTTAGAGAAAGGTAGAAGTTTACAGAGCAAAGTACTACATTAGAAAGGGTTTGCCAACCTTTGCTTCTTCTTTCATTCATATTAAAATAGCTCTGTGTATGCGGGTGTAGGATGTGCACTGGCTTATTTAATTGCTAGGATTTTGATGAGGATTTAGAGGAACACTGACCTGTTAGCTAGTGTTCTGTCCTGTATTAAACATGCCACTCCCATGATATTGAAGTGTGCAAGCCTTAACTTGCCAGTTTAAGATATGTACAAATGTTTGCGGCTTGATTGTTCAAGTGTTCAGAGAAGCAAACACAAGAGGATTAAGCTTGATCACAGTTTCCTGAATTTGGTGTTTTGTCAATGATTGTTAGACTTCAGTTGCCTGAAGCATCTTTTCTCAATGATATTCTTTTTTGAAACTGATCCCTCTCGTCTTTGCATTTAGTAAAGCGGTGGATTATTCATTCATAGTGTTTCACCTCCTCCATGCAAAGCAGCTTATTGCCCTGATAGGACGAACTTTCTTGAGCAGGGTCAGCATATGGCACCTGTTGATGTCTGTCTTCATATTGGAAGAAGTCAAGCAAAGATTATTGTTCAAGTGATTGTGTACATCAGTGATTCTCAGCCGGGGTAACTTGAGATGCTTTCAAGGGTGCCCCAAGTTGCCACATAATGTAGCATTATTAGGTGTACAAACATGATTCACAAGATAAATTCAGAGATTTCAAAAAAGAATCTACAGTGTGAAAACTATTCTGACCTGTTTTGGTCTGAGTTCTTTGCAACAGAAATATTGCTCTATTAATTTTCTATAATCAAAAACATGTGAAGACTAGGAGGCTGGCATTTTCTGAGGGGTGAATTGAGTCTAAAAGGGTTGGAAACCACAGGTCTACAAGAATTTCATTTCTCTTGTGTGTATGCCTCATTGTGTGCCACCATAAGAGTACAAGGGGGTACTACAAGATTCCATGATAGCAAGAGGTTGTCTGCAACACAACAGGTTTAGTACTATAGTAGACTTCATAAGCTAGCTTCAGATTCCTCCTCATGATTGAAACAGTCTACTTTAGACTTTTTAGCTTCCTGCAGATATTACTCAACTTATGCACAATATAGGTAAAGTCTGGCAAGTCTGCTTGAAATCTTTGTCATATGAAGGTACAGGTTCCCCAAGAAATCATCTCATTATTAAAACAAGCAGAAGAGCTCTCTCCCCAAATATACAGAGGGGTATTGTTTTTAACCCTGCTGCCCTCCAAGGCACTGGTGACTGATGCTGATGGACTTGAACCATCTTCAGGCTAAAGGTCTTGGTCCTCCAAACAGAATTAATATAAATGTACTAAAGATCACAGTTATCTGGCTAGCCTGTACAAAGACTGTATAAAATGGTGCTGTAGTCCAAATCATGACATGCAGCACAACATGAATATTTTATGTCAACAGACAGCAAAAATGCAATTTACCTCTGCTTCTTTACAGTACAATAGTTTGCCACTGAACCTGAGGTATACCAGATCATAGCCAAAGTTCTGCATCTGCCAGGCTTTCCGAATGTTATAGCAAACCAGCTCAGTATATAATTCACAACTAACCATGAATGGAATGTCAAGGACTCCATCCTAAAGCATTTTCCACAGAAGGAGTCACCTGACAGAAGTACAAAGGGTCAGATACTTGGCTCAAAAAGGAAGTCAGAGCCCATATTCACTTTCTTTCTCTGGTAAACTCCAAGAGTAACGTGTACCTATCCACTTATTTTGTTAATACCAAGAGTCCTTACAAAACTCAGGCAAGGGTTGTGTACATACATTCAAATAATCTGGGAGAATTCTCCAGGGTTTCTGGGTAAGAAAAACTTACCCAGAGCCATGTGTACTGACATTTGAATGATAAGGCTCTACAAAGTGGAGAGCTTGCAGTGCTGACACTGTGCAACTGGGAGGTGACCTTGTGCACCCATCTCAGTATGCTCTGCAGACTCCCTTATTCTGCCTGGCAACAGATGGCAGCAGTACATAGGGCAGTCCTGACTGGCTAACTGAGACTGCCCATGGTCAGCCTGTGGTATCAGCATATACGGACATTTGCTAACTCACGAGAAACTCTCCTAGAAGTGGCTTGATCCTGGTTGCTCTCAGATTATTTTTTGCCTAGAATAGCCATATTTATTCTGGGAGAAAAAGCCTAAACATCTGTACACTTATGATTTCTCCTGGGAAGGCAGCAACTCTCCCAGGAGAAACTGCAAGTCTGTACAAGGCCAAGGGCTCAGCAGTAATGATCATGTTAGCACTGACTTGCTTTGGTGCTCCAACCTAACAAACCTGTCCACTTAACCCTGTTAACATTCCCTGTGTTACATGCATAACCCAACGGTAAAGGCAGAGTCCACAACTAGACCTAGCATTGCTACACTTCCAAGTTTGGGTGCTAGCTGATTGCGTAGCACAGAAAAACAGCTGTTCTGTTAGAATGCCATGAGGCTACAGCCAAATGGAAGAAATTATTTAAGAAGGATACCACTATGTGTTTTATCTAAATGCTGTAATTCCTGCAGAAGACAGATGTTGCTTTGCATAATGGTCAGGGAAGCTGTGCTCAAACCCTTTAACATGCTTTAGGCACTGTTGTGACATTTATATTTTAAGCTGTAGTAGTGTGAACAAGGCCTT
Source organism: Crocodylus siamensis (assembly GCF_052110815.1). Lineage (NCBI taxonomy): Eukaryota > Metazoa > Chordata > Crocodylia > Crocodylidae > Crocodylus > Crocodylus siamensis. Next base: position 165,108,657 of record NC_143397.1, on the reverse strand, counting down.
GCACCAGCTGGGGAACCGCAGGAATGACCTCCCTCTGCTGCCTTTCCCCCCTCCCATTCTGAAAGCAGAGAGCACTGACAGAGAGTTGTGGCCATTGCTATGGGAACTGGGCTGCAGACTCCCAGCCTGCAGCTAGATTTCCCTCCCCCCTAGAACCAACAGGTAACTTCTGTTTGATCTGGGGTAATGTTATAACTCAGAACACTTTGCAGAAAATGTTCTGAGTTATGCCTGGGAGATACACTTCTGTCTAATCCCAGAAGGTCAGCTTAGAACACTTATTTCTGTGTTTTTTTGTTTAATTTTAAAAGTGCTTAAATATTTTTTAAGAGGATAATTCACTTAATGGAGAATATTCATGACAGAGAGGTAGATAGGCATGTTAGACTGAAGTTAGACAGAAGGCAGCACAGTTTGTACCTTGTAGAGTAACTAAATCTCATATATATAGCACACTTTCTAATTAAGTAAGCTCAAGCTCACGAAAGCTCATGCTATACATCTCTGACTTAGCCTATAAGGGCATTTGTACATGACATGTGGGTTTATTCTCCCTAAATGGAAGTGGTGTCATGTCATGTACACCTGTGTCTGCCTGATCCTTACCTGCCTCTCCAGCAGCAGGGAGGGGAGAGCAAGGTGCTGGCGGGCAGAACAGTACCCCAGATGCAAAGGGGCTGGTGCTTCCCTCTCCTGCAGTGGCAACCCCACCCCTAGGCGGCACCTTCCTGCAGGCACCCAGCTTGGCAGTCCGGGGGGGGGCACCACAGCCGCGGAGGGAAGCACCTGGCCCCTGTGCAGCTCAGGCAGGCAGGCTCCAAGGGGGGAAGAAAAAGAAAGATTGGGCTCACCGCTTTTTTTTTCCTTCTGTACAGCCTGCCTGCCTGTATGGGCTGCCTGCATAGTCCCTGAGCCGCACAGAGTCCAGTGCTTCCCTCCACAGCTGTAGAGTAGGAAACTAAAACTCCTTAGAGGTGTTTTAGTTTGCAGCTCCCTAAAATCATTTGCTGTGTCCCAAAGTCATTTAAGGTGCATTATGCTGCCACATGTGCTACAGCAGCTGGAATTAACGTGCAATACAGTGCCAAATATGCAAACAGTAATGCCATTCAAGCAGTACAAAAGGCATTTAACCCGCTTTAAGCCCACTTTAAAGTGTCGTCTACAAATGCCCTAAGGTGCAAATCTGCCCAGCCTTATGCATGACAAAGTTAGTTAAACTGGTGAATTATAAACCAGTGAAATTCTACTAATAGAAACAGCTACACACTCTTAACTTGGTGACCAGTCATTAATATGGGTCACATAAATACTTTCCTTCTGAGAGAAACAATTCTTGAATTAATACAGTAACATTTTATGCTAGTTAAGTTTGTGATACGTAAAAACAAGGATAACACATTTTTCTTCTCTCGAAAGCCCTCATTTTGTTTTTATATAAACACCCGCTGTAATAATGACAAAGATTTTTCTTCCCATGGTTGGTCATATGGTGATAGGGTAGTTTCCAATTATAGAAACTCAGCAGGTAGACAAGAAGCAAATCTTGTTTGGCCACTTCATAAGCAAATTCTTTCCACTTTTTTGTGTTTTCAAAACAAAACCAAACTTTAACAAACTAGAAAAATACTCTTTAATAAGAAAACAGAAGTGGATGATGAATATGAAGTTATAACTTCATCCATAAAAATGAACCTAGATCAGTGTGACACACTGAACTTTGCCTCAACCACCTCTGATAATAAGGTGCTTGTTATTACAGCTTCTAAATTAAAATGAGTTTACAATGTGTAATTTTTATTGTAAACCAAGTATTAGACCACTATCTTGAAAAACAATCACTTGGTTTATGAAATGTATGCGTAAAGCTTTTCAGAAATGGAGCCTATAGTAATTGTTCCTGATTTTTCTCTCTTACCTGTATAAAAAAATAAAAAGGTTCAAGATTCATTTTAACTTAACTTAATTTCACATGTGCTTTTGTACCTAGGTGAAAAAATCAACAATCTACTTTTATAGTTTTAAAATAATTTAGTTAACTTATAGAGTGCCTATTCAATCATTGAAAATTCGTTTGAAAAGGGTTTTTTTTCCTTCTCACCTGTTATACTTAGAAGGTACTTTTGGCCTGACACCCATGCCATCAGCCATAACTTAGGTGCTCTCATATTTTCCCTCCCTTTTTTACATGAGCATCTTTTCTCTTTGTTCCTGTAAAAATTAAAATTTAACATCAAGTGAAAAGGCCTACACTATCAATGAATCAGTGACCATGATTAGACTCGAAATAAACTGAAAAAGCAGAAAAATATAAAATATTATCTAATTGGCATTATTGTATTTACTCAAATATAAGATGACACCCCAATAATTAGATTCTATTTATGGAAAATGTATAAATTTGTTATAATTTTCTAGGTATAGAATCTAATTATTGGAAGTTTGCCTTGAATTTGACCCCTCCTACTGTTACAATAGGGAGAATAAACTGGGGGGTCAGGTAGCCTCTTTTCTCTCTGCTTCCCCTCAACTTTTTCTCCTAGTAGCACCTTCCCCCTCTTCCTCCTATCAGACCCAAGTTTCCCTGAGCACATGGAAATAAGGAGCAAATTTGAAAAAAATAACCTTGAAATTAAACAGGGCTGAAGCAGTTAACACGTAGTGCCCATACACTTAGTTTATCCAAAATTGATGCATGTTAGCTTTTTCTGAAACTGCTGCAAGATTCAGCACAGGTACTCCATAAACATACTTTTTAGTGGCACTTTGGCACCTGCTTATATGGAAGACAAACTGTGCATAATATTAGTCCAAAGCCAAAGTTTTTTGATTTACCACATAGTTCATTGGGCTGGACCTCACCAGAGTCAACAGCATTTCAAACCATGATGATTCCACAGTTCACTACTTCTCACTATGTGCATGTACTCCAGGTACCCCCCACAAAGGATCCATGTGCTCACGGATTCTACTCATGACTGGAACTGGGTGTTCTTGTCACAAGTCCTGGACTGTTCCAAAAATGTATGAGAGGATGAGGTACACAACAACTTGGTCTGGCTTCACCTCATTAATTATGTGCCAGACTGAGAGAGGGGCCAACAAAGGGATTCTGGGTGAACAGTATGCAGTGGCGTGGCTCACTATGACTTGAAAACGAGTCGGTAGTGATTGAGACTGACCATCTGTAAAGGGAGAATTGCGTTAAAAGTTTAAGGAAAGTCAAACTCAGTAGTCTAAATAATGTAATAGTATAAAATAGCCCCCTAAATTTCTGGTGCTCCCACATTCTCTTTCCAAACACTCAAGTAAAAGTTATTACTCAAAAACAGATTTTGTTACAAAGGCTAGCTTATAAGCAGCAGAAGACATAGCACTTTCTTCCCACTACAGCATAGAGAAAAAACTACAGGGCAAAAAAATCTGTATTACTTTACAGAAATACATATACTTGAAAGTAATTTTCAGATGACTCTATTAAGGTTCTATACTATCAAAAGAAATGGGAGATGGTAGAATAAATACACCTAATGGATAGAAGATTCTTACCATTCTGAAAAATAAAACAGACCCATTTTAGTCATATATATTTTGATTCTTCCACTTGAATGCAAAATAGTCCAAAGACAGAAAAACAGATACATATCAGTTAAGCTGGCAACATGATCCGCCACCTCACTTTCCAATTTGCCTGACAAATTTTGAACACAGGAGTCCAGACAACTTTTATTTCCAGTGTTGTGCTATTTGAACAGATTTGAAGATGCTGATAAATATCAAGGATTTCCATCAAACAATTCTGCAGTTAAAATTATCCCACATAATTTATCTAACATACATGCTCTTAACCCTCTCTTATTTATAGTAGGGTAACAATTGTTTTGTAGGATTTTCTTTGCTTCTCCTGATTCACTGGTTTTTCTTGCTCACTTCATTAGTAAGATTATATAGCCAAGTAGAAAGGCCATACTTTGTTGGAACAAAGTTGGAGGGGGGTGGTGGAAGGTAACAGATCCAAATACTGCATTAAGATTAAAAAATCACAACCAAGACAAAACTCTGGATTCTCTGAATAGCAATATATTTTTGCTTTCAACAACATTTTTGTATTCTCATGAAAAGCACCAGCATTTATGAGGCTCATGTGCATGAGAAAAGTCCAAAGTTCAACTCTACACCTTTTTATTTATTTTTAAGGAAGCTCCATCAACTTGAAATGTTATGCCTGTTATTGTTACAAATAAACACTCAATTGCTATATTGCATTTACTTGAATACAACATGAGGTTTTCTCCTCCAATTAGCATGAAGAAGAAAGCCCTTCGTACTATAATCACATACAATGAAATCTCACTAAAACACTATCTATCATTAAACTGCTGTCAAAAGAAGCGTGTACTCAGCAACGGAATCCAGCTATGAGGGCAATTCAAATTGATCACTGCACACCACTGAATAACTAATAGTAAACGAATAGTCAAAAGAATCAGATTTCTGCACACTAATCATATTCTGCATATTGAATGTCTACTCTACATACATCACCTTGATTATATTAGGCTTTACTAGAAGGTTGGGGTGCTTTGGGGCTGTTTTTCTAAATTATTGCTCACCAACAGATTTGAAAAAAGAAAGGTGGTACAATGCAGAAGTTGAAAGAGACAAAAATAAAACAACAGTGTTGGGAAAATGTCAGCACTAAGCCCCTGTACTTGGAAGAAGAATGAAAAAGAAATTTTACACCTCAGACTAAACCAAAGTAGGGTCTTGGTATGTTCTCTTAGATGGTTTTAAGATAATTCAGATAGTTTGAGAGTGTCTTTTTCCTTGCCTTAAATTAAATTTTGCCTGCTTAATATAAGATAACAATAATGCTGCCAAAATACAAAAAAAATGTTTATTTGGACTTAAGGAAACCATTTCAGTTGTTCCTGTTGTAGAAGTACTATTATTCTACTTCCTTGCACTCTTTTCTGATTTAATTAGGAAAGTTTGTTGTAATAGATTTTTTTAGACAAAGATGAATTTTAGATTAAATAGGACTATCTATAGAGAGAGAATTTACAAACCTGATGATTCAATGGTTTCACTGATTGGTGCACAAAATCCATTCTGACAACCTGTGGTACCCAAATCTCTTGTGATATACATCCCAACCGTCACCACTGAACTCATTTATCTGAGCATTAATTTGATCTTTAAAAATAGACTGCACACAGATTCCAACACGTGTACAGGAAGTTTTAAAACTAAAGATGAACACCCATTCCAGATGATTTTTGGCTTTTCTGGAGAAACTTTTAGTTTTTACTTTCCCCTTCTTCTCATTGACTTAAAAAAAACCCCATTAAGCTATATCACAAGGCTGGAATTGGTTTAAGTATGACTCAACTCCAATTTTTTTATACTTCTTACTGCTTTGTGGGATATTGTGAATATACATTTTTGATTCCCTGCTTTTATTTTTCATCAGTGTAATGGAAAGTTCCACTGCTTCACTTATGTCTCAGGAAATTAAATTTTGCCTGCTTGAAATTTGAATTTGAAATTCAGAAATTCTATACCCTTAAAATCGATATTCTAATTTTCAGATTATAGAAATTTTGTATAATTATACTTTACCTCATCTACAAAGAAAATTAAATGTAAATGATCAACATAGAAATAATTTCTGAGACATGAACTATTTGCTGGCATAGTTTTGAAAAAAAGAAGATAGTGGAATGTAGAAGTTGAGAGAGACAAAAATAAAACAACAACATTGGAAAAATGTCAGGGCTAAGCCTAGCTAAGAATGAAAAGAAGACGTAGTCCTAACTGACATAGCTACATCAACAAAAGTCCTAGTGTATACATAGCCATATTAGAAGAACAGTTTGTTTTTTTGTTGGGAGAGGTTGTTTGTTCGTTTGTTTGTTTTGGCGTTTTTTGAGTTGTGGTTGTTGGTTTGTTGTTGTTGTTTGCCATTACAGCTTATTTTGTCAAGAGAACTGGAAGAAGTTATAATCTGTCTTCATCAGGACTAAGTACAGACAGTCAAAAAGCCCAAGCTGAATTGATTCAGTTTTTGCAGATTAGTCTAAGCTGCAAAGATTAAACCAATGAGCAAATGAACAAATATTCATGTTTGATTCAGGAAATGGAGCCACGTGCCTGCAGTGTCTCAAGCCAGAAGATGCTAGAGCACAGCTCTCTGTCATGTAGCCAGCATGGGCTGTGTGTTCACTTCCTCTTCTTGCTGTCCCTAAGGCCTCTGGGATTTGTAGTCCAGACTCACAGCAGCAGGACTCTGCAGGGTTGCTCATCATTCCCTCTTTCTGCTTCCAGATGTCTCTAGAATTTGTAGTCCACAGTCACAGCCAGCACTAAGTAAGCAGAACAGGGGAGCTCCATACTTGGGGAAAGGGAAACTTAACCTTCCTCCCTGGCCCCAGACCCCAGTAGGGGTTTGCCTGGGGGGCGCAGTGAGCCAGCCCTCACTGTTCCAGCTAGGGAGCAGAAAGGCATCTCTCTAGAGCTGATAGCACCGCCCAGCCCAGCTAAAAGGCTCCAAAGCACACTGGGGGATTCTGATGTAACTTGAACCAGGAAGGTATCTGGGACAGAAGTTTCATAAACCAGTTTGACCTAAATCAGTTAAGTAAGTTTGATAGTACATTGAACCAGGTTTATCTTAAACCAGTTTCAGCCATTTTGAATCTAGTTTATGTTCAGTGACCTTCTGTTACAGGTTTAAACCAGTTTTGGATCATTTAAACTGGTTTATGTGTAACTTCTGTCCCTAGCCTAGGAGGTGTGGTTATACTATAACTCTTTATAGCATAGAGAAACCCTTTAGAATAGTGAGAGCCAAACTTTTTAGCGTGTGCGCCACAAATTAACCCTACACCTCCCTGAGTTTCACTCCAATCTCCTTCCCTTGCCTGATCTTCTGCTCTGCTTTCTGCTCACTGTCCTGTGCCCCCTGCCTGATCTGATACTTTGCTTTCTTCTCCCTGCTCCCTCTGCCATGTGCCACACACACAGGCTGTCTATGCTTCTCGTGGAATCTGGACCCCAGCCTTAGAAAATGTTTTTCCTTTTATCAATAGTACCTGCATTATATTTGGGTTTGTCTAAATACCCCTAGGTTTTCTCCTGAAAAGCATGCAATCTAAAAAAGCAAACAGACAGGGGTGGGGCGAAAAGAATTTATCACAGGTGACCACAGTTGCTCTATTTTGCATTGAGAACAGTGTGCAAGGTTCTTCTTTTGTTTAGTTGTAACTGGGGGCATCTACATGAGATGCTTACTATGGAGTTACCTAATTAGCTCTTCAGTAAAGCATCTCCATCTAAACATGCAAAGGTGTTAGGCCAGAGCAAACTAATTAACTGTGCCATAGGTTAGTACTGCCCAATACAAGTACTATCGTACGGCAGAATTATATTGTGTTCCAAAACACGCGTTGACAGTGACTGGAACTGACTAGGACATGAGGGTGCAACAGTGCAGATCTGCCTACTGGCTAGCCCCACACTCATGCCCCAACCCTCCCCCCCTCCCCTTGCAGCTGAGCAGGAGTAGCCCTGGGCTGGCAGACTGACCCCCTGGACCCTGTGCCAGCCAGGGCTGCCCTACCCCAGCTCAACACACTGCAGTTCCAGGCACATGTGTAAATGCTGTGCCCAGGAGCAATAAACTCCAGTATGAACTGCACTGGAATTTATTGTGTTGTGTTAATTTCTCATGTAGATGTACCCATTGTGTTATAAACTATCCTTTCTACTCTGCCATTCTGAATAAGCTTATTTCTTATTGACATCATTGTAGAAATGGGTCTTCACAAGGAATCTGAATGCAGAGAAATGAATGTAGATCAGATGGTTATGACTGAGCAAGAAATTTGACAGCCAAGTCATTCTGTACTATATGTAGTTTTATCTGCAGTGCTGTGCACACTTTTTAAAAACTATTAATGAACAGGGTACACTGCAAAAATGGCAAAAGTAAGATTTTCCTATTAAATTGAGCAATAGAAGTATAATTATTGATAAAATCAAACTGCGCCTCAGGCAAGGATCTCAAAGAAATGTACTATGTGTTGAAAGGACAATCAAGGTACATTTAAAACATGGTTTTAAAAACTCCCTTAAAATTCAAACAGGAAAAAAACATTTTGGGAGTGGGGACTTCACAGGTAAACATTGCAAAGAGCAGAGGCCAAGTATGCACTCGCAAAGCAATGAACACACGTGCTTCAGTATTCCGTACAATTTGTAAGCCTTGCTCAGATGCAATTGCAATAAACAAGATTAGTGATGCTGTTGTGAGGTTGTCATGGACTCAGGGAACAACCTGCAAAAATGACACAATTGAATAGAGAGACTTAAAAAATATCAGCCCTGCATGTAGCACTTGGGTTTCCTTGGAAATAATGTGTTTGAAAGCACTGCCTATATTTTTAGCTTCTGAGACCTTGTTTGCATTACAAAGTTTTGTTTGGAATAGCTATGTGAAAGCTCCTAGATGTGATCTGAAACAAGTCATAAGCGACATAGCTATGCGTTGTGGATGTAGCTCTGCCAGTGGAGCATCTGCTATTTAAGGGATCTGGTATAGCTAAGGTAGCAAAAAAACTTCCACTTCAAGCAAAGCTAAGCGCAGATTGGGAAACCTTGGACACTATTGCTGCTGTAGCTAAGGTAACAGCAACCCCTGTAGTGGTAACCTGAGCACGTTCAATAAGAAGAGCATTCTTTTAATACTTATGTCTCCATGTCAGCAGAGATGACTTTGGTTTTCTTCATCTCACATTGTCCTGCTATTCCAGACATGTTTTTCTCAGTTTTAGCAAGCTAGCAAGCAGGACCAAACCTTTTTTATTGATATGGTTTCATATTTTCTAAGACAAAGTCCCAGATTTTGTTCTCTTTCTAGTAGGATTTGTATGTGGCCATCATATTCCATAACCCATTAGTTACAAATGTATCATTTTTATGGCTTTCCTTTCTTTTGAATGAAGTTTTTATATATATATATAGTCTCTCACAGACTCCGTATAAAGTTACAGAATTACTCCAGATTAAAGCATTCTGTATCTGTAAGAATTATTATAGTTTTTCCTAAAATGTATTAAGAACGTCCATTTATAAACTCAAACCACTATTGTGTACATGCCTGTATTATGGATGTAACTGTGCCCTGTGTAAAGGAGCAGACCACTGTTTGGACTTTGGAAGGAGCTTTAGATTTGTTCTGTGTCCTCCAATAATACTCATTTGTTGTTCAGTACCTTGTTCAACCTGTTGTTCAGAATATTTAGAGCAGTTTTCACTAAGTCAGTTTTGGCCCCTGCCTTATATATAGTTAGTCCAGAAACCAATATAATAATATTGGCTTGTTGTTCAGTATATTTCTCCTTTCTTTCATTTAAAAAAGAAAACAGTACAAGTCTACTCTCTCTGTAATTCTTACCTTCTATCCCAGATACCTTCTATGGTTTGCTGTTTGTAGCTTGTGATGAAGGAAAAGAACATCATATATAGATAGGATGTTTGATAAGTACTAAATTTAGGAGCATACTACAGAGAGTATTGTTTCAAGAAACTGCTGCAAAATAAGCACAAAAAAGAAGAGGAGGGTGAGGAAAGACTACTTCTAATTTTAAAACGTTTTTGTACAACAGTCAATTCACTGATCTCAGATGAGCATACACTATGGTCAGATTCACCTATGAGTTTGGTGGGGGGGATACGCTGATGCGAAGGAATAACTGTATGGGAAAAAAGGCATTACAGGATGGAGTAAGGGATTTGTGGGAATTTGACTTTCAATTTCTAACAACTCCCTCAGAACTGTGATGGTATTTTGCAGTAAGCCATGGCAGTTCTACAAGAGACACTAAAATTTTCCATAAGATAACGTGCCAGATGGTGGCACACGAGACCTGGGGATGCCTACTGACAGTGCCACATGTCATTAGCCAGCCATCCTGATGCTGTGAATATAAAAAGCATTGGTAGCAAAGGTAGCCAAATGTGAACAAACTCTGCCAAAGCAGCTATGTTGGTAGCAGTAACGTGACAGAATTTCTTCTTGTAAAACTGGCTGCCTACAGTAGACAAAGTCTAAGGGGGAGGATAGGGACTAGTGCCTTTAGAGCAGTTTTCACTAGGTCAGTTTTGATCCTTGCTTTATATGTAGTTAGTCCAGAAACTCCTATAAATATTTTTAAAATTCCCAAATGTCACATGTTCCACAATCCCCTACATTAACACTCAAGTTCTTGCCAAACTGAAGATTAATTTCAGTGCACTTTTGTACCTTCACCTTGATGTGGGCCCTTCCTACTCATTTTAACTTGATCTTTCTCACTTGACCATACAACTAGAAGAAATAAGATGTAAACTGTTTAATAATTATAATAATAATAATAAACTTTCTAAAATTATCCTTTTAAATATTTTTAAAAGTCTGAAATGCTTAGAAATGAACCTCTCTCGAAGAAGCTTGCAACTATGTAACTTCAACACTGATTTTCAAAATTAAAGCTAAGCACTTGAATGATATAGCTAGGCAGTAGGCCTGTGTGAAACATCTAGTATTCGCTTTGGATTTGGCTGATTCAGGGGACAGTGATTTGATTCAGTGATCCAAATCACTATCCCAAATTGATTCAGCCAAATCTGATTCAGAGATTCGGCCGCTGCCAAATCAGCCAAATCTTCGAAGCAGTCCCATCCCCTGCCCACTGTCCCATGGTTGCCCCCTGCCTGGCCCCAGTTCCAGCTCTTCAAAAAAAAAAAAAAAAGAAGGCAGTGGGGGGCAACAGGGATTGTCATGTCCCGTCCCGTCCCGTCCCACCCCCCGCCTGGCAGCAGCCAGTGAATAGTGGCTTTCTTTTAAAGAGCCGGGAGCTGGGGCTGGGTGGGGCAGCAATGGCGGGCCTGGGAGAGCAGGCGGGAGTCAGTGGGGGCTAGGGGAGCAGGCAGGGGATGGGGCCTGGCAGGGGTCCCCCCCATTGTCCCCTCCCCCATCCCCTACTTACCAGCACAGAGTCTGGGTCCAGCTCCCTGTGGCAGCGAGCGGGGACTGCCCGAATCGTCAAAGCTCTCCAAATCTTTTCCGAATTGATTCGGAGATCTTCAAATCAATTTAGACTTTTTAACCGGTCTCCTGATTTGATTTGGATTCAGAGATTTGGCTGCCGAATTGGGCCAAACCTCCTCTAAATTGAATGAGTATCTGACTCTTCTCACAACCCTACTAAGCAGTTCATTTTCTAACAATATAAAGGTTCTTCGTATACTTTTTTTCCCATTCATAAAGGCTGTTACAGGTGCAAAAAAGCAGGTTTGATGTGATTATGTTCTGCCTGTATCAAGTGAAAGTAGGGCCTTGAAATTAATCTGTCATTTGTCAAGTAGTCAAAGCCAAGCAGGGGAAGGGAGTATGCACAACTAATAGCTCCTCCAACATGCTCAGCAGCAGCAGACTTTGGAGAGCAGAGAATGGGAACAGTCAGAAGCAGATCCAGAATTTTACAAAGGGGGCCTAGGACAACAGTAGTGGAAGGCAGGAGAAAGGGAAGAGGTGGGAGAGGTGACATGTCTCTGGGTACAGAGAAGAAGGGAGAGGGAATTCTTACCTTCTTCAGAGACTTAAGTCCCCAGCTGCTGTTTCTTCTGTGATCAGAAAGGGTGCTATGACTGCACCACTGCAGCTCCTCTGAATCTGCCCCTGGGAACAGTTAGGTGTGTGTAGCAAAGTAAGGGCTGCAGAGCTTCTGAAGATTTGATATTCCAGGGATCCCCTCTACCTTTCTACCACATACTAGACCATGTGCAATAGGGCCAGCTGCCAACTACCCAAGTTTTTCACAAAGTTCTCATTCCTGATGTTAAATTAATAAAATGCACCCCATATGTCTGTTGTTTATTCACCTGTAGGTCTTGCTTAATACACTAAGTGATTTACTAGTTATCCTTTTTTTGCATTACAAGTATTACAAAAAATTGCCACCTTATACTCTGGTCACAAAGGTAATGTTAGAGACATTATACAGAATTTGAGACGTAGCAGAGTATTCCTGTTATTCCTAGCATGTTCTGTGCTGTAGTGTTTTTCTTAGAAAAATAACTTTCAGATCACTGCATGACTTTGTTGTGCAAGATCAAATTATTGGTAAGCTGGCTTTACATTGCTCAAAGTGGTTGTATCCATGCTACACTGTGGTCTGTTGATTTTAGACAAAGGGTGATTTCTTCTCAAATGGTGTAAATTGTCTATTGTAGCCAAATGCTTTTTCTAATTGCCCTGTTCAGCCAACTGGGTTAAGGTGGTCTTGTCCACCCACACCCTTATTTAAACTATATAAAGATTCTGAGGTCTGTTAGCTACAGTTATAAAATTGTTAGTGCTCCATTTTTAAAGAAAAACCTGAATATTCCCACTTTTCCCTCTATTTCGAGTTATATTTCGGTCAGTCCCTTTTTTGGGACATCTCCCTGCCATCAGCCTGTCTGTTGCAAATCTTGGCCTGTGTGTGTTTTGTTTTGTTTATTCTTGTTGGCAGCCTGAGTTCTATAGTTAGCTTTCTTTCCAGGGATCATTCGGAGGCCACACATTACTAGGCTCAGTGATCTGAGTGACTTGTAGTCGGCACTGGTTAAAAATCACATTGGCTACAGACGTTGTGGCAGATCAGCTATCACATAAAAATGTGCTCGGCACTGGAAATACAAAGACTCTGGTAACTCCCCTTCTCTGCCGAAGAAAAATAAGAGTTTCCCAGCCTCTTGCCTTGCCCAGCACTAGTCATCTGGAAACTGTTTACTGATACCTAGGGTGGATTTTCATGTAAATGGGGATCTTGAGAATTCTCAGTGCCCACATCATTGATTATGTGTCATTATTTGAATCCTCCTCAATTCACAAGCAGCCCACAGCAGAATGTAATACCTTGTTTATCATCTGTAATACCCCATTTATCTTGGAACTTGTTCCAAGTTCCATTTTCTTCTGGCTTTATGTATATGCGTCTTATGTTTAAATTAGTCTGAAATCCAGAGAGGGGAGAGAGTCTGAATCTGTGAACAGGGCACCGGGAGTCAAGAGACCTAAGTTCTGCTTTTGACCTGCTCCACAGCTAGGGACAGAAGTTGCACATAAACCTGTTTAAGTCATCAGAAACTGGTTTAAACCTGTAACAAAACAAATTCAGTGCACATAAAGCAGTTTCAAAATGTCTGAATCTGATTTAAGATAAACCTGATTGAATGTAGTATCAGCCTTAACTGATTCGTGTCAAACCGGTTTATGAAACTTCTGTCCTAGACCGGGCTGCTCAATCCATCTTAGTTTACCCATCTCTAAAACAGGGATGCCCTCCTCCTCCTCATTATTATTGTTGTTATCATTGTTGTTATTATTACATTGTAATTTTTAATGGTAATACTTATTTCAGGGCAAACTGTTTGATGCAGTACTTTTTGACAAAGACATCTCATTATTATGTTGAGAAAATGCCTGTGCAGCTTCATAATCTCCTAAAAAGGACCCAGCAAAATCCTGATGCTGGTCCATTTTGGTTTTCTGTTAGAGTAAATGGACTCATCTCCATTTCAATTTCTCTTTTCATGAAAACCTGGAGTGAAATCATAGTGTGATGGAGATTTTGGTATCTGAATCCCAATGATCAAATTTAATTAAAGCAAAATTACTATTATTAACCAAAGGCTATTTCTTTAAAAAAAACAAACAAACCATATGTTAAGGATGGATAGATGAATGGATAAAATCGTATATAGTTTCCTCTCCTCCTTTTTGTCCAGCACCCAGAGTCCCGCACGTAAGCAGAGAAGTAAATAATCACTTTAACTTTTGCAGTACTTAAAAAACAGTAAAATTTAAGATTTGCCATAGGAGGGTCATATGTTTATTTTTAAACATCTAAAAAGAATGTTAACACTAGAAAGGTATTTTCAAAACTGTGGTCAAAAACCTTTTCCATTACAAAATGTTCTACAACCAATCTTTAGTCAAGAAAGAAAATGTAGCCTCATTTGATATAAGCACGAAAAGCAAAGGACTCAGGAGCATATCCTCCTCAACCAGTAAAAGACTTGTCTCTGTGGGGAAAAATGCATCATTACATGGTTTTAACATAATTTTGTCCTTAGTATGGACAAGGGCTGTTCTATTTTAAAAATGTGTTGCTGGTCTTATTTAACAAGGGTAGATATGCACCCTGTAGACTAACTAAATAAGATACATAGCTATCTATATCTTATAGATAAGATAAGATAAGATATAGATATCTATATAACTAAATAAGATATATAAATATATAGAAGATTATAGATCTTATTTAGTTAGTCTGTAAGGTACATATCTATCCTACCTTCTGCCTATCTCTCCATATTTAAACAGCCAACACATTCTAACATAAAATTGTCCTTGTCCTCCCTGAGAGCAAAAAAGTGTTTAACACTGAAATGATACTTTTTTTTTGAACTGGGCTTGTTTTTCCAGTGTTCATTTTGATTTGTGTTGCTTTTGTAAAATATACAAATCATGAAGCCACTCTTTTTTTAGTATCACTAATAAAGGACTGGCAAGAGTAGTATCCTTAATACCAGTTCCATGTAAGGAATTACAAATAAGATGCACAAACATCTGTTGTACTTAGCTACCTGTTGTTGTTTTTGTTTGTTTGTTTACAACTATGTTAATTAGCCAATGACTCCACTTTAACACCAGGAGACCTTGGTACAAATATCACATCCAAACTTTTATTTTTAAATGTGACCTTTTGGGCAGGCGTGACTTCAGTATGGATCATAACTATGTCTACTGGTTTGCAGTCTGGTTTGTGTAGAAAACATCCACAAGGTAAAGCTGTTCCTCTTCCACAAGAAAGGAGCTATAGCAATGGCGCTCAACCTTTTGGCCCCATGGATCAGATGAGTAGTGCGGGGACTGTCTGAAGGCCAGATCAGATTCAGTCCCCCAACCTATCCAGGATCAAGCCCTGCACTGTACCTGCATGCCAGGATTGAGCCCCCGCACTGCTCCTACCTACTAGGATCAAGCCCCCAGGGTCCCTACAATGCCTCCACCTGCCAGGATCAGGGTCTGTAGCACATCCTCCAAGCCCCATGTGCTGGGACCTGAACCTATGCTACCTATGAGCCAGAATCAGGGCCCAAGGCCCCATACTACCCCCACACGGTACCAGGGGCCAATCTGGTATGCAGGCTGGGTACTGAGCACCACTGAGCTATAGAATAATTTCCTTTTACATAAACTTGTTACAAAGGTATATGTTCCAATATCTTATGTTAAATCCCTGAGCAGTGTTGATGTTTATGGGAATATTATGCAAAAGTGAAATACTTTCCAGTAACATCCATGTATCCAACTTACAGAGCAGTTTTTAAAAAAAGATTATCCTGTAGCTAGTTAGTATTGCACATTCTCATTTTTATTTTAGGCAAATGGTTGTTAAGCAAATTGGGAGCAGATGTAGGAAAGGCATCTCTTCATTTTAACAAGTACAGTGCAGATGGTCTGGATTTACACTTAAAGGTACCTTTTTCCTACAGAACTACCAAGACTGCAATATTTAGGGTTCCTACTTCACTGAATCATAATGCAGCCCACAAGAGATTAGACTTTGGCCACCAGACTCTCTCCCAGGCACTCCTCCCCTCATTGCTCTGGTGGCTGTTGTCACTGGTGACTCCAGGCTTCCCTTTCAACATCCAGCTTACACTTCCTGTCCTTGCACCTGTCAGGGGCAGAATGGCACATCCAGAGAGCCTGGGGCTCTGAGATCCAAGTGGCCTCAAAAGACAGGGAAGCCTTCATGGCAGCAGGAGCTTGAAGGTGTCTCACATGGCGGGGGATGGGGGGGTGGACAGATATAGGATTTTGTGAAGAGGGGTTTAGGAGCAGCTGCTGTGCTAGAGGGGTGGCTGCATCCCCTCTCTCAACTTCCCTCCTGACAGCCCCCAGGCAAGCAGACTGCATCCTGGGAACAGCAGTGGGGACTCTTTTTTTAAGTTCCCAAATCAATTAAGAATCTCATCCCCCGCTCCCTGACCCTTGACATCCTCTCCTTTTCCCTCCCATCTCAGCAACATGTCCTCTCCCCCACCATTCTTTTCTTTCTTCACCCACAGCTGCCACTGTCATGGGCTGATGGGAGGGGGGAAGAAAGGCAGGCAGAAAAGAGAGCTCCACAGCCACTCATGCCCTGGACTCAGCAGAGGACTGTGGCAGAAGCAGCACTTGAGATCCTTCTTTATGCTTGGTCCTTCTGAGTGTTCCTGGTCAGTTGGAGAGGAACAAGCATTGGGCCGGCAAATCCACCTACTGCCACCTGCTGCTGTCCCCTGCTGAGCCCAGCTGTAGCAGCTGTGGAGCCCCTTGCCCTATGAGCCTCTCAAACCACAGCTCTCCCAATTCTTTTCACAGCAGGACCTGCACTTACTCCCAGCTGGCAGTGCAGAGCTAGCATAACCCTCCAGGCAGTGGCCTCAGGTGGCAAATTGGATGGGGCAGCAAAACCTGTACCTGATAATCAGGCGGTCAGCATGTTAGTAACAATTATGGAATCATACTGTGGGCAGGGGACAGAATCCTGTCTATATGGAGCCCTATTTCCACCCCAGGCTCTTCACTTAGATTTTGCCAAGGGAAAGCCAATCCATCCTATGAAAGATATTCTTTACTTTTCACCAGCCTTATAAGGTGCTTTGAAATAACCCTGGGAACAGCTTATTCCAGGGTGAAGTCAGGAAAGATGTGGGGAAAGGGCAGGCAGGCCTGGCAGGTGCAGCTCTGGGTTGGCGCTGCAGGGGAGCAAGTCTCTGAGAACCTAACTGGGGAGTGGGGAAAAAGGAGTCTTAGCTCGAATCCCCTGCTGCCACTGCCTGTCCCCTGTCCTCTTAGCAGAGCTTTTAGCATCCCCAGGGACTCCCCCTGCAGCTCCCTGGATTATGGCTTCCCTGGACCCCAGGCAAAGGAAGCTGAAGTCTGTACCCCGCATCTCAGCTGGGGTTGGGCAGGCACGGAACTCCCTCCTGAAGTCCAGCACTGAGTACAGAGAGTGAGAGGACAGGGGCCAGAATTTTTATCTGATATGGGGACTTGAAAAAATCCTCACTGCTGCTCCTTGTGTGATCCTATGGGGAAAGAGGGCGCAGTGTCTCTGCTGCTACACCACCTCTGGAGCTGCCCCTAAAGAGGAGTCTGCTAGTTTTCTGGCAAACCCTTCCTACTGTGTACAGTGCTTTGGAGAGAGGCCCTAGTATTTTCCCCCTCTTTCCCTGCCCACCTCTCTATCCCCCTGTGCCATAGATTAATGGTACTGGTGTTAGAAGTAAGAACAATATGTTTCAGGGGTGGGCAAAATACGGCCATAGGCCAGATCTGGCCCATAGCAGGTCTTTTCTGGGCTCAGGGCAGGTCCCTCGAACCCACCTGGCCCAGGCACAGTCCAGTTGTGGCACATCCTTGGCACACAGTGGGGCTGGGGCACCTCCGTGTCGGGACTGCCTTTCTAGACAGTCTAAGTGGTGATGGCTACTTCTGCCTGCCGCCACCACAGGCCCCAGCCCTGTGGTACTGATGGAGACCTGTGCTGCACAGCTCTAACCCTGCATGCGCAACGCCTGCTCTGGGCTCACCTGCCCAGGCTCAGCAGCAGCGGCATGGGACAGAAGCTGTTGCTCAGTGCAGGAGGAAAAGCAGCACCTCCCCCTCACCACCACCGGCCAGTTCTTGCTGCAGCCACCTGGAGCCTGGGCTGCCCTGCATCTCCACCACCATCATCACCACCTCTAGGCTGCCCAGCAAGTCAGCAGTGGCAGCACAGAGCAGATGCAGGGCAGCCTGGCACAGCACGAGCTCAGGTGGCTGCAGTGAGAGATGCCCAGTGGTGGCAAGGGACTGGGCTGGCAGGGGAACCTCACCTGCCCACAGGCCCGCAAAACCCACCTACCCACACACCCCACCTCCCATACAAGAATAAGACCTCATTTTGAGCTATTATGCTATTACCTCTATGTATACTGCACAAACGTACACAAATCAGGACAAAAATATATTTTTAAATAAAAGTAAAATATGTTATTGTCAATGTTTGATTTTTAGCATATAATTTATTTTTTTCTGGTTCCAAGATGGCAAACCCCTTCCCCAAAAAGAGAACTTCTGGGGGCAAGGGGAGGAACTTCCAGTGGTAAAGGTCAGGGGCTAGGAGGCGGGACTTCAGGTCCCAAGATGGCAACCAGGGGACAGGGCACCTGTCAAGGGTCTACCCTTGTGGCCCTTGACAGCTCACCAAAACTCATTAAGTGGCCCTCAACATGAAATACTTGCCTGCCCCTGATCTATTGTGTGCTCTCTTTGTGCAGCCTTTGCTGAGCTGCTTTCTCTGTATCCTGCTCTTTGCCCTCTCCTGCAACTGCTGAGAGAAATTTTGAGCAGGGGGTACAACTTTCAGAAAGAAAAGGGGATAAAGTCCTAGAGGCATTTATGGCATTTACAATTAAACTAAGAATAATTGATTTTTTTAAAAGAAATAAACACAGGTGAGAACTATCCTTTACTCTTGCTATAGCTTACTGTTTAATGTGTTGTTTTTTTTTAAGGTCAGTGGTTCCTGCTGACCTTGTGTGTGCATGCGCGCCCACACATATACATACACCTTAAAGTCCATGGAGCAATTTACAACCCTATCATATTTCAGCATTATAAAATACAGTACTGCAATTAAAATGATAGCTAAGCTGCTGTACTAAAAATCTGCCCTGTTCTTTCTTACACCTTTCTAATTTAATGGAGGTGGGTGAAGGGTGACTGGTATTTTCATGAATCCTTAGTGTAAACATGATGTGTGCTGGCATAGCTTATACTAGTTTTTCCAGTGCACATTGTTTTACATCAGCATAAATCTTGGCTGTACTTGGGGTTTGCACAAGGGCGCCTAACCCAAGTGACCAAAAGGCCTAAGTAAATTTTAATCTTGTTAATACAGGGATTTTTGTTGGAAACATTGATAGAGTGTCAACTACAGTAGTAGAAACCAATAAGCTCTAATTCACCGTTGTAGGGTAAAATCCCTTGTGTTTAATGTTATTACATGATATGCTATATGTGAATAATCTGTTTCATTGCTTTAATTTTCAGAGTGGAGGTGGTATGTGTGTGGGCAGCTGACCACAAAGTAAATTACATATCAAATGCTTACTTCCATTTTTCAATATATATTTATCACTAATATAAAAAGAATTAAAAGTTATTTACACATTCCAGGAACAAAAAGAGAAACTTTAATTAATATTCAAAACTTTTCCAAACAGTTATACTTTTAAAAGAATCTTAGAAATTACATCTTCATGAAAAATCTAGACTTCATGCGGCATCTAGGAGAATTCTGTATTTGGTTGGTTTTTTGCAAGGTAAACAAAAGGTGTTTGTGAACAAAAGATTTTTGTGGTTAAAAAGAACTAAAACCACTCGTGGGATAATACTAGAGATGAGGTTTATTTTCTTCTTTCTCGAGATGGGCCTTGCAAGAGCTTGTATATTGCTTTTAGAGTTGTTGTTTTTTTCCTGTTGCTATCAAAGTTTTATGCAGAATGCAGCAGCTGCATGTCTAAAGAGCTGGGAAATTAGCTTGCATGAAAATGAACATGATAACAGATACATGAAAGCCTGTAGAGTTGGCAAACTTAGTTGTTGTGCATATAACAGCTGATATCCTGCAGAGAATCTTGTTCACAGGGGAAATTAGACAAATACTAGCTATTACCACTGCTTTGTGTGATGGTAGAAGAAAAGGGCCCATCAGAAGGGAGCTTCAGCTTCCAGTGTCAGGCATTTGGATGTGGTACCATTAGAACAGCATAAATGGGTTTCAGAAAATTTAGCTGCTTTTCAAACCTTAATTTCATCAGCATATTCAGCGCTTGCAGTTCTTTGTTTCTCTAGATGCTGTTCTAGGGTAGCATTCCTTTGTGTTGGCACACTTGTGAACATATTGAAAATAGTTTTTTACCAATCTCAGCCAAAACATACAATGTTTAAAGAGTGCAAGAATAGACGAGTTCTATTTCCTGGGTCTGTTTTAGTGATAAGATAACATAAAAAGACATTTTCCAGGATCTACCATGGTACTGGATATGGATTATTGTGCACAATATGATATGTAGAACATTCTGATAATTTATATTGCAGCCTACGTGCATAGTATTGTGTGCAAAAAAAACAAAAAAGCCCACTTTTTCAATCTAAGAAATTCTATATGTATGATTTTTTTCAAAACTTTTTTTTATTACTGTATTGCAAGAAGAAAGTATTTGTTTATTTCTCTGCATATATTAAAATCAGGAACCGTCTGACCTTATTTAACGTCTTATTGGTTTACTTACTGTTTAGCCTCTGTACATTTTAACATATAAGGAACTGAAATGTGTAGTGTGAACATACATAACAAAAATAACTTTAGAGATTGTTATTAATACTAGCCTTTTTCCACCCCAACATCACAGCTGTATCAGTTTAACCAAGGGTCTGTACCCGGCAGACAGCTGAACGTACAAACTGCTATGTTATCTCTTTCCTTGCTATCTGCTTATCAAACACTTGTATAATATTCTGAATTGAAAGTTGGAGTTTGGAAAGACATTCTGGATTATATATAAGATCTCATCCAGAGAAGCAATTGGCAGTCAAGGTGAAAAACTATGCTGGAGTACACTTACAGGGACAGTCACTTCGCATTCTCTTCTTTTTAAGTTTAAATAACAAAACTAAACCTTATCTTGCAGTTTTATTTTGCTTTCTAGCAATTGCAGTTTGACAGAGAAGTATGTAATGCTTTAAGCCTGTATTGGTGGTAATTGGAGGCATTGAGCTGGGAACTATGGAAGCAACAAGTGCCAAATGATAAACAATGATTTTAAAGCTATCAAACTGATTTGCATTTCTGGAGGCAGCCCAACATTTTTTTCAATACATGTTTATCACAAATAATGTAAACAGAATTTAAAATTGTTTATGTATTCTAGCTATAAAAAGAAAACCTTTGATTATATTAAAGCTTGATTTTAAACTCTAAAAAGTAAGGCATTGCATGGTTACGGGCAAAAATATCTAGAAGAGAACAGGAATGAGTCAGATTAATAACTGCTTCTCTCATACAGGTGTAAACGCAGAAATAATCATTGCTCTGATTTTAAATGCTTTATTCTCAGCAGTATTCCTACCCAGGGCAGGGGGGGAGGGTTCAATGATCATTCAAGGTCCCTTCCATCCCTTAATTTTTATGATTCTGATTTGGAACTCTCTTTTGGTCTGCTCTTGGTTTTGTGTTTGTTGGTTTTTTGTTGGTTTGGGTTGGGGGGGGTTTGGGGGGTGGGGAGGGTCAATTTTTTTATTTTTGAATAGTTCTTGCAATAACATATTAACAAGAATCTTCACGTCCTGTTTATGAAAGTTGTCATTATTGGGTATTCTGTAATAAACACTATACATGCAATTAAGACATGTTTGTAATTGATACTTCATAAGGTCTTCTCATATCATTCCATAAAGACTC
Source organism: Crocodylus siamensis (assembly GCF_052110815.1). Taxonomy (NCBI): domain Eukaryota; kingdom Metazoa; phylum Chordata; order Crocodylia; family Crocodylidae; genus Crocodylus; species Crocodylus siamensis. Next base: position 165,087,064 of record NC_143397.1, on the reverse strand, counting down.
ACTCATCACCATAGTTGACATCAGAATTTGTAAGACGGTTTATTTGGAGCCAACACAGACTGTTATGAGGGCCTTGTTAGAGAGATTCAATCAATAAATCATAATGTTTCATTAGATCAATTGCATACATGAAAATTACTTGCTAGTGTAGTAAATTATGACTCTACTTGGACAATAGTTTACATCCCAATCCTGCAATTGGGATGGTGGGCTACTGCTCTGGTGTGGAAAGCTGTAGACTTCAGTGGAGCTCTGTGTGGGTGCAGGATCCATTCACAGCCAGTTACAAGACTGAAGTTTTCATATGGGTATCAGCAGTATAATGGAAAAGAGACTGAAAGTTTCCCACTTCACAATGAAATCAAATTTTAATTCCAATTACCCTCAAATAAACATTTCTTGAAAATGGATTTTACTCATAGCATGGGAATTATGGAACAGGAGTTCCTGTCTTTCCCACTGTGTCTTAAAACTGCAGAGTAGTTTTATGCTATTAAAATGTATTGCATCCATTTGAATATCCTGCATATGTCACATCTGCTTCTAACAAAAATTTCACTTGAATATAGTTCCCAAATGCCAGGTCACATAACTGTGCAATAGTTATTCAGCCCTTTTCAACAACAGAGGACAAAAAAATATCCTTTGACATTTTAACTTATTTTGGTGGTATTAGAATTCAGTTTTGAGTTTTTCTTAATTTTCAGGAAAATGTAGATATTATGTTATTTTGCACAAGGGTGTTTTTCATGACAAAGTTATGAACTTGTTAAAGCAGTGGTTAATGAAGGAAATGCTTAATGAGCCTAACTGTAATACCACATAATGAAAGCAAAACAGGAAAACTGAAGCTCGAAAATAAGAAAAAGTGGTGTTCATTGTGTTTAAAGGAGTGTAGATACTGGTAATCCTTTAGCAATTTCCTTACTAAAATTTGACTGGATCTTGCAGCTGTGGTAAAGCTGTTATTTAAACAAAAACTAAAAAATAGCAAAGAGGAATTAAGCATGATTTTGTTCTTTGGTTGCAAACCCCTATGCATTTCAGTGGTGCCTTTTGAGGCACTTAGTAAGCTAGCAGCTGTATGTCATTCACCCACTAACAGGGGCCTTCTTTTCTGTGTGCTTCTATAAATTAGAAGTGGAGCCAAGGCAAGCTGGAGCTATTTTTAGCTGTAGCAGCACTGCAGAGCAGAAACCAGCTGAGAGTCACGTGTGTCCAACTCAGTCTGCAGGGAGTATCCTGGCAATGTGCTGTAAACAAAAGAAGGTTAGAATCAGAAAACAAGCGCTAGATACCCACAACCCAAAATGAAAAAGTATCACTGGAAACAAACACAGTAACTTCTAAACCAGTTTTTTTAGGAAATTTTCCATTAAAAAAATAGTTTAATGATGCCGAGTGAAAAATAGCACCTGTGTTTCTGGGTGTTCCAGCCTATTGATGCAGTCCACATAGTAGAGTAAAAATTTTATTTAAAAATCCCAATTTTATTTTTTCTGTATCTTTCTTCAGCATAGTTATTGTCATGAGCTATGTAAATAGTGTTAAGCCAAATGTGGTTTTCTGTGCTGGCATTTCCTGCTAGATGTCAATGTGGTAAAAGCACTGCATTGTGAGGTATTGCTTGTCAACGAGAGAGAGAACAATTCTTTTATCCATCAACTTTAACCATTTTTCCATGTTAGCCTATAGTGGTTCTTTTGGGTTAAGTTCAGAATTATGTTTACATATTTTTCTTTTTCAGTTCTTCCTTTGAGGCAGATCTTGAAGTTAATACTCAGAATTTACACAACCTTATCTTGGCAGATGTTCACTGGACAGTCCCAGAATTTAAGTAGGTAGGTAGGTAGATATGGCCCCCTGTGACACTATGCACTGATAACATAGATCATGCCATAAGGACTTCGGTAGTGCTTAACATAATGCACGGTGTTGAAATATTAGTGTGCATTATGTATGTGTGTGTGTGTGCATGTACACATACATGCATATATACATAAATATTATAATATTAATGTTAATATTAATATATATATTAAATGCACACTAATATTTTAACCCAGTATTTAAAGTGCATTACCTTAAGCACTGCTGAAGTACTTGTGGCATGATCCATGTTATCAATCTATAGGGTCACAGGAGGCCACGAAACAACAATTGGGAGTTGTACAGTATTGAAAGTTTTAATTGCAGTGTAAAGGAAAGAAGTTTTGCTTTTCCCTACAAGCTGGGCAACTTACCCTTTGAGGTCAAATAGTTAACTCATTGTAACACATGTGAAAATAAGGTAATTGTTTACTCTTTCTGTATATTAAATATAAGCAGGGGAAATTTTAAAAAATGCTTAAAAGAAGGAACCCCAACCTGAAAAGTCTGAGGAAACACTGAAATAATTCAGTACCATACAGCCACTGCAAAAATAATATTTAAACAGGATATAACATATTATATTATTTACAGAGTAGGCCCTTAGACAGTTACAGATATATGTGCCAGTTCTGTAAGTAGATTAGCGTAGACTGTTTGCTTCAGTGGAGCTCTCTAGGTGCACAAGCATATGCCAACATTGTTACAAATGCAATGTCTGAGCCATAATCCCTGCTCTCCGAAGTGTGCAACCTGTCCTTGCAAGGAGGAACCTGCTTGTGAATTCCTGTGCATGGCCAAAGCTCTATTGGTATCAGTGGAGCTCTACATGGGTGCAGGGAACCACTGACATGGTGGCCCTTGAAGAATTACAGACAAAAGATAAAAGGACATTATACAAAAATACATTTTATTGTGACATTAAGTGCTGATTGTTAGGTCCCTTTTTTACAGTCCCCCTGCTTGTCAGTACACCTCTGCTAACATCCCATTAAGAATTGTACACCAGTTGAAAAGAAGCATTTGTGCTGCTCCTACAGGCAAATTTAGCCTGCCTTTTGCACTTCATGGTTGGACTTGACTGGGCTTAATTTAGAGGATTGAACCAGTGAGTCACTTGGAGCAAGGCCAAGGCTATAACAGTGATGAAACAGCCTCATACCCAAGATTTTTAGTAGTTGCTGTGGTCAAACAAGCAATGTTTTAATGGAACAGTATTCCTCACAGTTGACCCCTTGCTTAAGAGATCTGTCACAAGGACACCATCTAGCAAAACCATCAGAAGGATTTAGTTGCTGATCACAGACCCTTTGGAACCAAAACACAGATCACAGAATACAACTCTATTTGGTACGATCAGGATTTAGAGCTGCCCTTTACTGGTGTTCAGTTATACCTAAGACTGCAGAAAAGTTAGGCGTCACCATCCCCCCAGCGATGGGCAACTAGTAAACCAGTAGGCACATCTACACATGAAATTAATTCAATACAATAAATTCTGGTGGAGTTTGTGCTTTAGTTTATTGCTCCTGGGCTCACCATTTACATGTGCACCCAGGACTGTAACACGTTGAGCTGGGGCAGAAGAGCCACGGCTGACAAGAGACCTAAGGGCTCAGCCTGCCAGCCCAGGCTGCTTCTGCCCAGCTCAACAGGCTGTGGAGGGGCTAGCTGGAGCATGAGGATGCAGCCCTGCACTGTAGCACCCTCATGCTCCAGCTAGCCCTGGTAACCATCTGCACATGTTGCATCAGAGTAAATAACTCCTCTGTAGAATAGTACTTGTGTTGGGCAATACTAACCTATGGCACAGTGGCAATGTGTAGGGGGTGCATGGGGGTGCATGTACACTCCCTGACAGCGCTGGTGCACCCCCTCACAGCAGTGTTCCCTGCTTAGGCAGCGGCCAGGGCAGGCAGATGGAAGCAGTGGTGCCCTCCTGAAAGTGCCAGCCACAAAGTGGGGGCACCAGAAGAAGTACTGCTGGTATTTCTGGGTGCATCCCTGGCCCTTCCGAACGTACCGCTGGCACTTTCAGGCAGCATTCCCTCTTAGAGCCAACTTGCCAGCTTAAAGGGAATGCTGCTTCCAGGTTGGTGCGCAGACTAACAGCAGGGGGAATTCTCTCCCCTTCCCCCCCACCCCCAGTCAGTGTGATCAGACACTGACTGGCTGCTGGGGGGTGGGGCAAATGCCCCCCCGCCGACTCAGGAGGCACCAGTCACCTATGCTATGGCAGGGTTAATTAATTTATTCCAACCTAATAGCACGGCTTGTGTAGTCTGTGATACTTTACTGTGGAGCTAATTAGGCTACTCCACAGTAAGTATCTTGTATAGATGCACCCATTGTTACATGTGGATTAGGTTGCCAGTTACATTTATTTGTTACAATCACAGGTAACAATCCTGGGTATTTTATTGACTGATCTTCATATAATTAACAGCTTTCAAAGATCTGTATTAGAAGCCTTGAAAATGAGGGGAGCTAATCAGTTTTAGGGCTATTAATGCCACAGCACTGACAGGGCTGCAGTACTTAAGGAGTTTAAGTAGTGTGGCATTGACACCACAATTGGGAAAAACTAGCCTGGGGCAGGGTTACATGGTGATGCCTTGTGAGAGAAGGTCCATCTTACTTTGAGAAAAACTGTCTCACCCCAGAAAAATGACAGACATAGAATGAAAGGAAACAAGACCGAGAAATCCATGGTCTGACCTTCCCTTTAACCACCGCTTGTGGTATCTGCCAGAGAGTCTGTGACTCTAAGATAGGCCTTCTTCACCATCAGTGGACTCATCTACAACCCTTTACTTGACCCATGGGAGTGATCATCCTCAACTGTGAGGGATCACCAACAATAACAGCCACTTAAAGTGTGTTGTTTACAATGTTGTCAGCCCTGTCTGATTAAACAGGTGGTGTTTTCGTTGATCCTCCCAGTCTCGGGCTATGGTCTGAGGAGGGAGAGTAGGATCCACGCAGTGAACCAAAGACTGCGGAGCTGGTGTCATCGGGAAGGCTTTGGCTTCCATGACCACAGCCCGCTCTTTGGCGAGAGAGGCAGCGAGCTGCTGGGAAGAGATGGCCTCCACCTCTCTCCCCTGGGGAGGAGGCTCTTCTCAGCCAGGCTGGCTGACCTGCTCCACCGGGCTTTAAACTAAGCCTGCTGGGGGATGGGGGGACTACTGCCACTGCTGGCCCACTGAGTGACTCTTGCAAAGCCAGCAGACCAAGGCACTTAAGGGAGCCCACCCCTGCCCCAGCCCTGGCACAATCTGTGGGCAAGGCAAGAGCCCCCAAGGACACACTTGCCTGCCTGTACACTAATGCCAGGAGCCTGGGTAACAAGCAGGAGGAGCTTGTCCTCCTGCTCAGTGCAAAGAATTATGATGTCATTGGGATAACGGAGACCTGGTGGGACTCCACCCATGACTGGACCACGGGTATAGAAGGCTGGTATAGAGGGCTCTACCCTGTACAGGAGGGATCGTGTTGACAAAAGGGGCGGGGGTGTAGCTCTCTATGTGAAGGAAAGCTACATGTCCCTGCAAGCTGATGATGGCAACCGGCATGGACAGCTAGAGACCCTCTGGGTAAAAATTCGTGGGGAATTCGGCACAGGGGACACAACGGTGGGAGTCTACTACAGACCTCCCACTCAAAGTCCTGAGCTTGACCAGGAGTTCGCCCGGGAACTGACTGAGGCTGCTTGCTCCAGGACCTTGGTTGTCATGGGTGACTTCAATTACCCGGACATCTCGTGGGAAGATCACTCAGCAAAATTTGAGCGGTCGCAAAGCTTTCTCTCGTGCGTGGATGACCTCTACCTGACTCAAGAAGTCTATGGGCCAACGAGAGGCAAAGCGCTGCTTGACCTGGTACTGGCTACGGGGGACGACCTAATCGGCGACCTAGTGATGGATGGGAAGCTGGGTGACAGCGACCACGAGCTGATCACCTTCACCATCCGCCGTAAAGCTGGCAAGTCAGTCAGCAACACAGAAGTCCTTGACTTCAGAAAAGCCGACTTTGACAAGCTCAAGTGCCTAGTCGGTCAGGCCGTCAGGGACCATGACCCCAGGGAGATGGGAGTTCAAGAAGAGTGGTTGCTTCTCAAGGAAGCGATCCTCAATGCACAAGCTAAATCTATTCCAACACGGAGGAAAGGCAGCAAGAAGGCACAGCAGCCCTCCTGGCTCTCTAGGGACCTAGCAGACCTCCTGCGGCTAAAAAGGAAAGCCTACAAAGGATGGAGGACGGGATTCACCTCCAAGGAGAATTATTCTGCGCTGGTCTGGTCCTGCAGGGACCAAACCAGGAAAGCCAAGGCTGCAACTGAACTCCAACTAGCTTCAAGCATCAAGGACAACAAAAAGTCCTTTTTCAGATATGTGGGGAGCCGGAGGAAAAGCAAGGGCAATGTTGGACCCCTGCTAAACCAGATGGGGCAACTGACGCCCAGGAAAAAGCCAACCTATTAAATAGGTACTTTGCGTCAGTCTTTCATCAGTCACACAGGATGCCCATGCCTGCTATGGGACAGGGAAATCTGGGTGAGGGGGATCCCCTACCCTCCATCAATGCTGACCTCGTGAAGGAACACCTTGAGAAGCTGGATACCTTCAAGTCAGCCGGCCCTGACAATCTGCACCCCAGGGTACTCAAGGAGCTGGCGAGCATCATAGCCCAGCCCCTGGCACGGATCTTTGAAAACTCCTGGCGCTCTGGTGTAGTGCCTGAAGACTGGAAGAAGGCCAATGTGGTGCTGATCTTCAAGAAAGGGAGAAGAGTGGATCCGGCTAACTACAGGCCCATTAGCCTGACTTCTATCCTGGGGAAGATCTTAGAAAAGTTTATTAAGGAGGCCATCCTTGAGGGACTGGCCCAGGCTAACATTCTAAGGGATAGCCAGCACGGGTTTGTTGCGGGTAGGTCTTGTTTGACCAATCTCATTTCCTTCTATGACCAGGTGACCTATCACCTGGACAAGGGAGAAGAGATTGATGTCATATATCTTGACTTCAAAAAAGCCTTTGATCTGGTATCCCATGATCACCTCTTGGCCAAACTGGCCAGTTGTGGCCTTGGCTCCACCACGATCCGCTGGCTGGGAAACTGGCTCCGTGGTCGGACCCAGAGGGTGGTAATTGATGGCAGTCACTCATCGTGGTGCCCTGTGAACCAGTGGGGTCCCTCAAGGCTCTGTCCTGGGACCCATCCTGTTCAACATCTTCATCAATGATGTGGACATTCGAGTCAGGAGTGGACTGGCCAAGTTCGCCGATGACACCAAACTTTGGGGCAAAGCATCCACTCCAGAAGATAGGCGGGTGATCCAAGCTGACCTGGACAAGCTCAGCAAATGGGCGGACGAGAACCTGATGGTGTTTAACACCGAAAAATGCAAGGTTCTCCACCTTGGGAGGAAAAACCTGCAGCATCCTTACAGGCTCGGCAGTCCTACGTTGGATAGCACTACAGAAGAAAGAGACTTGGGGGTCATCATTGACCACAAGATGAACATGAGTCTGCAATGCGATGCTGCGGCTAGTAAAGCGACCAAAACGCTGGCTTGCATCCATAGATGCTTCTCGAGCAAGTCCAGGGACGTCATTCTCCCCTTGTACTCGGCCTTGGTGAGGCCGCAGCTGGAGTACTGCGTCCAGTTTTGGGCTCCACAATTCAAAAAGGATGTGGAGAAGCTTGAGAGAGTCCAGAGGAGAGCCACGCGCATGATCAGAGGTCAGAAAAACAGATCTTACGATGACAGGCTGAGAGCCATGGGACTCTTTAGCCTGGAAAAGCGTAGGCTCAGGGGTGATCTGATGGCCACCTATAAGTTTATTAGGGGTGACCACCAGGATCTGGGGGAACGTTTGTTCACCAGAGCGCCCCAAGGGATGACGAGGTCGAACGGTCACAAACTCCTGCAAGACCGTTTCAGGCTGGACGTAAGGAAGAATTTCTTTACTGTCCGAGCCCCCAAGGTCTGGAACAGTCTGCCAGCGGAGGTGATTCAAGCACCTACATTGAACACCTTCAAGAGTAAATTGGATGCTTATGTTGCTGGGATCCTATGACCCCAGCTGACTTCCTGCCCTTTGGGCAGGGGGCTGGACTCGATGATTTCCCGAGGTCCCTTCCAGCCCTAATGTCTATGAAATCTATGAAACTGACTTGCTCCAGTCAAGGCTTCTAATAGGAGTCCAGAAACTGAGTTGTCAAGATCCCTGTTGCCTTCCTCACTTCCCACAAAATAGAACAAGAAAAGATGCATTCACTAACTGGCAACTTAATGCTGATCGCTTGTTACCAGTCATGCCACTGTCTCTTGCATACAAGCACCACCTGCTTCATTTTAGTTTTGCCCTCTTCCACAGTGATGACAGTCTTTACAGAGAAATTATGGGGGCAAGTAGAAGTGTTTATTTTATTTTATCTTGGAGTGAAATTGTTATGGAATTGTGAAACTATCTTGGAAAACCAGAATCTGTGGTGGAAAAGATTTTATTAAAGCTAGTAATCAACAGTATATTTGCTGGAAGCCCCTTCTTTTACCTGTTTTACAAATCTACAGCATTTAGGCAGGAAGTTAGTTATTATTACATGCTTGTTATGAATTGCAGTAGCCTTTGTACCCTAACAGTGCTTACAAGGCCAGTGAGAGTTGCATGCAATTTAACAACCACATTCTCTGCTTCAGTGCAGAAAGAAAAAAAACAAAAGTTAAAACTGCTTCTAGCTATACAGTTAGTCTTAAAAACCCCTTGCCTCTTGCATATTAAATTGAAGTAATCATGTATGCTAAAAGTCATGCTTTGGGGAAGGGATTTGTCACCTACTTAGTGTAGTGGGCCAAAAATGTGAAAATAAGAGTGTAATAATTGCTGTTATATTGTAGGAACACTTAGAACAAATAACATTCCAGGTCAGTAAGACTGAGTTGAATGAAAAAACTTGGCAAAAGAACTTTAGTATCAAGTGATGGCTATTTAATTAGGAAAAAAGTAATCTTCTGGAGAGACCTACACTAGGATTAGCCCATGACCACTTCTATTAATAGTGTAACCCTTCTGCCGGACACTACTCGGCAGCAAAAAGGAGTGGGTTCACATTTTGGGGTACCTCATAAATTATAGCAGTGGCTTGAGCCGTCACCCAGAAATCCGGGACCACTAAACTTGCTGAGGCATCCTGTATAAATAAAAACAAAAAAACCCTTCCTCACAAGCAGTATAAAACACAAAACCCCAAATTCCTAGTCCCAATCCCAGTTCTGCTGGGCAGAAAACTGCAAAAGAATTCAAAGGAAAGGTCAGACCTATCCTGGCTTGGTCCTGAACTACAACTAGCACCCAACCACACCTCTTGGTTGGGACATAAACTACAAAAAGGGGCAAAAGGAGCCCCAGGCATATCTCACTCGGCCTGAATTGGGCAGTAAAAAGCTGGCCAGGCCTATACTGCACTGAGGCTTAGATAGACAACAAGTAGTGCCAAGTCTCACCTTGGCTCAAACTGTGCCAGGCTTTACCCTGGCCCAAATCTGCCAGCCAAACATATGGCTGGGGTTCAGCCACACAGCTAGGCTGAAATGCAATAGCTTTGAAACAGCAAAAAGGACCCAGGCTTATGGTTTCAACCTGGACATCCAATCTAAGCTACACCACAGTGCAGCAACACTACAGTCCCCAAACCCAGGGGGCCAGTAACAGCCAGGACCCATTTCTGGTCAGTCTGCTCCAGCAATTAAAACCCCCACAGTGTTATCCCACTCAAGGCCTCTGTGGCCAAAACTATCATGGCTCCATTCCTGATCAGTTTGCTCCAGGGATCAACACCCCCCACTCCAAAAAGGAGAGCAAGAAGGAGGGAATAGGAGTCTAAAACTCCAAGACAGGCTTGACCGTCACATATCTTTTGCTTGCCTTTCCAGTGAAGAGGTGGGGAGATACCTCCCACACCATGGAGAGCAGGTTTTCTGGCTCCCAATTCAGCTGTGCAGCTCTCAACAGCCCCAGGAGAAAGAGAGGCCCAGTCCAGGTGGCCTGAACCTTAAATAACATTTTTTACATCATCACAGGGTCCCAAGCAAGAAACAGCATCACCTGAACACTGGTAATGCAGAGCAATCAATTCAAAGGGGTAAGCGCTCCTAGAACTGGCCCAAGTCACTAAGCTGGTTTTACAGGTTCTTTTAAGGACTCTTAAGATGATCTAGACGCAATGAGGAGGAGGAGAGGTGGTCCTCTTCCAGTCCAGGTAGCGTCTGAAGTAGTAAGCTCTTGCTCACAAAAGTTTATGCATCTCTGATTCAGTTAGTCTATAAGGTGCATCTCTGCCTATCTCTTCTGCCTCACTGATTTTAAGTTTGGCTTATAGGCCTGTTAGATATTTAGTAAGTTAAATGTATATAGATCAAAGTTCATTACTTTATTATAATATCATTTTTAAATCATTTGAAAGGCACAGGTTTAGAATCTGAACGTTTTATAAAAATGTCATCTTTCTTTCTCCATAATATCCTGCAAACTCTCTTAAATCTTTGAGAGTTAGAAGTTGAGACTGAATGACCTTTTTTAGTAGAGGAAAATTGTTATTAATATATAAATGCCTGGTATTCTTTCCTTTGTTTCTTTTTTGTCAGCTCTTCTTTCAGGCTCTTATGGTATTTCTGCACTGCAGACCAGTGGTGAAATTGTGGCTTCTTGCTGGCAGAGCTGAACTAGCTTTAAACAAATACAGAAATAAAGGCTTCAGTTTATGCTACAGAAGCCCATTTGGGACTCTGAGTTAGTTGTCAACTGGTGAACCATGTGTTACCATAGCCACACTGCTGTCACCACTTTAGCTAGCTAGTTTAAACCTAGTGCGTGTCAACATGAACTGCAGTCTCACTGTTGAATTGCCATATAGACAATCCTTTAGTTGAAATATTCTCTCTTCTTTCTTTTATCCATATTTCTGCGCCATCCTGTTTTTTCTTTTGAGCCTTTCTCTGGGCTCTTTCCAAGTGAGTTCATGTGTCCCACTTCAGTCTCTGTTCTTCCCTACTGAGGAGATAGTGACTGTTAGCCATGCTAAAGTCAAGCAGAAGGCAGGGTAGATTTGTATCTTATAGACTAACTAAATCATATAAATATAGTATAAACTTTCATAAACTTGAGCTCACTTCACCTCATTTCACCTCACTTCATCAGATGTTGTGCAGATACCAGCCTTTCTTTTAGATTTATTAATTATTGTTATTTTCTGGCTGTCTTTACTCTTCTTGTAGCATTACCAGTTGTATTTATAATTTTAAATACTTACTGGCATAATTTTGATAGCTGATTCTTTGTTTTTTCCATCAATTTGATTTATTTAACAATTAAGCCTCTGACTCTGAGCACCAGGACAAACTACAAGGTTTTTTACTTTGATTCTGTCATGAGTAGGATTAGGTCCTATATGCATATTTCAAACATATGCCGATACCTATAAGCACTTGCCCCACAGTCTGAACTGCAACATAGAGTCTGAAGTACACCCCAAAATAATTATATGTCTACCCAACCTCCTCTGTACCCTGCTCAAAAGCAAAAAGCAGGAAGATAAGATATTAAACCACTAAACCTGACATAAAATGAAAGCATCTTAGTAGAAACATATTAACTGTTTCATAAAATTCATTATGTTTTTTGTGTACGCTTGTTTATGATTTAGCTGTCTGCAGGCCTCAGCAATGAAAAAATTAAGTTGTGTTAATGTCTTTTGTCATTTTTTGCACTGCCCCAGGATGGGAACGAAACCAAGATCTTAGTTACAGTAATACTTTGATCACCCATTACATGGATCATGCTTTTAAATGAATAATGCATTTCTATAGAAATGTCTTTATACACTCATCCAAAACCCAGTAATCTCTGTAGTTTGCCAGTTTCACTCATACAAATCTTCACTTATAAATTGCAATGGCAAGCTCCATGCATAATTCTTTGGTTGATATGTGCAACTGGCAAACTTTCAAAGTGGATTTTTATTCAGTGATTAGGTGTAGCTGTCTCATCAAAAGTGGTGTTACATGCTGGTGAGGAAAGGAGAATGTTCGTGTGATTCAGGCTCTGACATGAGACACAGCAAATTGGAGTGTAGGTCCCAGTCCTGTCACAAGCTTCCTCTGAAACCTTGAGTATGTCACTTAATCTCTCTGTCTCAGTTTATCATTTTCTTTTTTTAACTTTATTAATTAATCCAACCCATAAAATAACAGATTTAACAATGGAAAATATATCCAATCCCCTACAATATACAGATATTCATCTTGCAAACAGTGTTGCTACAACCCAAATCAATGTCCACACAAATCTTGCGTTCCCTCCTTCTCTACTCCCCAGCCTCCTGCAGTTTCTCAGTCTTTCCATCGATGGCAAGCCTGTGTTTCTTTATCACCATGCAATACACCCCATTCTCTACGTAGCACAAGTCTCATTATCTTTTTTTCTTATCTCTACTCTTAATTTTTAAATGTATTTAAAATGTATTCTTTAAGTGAGCACTCATATAACTTGCACTTCAATATTCAAAAAAGTTTCTCTGATTGTCTGGTTTGGAGGAAGAGAAAATTCTTTTTTTGTAAAATCCAAAGATTCCCACCAGATTTCCAGGTAAGGATCTTTTTGTGTTCTTTCCTGCATAACACTGACTTTATTGAACAACTTTTCTATCACTAAAATTTCCCAAACTTTTTGAAGCTGGATAGTGACGTTAGGGCTGTCACTTCTCTTTGGGGCTTTTGCAATTCTTGGAGCCAGCAGAAGATGAGTCATCAATTCCCTAGGATACGTACATGTTGCAGGGTTTTGAGGAAGGCTCAGTGGGAACACTGAGGGGTTATCTATCAGTTGGCATCCTGTTATTTCATGTCTCCAGTCTTCTTCCAGAACAATTTAATTCTGGGACACTCCACTGCATGAGGTACAGTCCTCCCAATGAACCACATTCACATTTCCCTGTTCCTATACCATAAATGCATTTCATCTGAACTGTGGTGAGATAGCGTCGATACAGGATTTTAAAATAATTTTCTTGTATCATGCGGATAGATGAGTGAGGACCATTGTTCCAGATGGTCTCCCATTCCTCAGCACTAATTTCTAATCCAGTGTTGTTAGCTCACCTTGTCATAAATGGTGTTTTTCGTCTCTATGGCTATTTAAAATGTCTTTATGTAACACAGAAAATAGGCCTCTGTGTCTCACAGTTGTGAGCAGTATTTTCTCAAATTCTGTCAAGTTTCTACTGAAGTTTACCTTTCTTTGGGAGTATGTTGAAAAGTATCTCAATTGCAGGCATTGGAAAATGGGCGTTTGAGCGATCATTTTCAAAAGAAAATGCTTTTCTCCTGCCTTTTTGCTGTTATTGTCTGTTCAGGCTGTAAGCTCATTGGAGGGCAGGGGTTATTCAAGGACTGTTTTAACACAAATTAAGCTTCAGGTGGGGCCTTCAAATGCTATCATAAACCCAATAATATTTTAGTAATCCATTTCTAGTGAAAAATCTCACTGAATATTATGGCTTAACTTTAGCAGCATATTTGATCTGGTTTCATGTGTTTCTATTAATTTTTACTTTAGGGAATAGGAAGTAGGTATATAAATATTTGGATGGCAATGCAATTTGTTTTGCTCCTGTGGGGCTTTGAAAAACGTACCTGAGAAGTCTCTTGGAAAGGTAGAAGATATTTTTAATACGCATTTAGTTGACTGCCTAGGATGAGTTTTCAAAGCAGTATGTAAAGATTTAGTAGTGCAGTTTCTGTTTACTTTAGTGCATATAATTCCTTGTCAATCTGCCTCTCTCTCACCATCCTCCTTTATTCATTCCCCTCTTCCATGCTGATTAGCAAACAAACTGTGGGTCTAGCAAGGCATTTGCCATATTTGTTTGGGGTTTTTTTCTTCCCATCCCATCCTGTCGGTCTATCTAGATCATAACGTTTTATATAAAGTACCTGGCAAACTGTTAAATAATAAATCCACACTACATCTCATTGGAAATGTGTTCCTCTGTTAAACACTGGCACCTGTATTAAAAGATATTTCCAGTAGGCAGTAGGACTGAAGCTGTCATTGTAAACTGTAACTATCAGGTTTCCAGAATACAGCTCTATTTTTCAGGTAGTGGATGCCTTCACTAATATCTGGATGATTTCTTTTTTCTGGTGGTTCATTCTGGTTTTCCCAGCTTCATCAAAAGTGCTAGTTTAAGCTGATAAAAGAAAGATCAGTTCAATTTCTCTCTTATGAACAGATTTTAAAGACTGTATAAAATGTTTCACTGAAGCAAGAAAAATGAATAACAATCCATACAGTATGTGAGGGCTGCAGGTGGTGATTGGTAGTCAGAATTGAAAAGCTTTTGTATAGGTTACTAGAAACTGAAAATTGTCTCTGCACGCACTGCTGTTTTGTTTTCATGCATAAGTTTATGATGTTAAGCATGAATGGTCATACATCATGAATGATCTAATGAGATTTTCCTACAACACTGTTCATAAGCCCAAAAAATCCCCCAAAGTTGAAGGGACATAGACAAGGGTGAGTAAGAAAGATAAATCCCTGTGGATTATAATAGTTTAATTAGATTGATGCTAAAGTAGGGCAGAGAAAGGAGATGAGAGGAATCTGTGGACTCTGGAGGTTGTTGTCACGGAAACAGAAATGCCAGTCATGGGCCAACTGAAAGGGCCCCCATGAGAGAGAGAGAGCAACATTTAAAAAAACCCAGGTTGACTGGAGTTTCACACAGCTTTACAGTCATTTACTTACGTATACTGTGCACTTTTCATGTTATGTTCTTTGCTATCCAACATAAAAGCAGGCTTTTGCATTATGGACATATTGGCACAGCCAGTGTACAGAAAAGGAGCTGATAGAGTAACATTATCTGGATTGCCATCGGCAACCCCGATACAAACAATAGTCCATATATACCCTTGATCTCTAGGCAAAGCTCTTGTTGATGTCAACAAGCGTTCCATGCATGAATACAGGCGGTACTGCGTTCCCCTGCGCAGCCTTTCCATGCCTGCCCATACAGGGCAACTGTGGCAGCTTGTACTGTTTTCAAGGCATGTGCTCCTGTACAAAAAAGAGATAGAAAGGCCCCTTACTAGGAAGCTCCTGCGTGAATTTTTAAATACACCATTATATTGGAATCCAAGGCAAGCAGGCGCAGCTCTCTAGTGCAGCCAGGTTAGTCTAAAAAAAAGTAAAATAAAAATATAAAACTAAGGTGGCACCTGATATTTAACTTGGACAGACTCTCCCAGAAGCAACATGGTAAGGTTAGAAGCTGGTTGTAGAAAATCGTTCTAACCATATAGTGATGATTTAATCCCCCTGATACCAAGAAAGGTGGGGGGGGGGTTTAAATTTAAGTAGTAAACCCATAGTCAAAATACTGTTTGACTGACTATAAAGTAAAATCCATCCTTTCCTGCACAAATCCATAATAGCCTTTAATAATAGGCAAGGAAGAGGGAGTTTGATATCTCTAACCAGATGAGGTTTTTGTAGCATAGTCTTCCCCTACTTCCTGTGCTGGAATTCCTTGTCTGTGGATCCAAGTCAGTTCATCATCAGTGGTCTCTTTTAAGCTGATACTTTACACAGAGGACCTTGTTCCAGCCCTTATCTGTATTGATTTTCATTCTTAATGGGTGGCAAAATGTAATATTCATTGTCACTTAGTGGGCACATGTACATGAGGCTTTACTTTTCAGTAGGCTAATTAGCTGTGCAGTAAACATTGCGTGTCTACACATGTGCCCCTATTAGGCTGGAGTAAACTAATTTACTCTGCAGCAAGATAGTACTTGTAAATAAAGTCCACTATTAAATAAAGTCCACTCTCTCCTATTGCAGAGTCTTTTACTCCTCAGCAGTGCATGTGCAGATGCTATCCTGGCTCGCTGTGGCATGAGGGTGCTTCAATGTGGGAACTGCATGCTGAGTAGCTCCATGGTGAAGCACCCTTATGCCCCAGCCAGCCCCTCTGCAGCACACTGAGCCAGGGAAAGCAGCCCCAGCCTTACAAGCTGACCCCCTGCCAGTTGGGGCTGCTCCTACCTGGCTCGACATGCTGCAGTCCCAGGTACACGTGGAAACGGCGCACCCAGAGCAATTATCTCCAGAGCAGTAAGTGCCAGAATTTACTGCTTTGCATTAATGTGCATGTGTAGACTCATCTAGTGTCTATTAAATGACCAGGTAGTAATGAGATGCAAAACTATAAAAAACCCAGAACTGGTCTCTAAATGCTGCCATACTGTGTAATACCTTTCTCTGTTTGACAGCATTGTTAGTATGTTGAAAAACTTAAAAAGCTAAAATGGAACAATTTGAATTTTTAAGGCTTTTTTCTTTTTATAACCAAATTTCACTGCTAGGGAAAATATCTTCTGAATCTTTTTTTTAAGATTATGATAATGATGATGATAAGAAACCACATGAACTTTAGAACAATAGCATTTTAAAATAAGACTGTCTAATGTAACTTTGAACTGTTTATAAAATGCAGAGAAATAGTGCAGGTATTTGTGTTTTGTGCAGTTATGCTTATGTAATCGTCTCTTTAAGGAATATATCCATTTGACTAGTTTATTTTTGAAAACATACTCCAACGGAGTGCTAGGTGTATGTATCCAGGTATCTGTCTTTATATCATTTTCAGCTTCAGTTCTAAATCTGTTTTTTGTATCTGTCAGGAGCTGTCCTTCTACCTGTAAACTCTCTGGTGCTGATTTTCAGCCCATGGCAGGCTAGTCTATGCATATTAAACTTTGGGAATTATTTGGCATTGTTTGCCCAAAAAAAATTGTTTCCTGTTTAAAACCTAGTAGTTTGTCTTTTAAAAAAGGAAAAGAAAAGAAAGCAAAGGAATAGATTAAACAATTCAAGTGTTTATATACTGTAAATATGAGAACTTCCTTGTTATATTACTTTGATTTTGAACTTCATTTTTAGCCTTGTTCCACCCTCCAGCGTTTCCCTCTTATTGCTAAATTCAGAGAAGCTTCTTCAAATATACAGACCATTGTCTGAAAAAAACTGAATGAAGATCTTCAACTGATCTGGGCACTAACACATGGAAATGTTTGTGAGTTGGATGTGGTGCAGTCTAAACCTTTTAATGTATATTTACAAGTAAAGCCAGGACAATTATAAAACCTATTATCTGATAGATGGGTTGAAGCTAAGCCAGATAAGTGGATCTATATGAAAATATTTTGGCAGGATAGAATAATTCACATGATTCCTAAAATTCTGGCATGGAGGTTTATACAGAGGAGACATATTTTGCTCCAATCCCAGAAAACGCTCATTTAGAGAATGTCAGGATAAATTCCTCAAGTGATCTTGTCTGCCAACATTGAAAAGGAGATAAAGAAGTAGTCTATAAGATGGTCTATAAGGCCTCAAGCCATATAACATTTCATAAACCAAGACCAACTTTGTATTACATAGCTAGAAGCGGGTGGGAAAACCAAACCTGTACATAAACCACAAATGGCACCTCACACCACTAACCAGATGAGCTGCCACAGTGGTACTAGGGGATATCGTATGTATTTAACACTGAATTCCTATTTGATATTTGGGTTTATCTTGTGAAATACGTTTGCATTCCTAACTGTGTGGCACCCTGATGCACCCTTGAAAGGATCTCAAGGTACCCCAGGTTTTCATGACGTTCTGGCTGAGCATCACTGGGGTAGCATAATGCTTACAAAATATAATTCATTAATTCAGGAAAGTGGCAGCATTTTTTCCCTGGAGAATCTGATGCATCATTTGTGACCATACCTTCCAATATGAAAACAGGGCCACGCTCCTAACACAATATATTTTACTAGAAATTACTAGAATAATCAATTACTAAAATAATCTCATGCAGAATATAATAAAGCAGAAACATTTTCATGTTAATTATGTAGTAATACTCTTCAAAAATATACCTAATTGAGCAAATTTGCAATAAAATGAATATAAAGAAATGCTACATATATTTGGGATCCCCAGGTACTTATCAACAGGTCTGAGACTGCCTTTCTGCTGATTGGTAGTTTCAGCCCCGGGAGCTAGCTTTCCCCACTTGCAGAGACACACCCTGAGATTCCCCAAGATACATACATCTCTGCCAGCAGGGAACACATCTTCCATTGTTCTGCAGGATCAACAGGTGGGCAATGTGTGTTTCGCCCAATGAAGCAGATCAGCTGTGCTGAAACACTTTCTAGTACAGCTGATCTGCTTCACTTGTCAACCTCTATTTATACCCTCACTTAAGTGTCATCCAACCATATAACTTAGTTCCTTTGAACCGTCTGTCAGGTTTTCTACTTTACCTTAGAGCATGACGTGCTCCATGTGACTCTCATGGTGGTAGCCCCACAGCAATAAGAACTGCAGCTGGCCCCTAAAAGTGAAGCAAATGAGGTTTTGTTTTGCTTTCTTGAACAGTTCTTAAATATTTATATGAAATGTACTTACAGTATATCTGACACTAATATTTAATACAGAACCATGAGATGAGTTTGCCTCTTTTCTGGTGGCTTGGTTCAGTTTCTTTGAGGTTTATTGGGAGTGGCTTGAGTACTTCTATGTAGGCTGGACAGTGGGAAACTGCAGCATATTGGAATGTCATAGACACTTTTAGAGATGTTAACTACTAATGCTAAACCAGTTTCTTTGAGGTTTGAGTGTCCAAATTTCAAACAGGTTTTTTTTTTTTTTATTTACAAGTCACATTTAATACCAAGGCTATTATACTCATGGCAAATCACATATGCATAGGCATTCCCCAGAATAAAAAAGCAACCTCTGTAACTGCAGTATGCAATCCAGCATGACATGGTCCTGGACTTAGGCCCACTGTTATCCGTTTTTTGTTTAGTCTTTGTAAACTGTGCTGTGATATGCAAATAGCAGGTTCTTAGTCTGCTATGAGAAAAGACGTTCGTTGAGGCCCCGATCTTTTAAAGATTCACACAGCTACTTAGCTTTTAAGCCAGGGGTGGGCAATTATTTTGGGCAGAGGGCTGCTTACCCAGTTTTGGCAAGCTGTCGAGGGCTGCATGGGTAGCCCTGCCCCTTGACAGGTGCCACATCCCCTGGTCACCATCTTGGGACCAACGTCCCAATGTCTTGGGACCAATGTCTCAGGGTCAGCACCACAGTGCTGCCTAAAGCAGGGCTCAGGCTGGCAGGGGTCTGTGGAGCTGGGCTGGGCTGCACCAGCAGGGAGGAGGAAGCTGGCCCAGCTCCATAGAGCCCCCGCCAGCTGGCACCCCACGCTCCTGCCACCCTGCTCTGAGCCCTGCTGTTGTGGGAGCCCTCTGGTCTTCCCATGGGTCCTATTGCCTTTGGTTCCCATCATTTTTGACAGGAACCAAGGGCAGATAAATATTACATTTTTTAGGGGCCCTGTGGGCCCGATAGAACGGCCTCGCTGGCCATATTTTGCCCACCCTTGTTTTAAGCATGTGGGTAATCCTGTTGAATGTAGAAGTTCTCTTGAGTTCAGTGGGAATACTCACAGGCTTCAAGTTATACATATTTATAAGACTTTGTTGCTGGAATCAAGGCTTTACTGAGTATCTAGTTTATTTTCTAGCACTGAAACACTTAAGGAGTTGTGACTAGACAAGTAAAAAGAAACTAAGAAAAGTTTGGAAGGTTGAAGTAGAGTATCTCACAGCTCGGATAGAAACATTCTACATTACTATCTGCAATAATTTTCCCTTATCTGTAATTCTAGAGAAATGAACTGTGTTGAAATCGTTAACAGTTATGTTTCCAGTCTTAAAGAAGCATAGCCTCAGATGAACAATTTTTAAAACTGTCCTTTATTAAAATTCTTTTAGACAGCTGTGAAGTTATTCCAATTGTGATTCTTTTCCAACTGTTACAGTTGTATGTATTTTCAACCCACACCAAATATCTTAAGGACTCAAGATGTCTGTGAGTATATGCAGTGCTTGTAGAGTGGCACAGACATTATCCTCTGCTCTCAGGGATACATGCCAACCAGTTGGAAACTTTCTTTTTCTGGTCTGCTACTTGTCTTTTGTCTGCATATTGTGCTAAAGCGTTTACCCAGGAGCGCACTCTGATACTTGACCTAAGGCCAGGCCAAATCCAAATGAGACACACAAACACTGAATAGATTAAAACATGGATTTTGAAAATATTTAAATATTTATTTTATCATATATTTCTGTTGGATAGCAGCCAGTTACTGAATTGTTTATTTTTATTCACTTAATTGTATTAGCCACCTGTAAAGAATAGAAAGCAGTGGTTCATCTACCTGCTTACATCTTCTGGTACATTTCTCACTGCTTAATCAAGGAAAAAGTCATCCTTTTTTCCCCTAAATACATTGTAACCTCTCTCTGTAACTGTAGGTATAGCACAGATTTAAAATGTTATTAGTGACTGTTAAACATCATAGGAAGAAAATATAGGATCCCCTGTAGGGTAACTACATGGGTACATAGTTGGTTTATGGTGAAGCATTCTAAAGCATATGCTTTCACAGATAATAAATTACATTTATTACATTAGTAACAATAAAATCTGAAACAAATTTAAAATAAACTGTTCAGAATACTTCATTTCAGTGTGACAATTTATATTCAAATAATACAAATAACAACACTGAGACCTTGTGGGAGAGAACACACTGTAAAATGCGGAAATACTGATCAACATCATTAACTTTTTCTAATTAAAGAAAAGGCTCTGTCACCAACAAGTTTTCACAATTACCATAGAAGCATCTCTTTTGGTATGAATTTTTCTATTTTGATCTTTTAAATAGTCATTTTTTAATCATTTTTCTACACAAAATATGAACTCTGAATATCCTATAGCCTTGTCACAAAATAAGCATACAGTGAGGAGTCTTGGTGCTTAGAAGGATGGTATTGGAACTGGATCAGTGGTAATCTAGTTAAGATTATTACTAACAGTTTGAGGGATTACAAAATTAAACAAGCAAATATTAGCCAGGATGTTATAATCTTCTATTCATAGATAAATTATTAATTGTTGAGGAAAGCTCCTGCAATAGTAATTTTATCTGATATCCCAAAAAATAAGGGTAATGCTCAAGCTTCAAATTAATGCGTTAGGGTTTAGTAATGCCTGATGCCAGCTACTCTGCCTGGTTCTGAGTGAATTTATTTTAGTAGGATTTCAGGTGCTCAGTACCTTGCTGATTCAGGCTCTTAGAGCTTGATTTGCCTTGCTACTTAAATGAATGGGAAAACTCCTGGGGCCTCTTTAAACTGCTCTGGTCATACAAGCATACCTCAAAGAGGTATAAATTAAATTTACACTTGCTTTGAAGCTCCTTTACATTACCAGAGCAATACAAAGACTTCTTTAGGTAAATGAGAATAGCCTCATATTGATTTCCGTGTGAGCAAAACTAGGTCCTTAAGGAATGTTGGAAAAGTGATTTTCATTCTTTGTCTCTGTCCCAAACATGTTTCAAGCCTTCCCTGGAAGCTGAGCCAGGCAATAACACAAATCTCACATGCAAAAGAAGCCAGTTAGGGAGTTTATTTTATAGCTTTCAGGACTGGACTGGGAAGAAAAAGTACCCAAAAAACCTGAAGTAAATGTAAGGCTTTGTTACCCAAAATAGATTTGCATGTGTGTAAGCAGCTCAAATGCATGGTGATCTGCCAAGGTGGGGACAATAAATCATTGCATAAAAGCATGAGTGAAGTTTTCACTGTTTATAGAACAAATGATCTCCAAAAGTACTCCTGGTTTCTATTTCCTCAGATTGCATAGACATCCTGAGTGGGTTTTTTTTTTTTTTACATCTTTGCATTCTTTTTAAAATTATTATGTCAACGTTTAAATATAATGACAGGTGATATGGTTTTGTTCTGTTTTTACCTTAATACCATATATTGTATATTAATGTGCAGCACTGCCCAGTGATTTTGCACAAAACTTAAGGTGGTTCCACTATGTGTGCAGGTGAGAAAAAGAGAGAACTAAGCTTCCTTCTCTTTGCCTTTCTTAAGAGCTCCAGAAGTTGTACAGTGTCAGGGTTTTAGAGAACGTGCTTATAACTGGCTTCAGTCAAGTTAGAAGCCAGTTTTAGCCTTACACCAAAGGTAAAGTCAGCAAAGCTCTATTTTTCTAGATCAGGAGTATCAAACATATGGCCCACAGGCCAGATTTAGCCCCCTGAGGCATGTCATCCTGTGTGCAGGGCTCCTGAAGGAGCTAGGAATTCAGGGAAGGGTAAATAGGACTGTGCACCACCCCCTCCTCCCCCCTGAATTCTGCAGTACAGACCTTCACTGGAGATGCATTTCAGTGGCAGGCCTGGTGAATAACAGCTACCGCTGACCCTGTTACTGGAGTTGGGTCTGGATCTAACCCATGAGGAGCCCTGTGGTCTGGATTCAGCCTAGGGGAGCCAAAGGAATTTGACACTCCTGTTCTAGTTGGTTGTGACATTTTGTAAAAATTAAAGAATTCACAGGATCACCTTGGTAGTGGAGCAACAGTTAATATTCCTTTGTAACACTGAAGACTGCAACTTTTATCATGTTAGTACTGTGAAACTTGTCAATTTACTCTGTTGTAAAAGCTGGTAACATAGATCCCACAATAATCTGAGCACAAGCAGAATTCCTCCTTGACTTCAGAAGGTCTCCAGTATTTGCTTATTCACAGCTCATGGCAGGATCAGAGCCATGATGTTTGCTACTGCTCTGGTCCCTTTCTGTGACAGCTTCTCTGCTACTCTGTAGGGGCTTTGCTAGACAGGTGGCTACCAAGAAACCTATTGGTGGCAGCAACTACCCCTTGGGGAAAGTAGGATATCTTATTCCAGTGAGAGCTGCCTCCTGCACCAAACCGTCATCTGTACTTGAAAATGCAAAAGAACATTTTGAGACACTTAATGGTCACTGCTAGTATTTGCCTCTCCACGGTTAGATCTACATTTCACAATGCTGGCTATTGTCCTTGTCTCCAGCTGCTAAATTTTGTTCGAAGACAACTGGCAATGCATGAAATATTTTCCTAATACTATTTTTTCACCTGAGCAATTGCTACAGCTGCCACAGCATATTGTAATTGGAAATAGCAGGCAGGCAGTTTGTTCTAGGATAGGAGAGGAGGTGTCCAGTTAAATTCTGGCACAGAACTGAGGAAAGAGGTAGCATATTCTTCATCTTACCCGAGAAGGGTGGCTATACTTCAGTGCTGGAAGTAACCTTTATGTGAAATGTTTTAGAATCCTGTGGGATCCCTACTTTAAGTTCTGAGTCTTTGATCATGTTAAGCCGTACGGCGTGTCACCTTAATAAATTAATACTAATGAGTGGTTTTATTGTCCATAGAAAAAACAAAGCAGCAGGCTGCTGAAGGATTGCTGATAGACTGTACACACAGGGTCCTCTGCATAAAACAATTGAGAATTAAAATATAAAAGTGAAGCATCAGAGCTGCACCCAGGAAAGAACCATGGGTATCAAGCAGCCGAAGACCTGAATAAAAAGTGCAGAAGTGAAATGGCCATTCCCTCAGATGGAGCAAGAATTGTGCTGCTGCCATGTAAAGGAACTGTTCTATTTTACAGTATGAGTTTCCTCCTTCTTCATTCCTGCTCTCTAGATATCTAAAATCATCACTGCCTTACTTTTATGGACAAACACCTTCCTTAAAATTAACTGACAGGGTAGTGAAGCCTTCAGTTGACCTCTCTCATAAGAAGAAGGAGCCATTGTGTTGTGTACACAACTCTAGAAAAGATTTCCCTCTGACTGGGTTTCCAGTCTCTTGTGTTAGGGGCCCATCCCACTTGGTCTTATGTGCTTTAAGACTGGACAGAGTCCAGACACTGCCCCTGACTTGGGTATCTGGGTGCAGATCCTGTTTCTAGCACCTCTTATAACAGCTGAGACTTGTGTTCTGACAGGTTGGCTTCAAGACTAGGCCAATCCCTCAAACTACTCTATTGTTTAAACACACCCTCTATTAATATGCTAGTCCTGTGGATGCTTTGGACCTGCAGTTTAATTCTTCAGGTTCATGTGACACTTGAAAACAAATATGGAATTCCAATACAGTACACCATTACTTTTACCAGGGAAGCCAGGAAATGCTGTATTTTCTCACATACAGCTTGGCCTAGAATATTAGGGCTGTGCAAAGCTTTGGTCGCTGATTCAATTTGGCGGAGATTCAGCCCGATTCAGTGGCCAAATCTCCAAATCCAAATCAAATCAGGAGACCCTTTAATCTCTCTGAATCAAATCAGAACCCTCCGAATCGATTCTGAGAGATTTGGAAAGATTCAATGATTCGGACATAGGCACAGCTTTAAATGTTTTTTCTACATACCTCAGGGTACCAGGAGGCTCATGAATGCTGTGATGGTGGGGCAGATAGAGCATCCTACAGGAGCACAGGGGTGGTCCCCAGTGCACTCGGCAGCAGACCCGGAAATGGACCAGAAGCACTTCCAGTCTACTTCCAGGTCTGCTGAGGAGTGTGCTAGGGGGCCCCCCCATGCCACCCCAGCTTGGCAACTGGTACCTCCTGGGTCTCGGGGAGGCACCAAGGGTCCTCCCACAGCCAATCACTGAGCCGGGAAGGGTGCTTCCCCCCCTCCACCACACTCAGTGGCGAACCCAGAAGTACTTCTGATCCACTTCTGGGTTTCCCTGTGAGTACATTGGGAGCCCCCCCCACCCACACTCCTGTGGGATGCTCCATCTGTCCTGGCATTGCAGCATTCACGAGCCATGCCTTACACCTTTAAGTATGTAGAAAAAACATTTAAAGCTGTGTCTATGCCCAAATTGCTGATTCTCTGAATCAGCATTGAATCTTCAGATTCGGCCAAATTGAATCGGTGACAGTGATCCAAGTCAACGAATTGAATCACTGTCCCTGATTCGGGCCAAATCCAAATTGAATATGGCCTATTTCACACACCCCTACAGAATATAATACACACCTTGTTTTTGAAAGGCAGAATGAAGGAAAAGATATTTCCAGAGTGATGGCTGAAGAAGCAGGGATAGAGCATCTTCAGATGACTCACCCTCTCTTTCCTGATTAATTAAAGCAGAATCCCTAGATGTTGCTAAAGTCTGGTCTTGATGCATGGAGCTATGATTTTAAAAAGATCTAAAGAGTTGGAGAAGCTAAAGAAGTTTTAAAATAGGAGGAGAGAGACCAGGAGAAGTTAGCAAACAACAAAACTGCCCAAAGAAAGGTTAGCTTGATTAAGGGAACATCAAAATTATTAAAAAGCAGTATTAAAAAATTGCTAACATCTTTTGAATGAAAAAAATGATTTATTAAGTCAGTTGACTCCCTCAGCTGCCTATATAGTAATGCCACTGCTGCTGCCCAGTGAAACATGAATTCAAGCAGATTGCTTCTTCTCCAGGCAGATAATCAGAGTCCCCACTTAAGACACACACCATAATTTTGGGGGGCTTGTTTTTGGGGAAAAGGTGTATGTTGTATATGAGAAAACACAGTGAACAGATCTATGGAAAATTATAAACTTTCCCTAGCTCAGGGGTTTCAGCATTCTGGAGGGTTCCTTCCTTGTGAGGTTTCCAGGATCCTTCTCCTGCATCAAGTGGTTTGCCTTTTGAACACTGAGCCTCTCTCTGTCTTTGCTGCAGGTCAGCTGGTTTTGACTCTAGTTGGTCTTACAGAATTGCCTTCCTCCCCATTACAAAAGTATGTTGTCTCTTCTCTCCCTTTACTGCTGAACACTTGTCATGTAGCTCTGCAAGCTGTGTTATTTTTTTGTTCTGTAAGTTCATTTAAATTCCTGCTTTGCCCCCTTTTTACCTTTTTCCTGTGTGGGAATTTTCTTATTCTCAGACATGACATGTAGGGGGTGCATGTGCACCGCCTAAGCGTGGCAGTGCACCCCCTGCAGAAAGGTGCCTCTGACATTGGACACTGTCAGCGGTGCCTGTGGTCAGTCACCGCTCGCCATCCCACCACTGACAACACCAGCGGTGACTGTGGGCAGTCCGTGATTCCCACTGACCACTGCTACTGACAGTGTCTGCGGGTGGTCATAGTCCATAGTTGGTAGAGTTGGAAGGGACCTGAGCAGATCATCAAGTCTGAACCCCTGCCATGGGCAGAAAAGAATGCTGGGTTAATACAACCCCGGGTACATGTCTAATCTAGCCTCCTTTTGAAGATCCCCAGGGTAGAAGCAAGCACCACTTCCCTTACAAGTTGTTTCCAGATCCTAGCCGCCCTGACTGTGACATAGTGCCTCCTGATATCTAGCCTGAGTCTACTGTCCATCAACTTATGGCTGTTATTCCTTGTTACTCCCGGTAGTGCTTAGGGGAACAAGGACTCTCCCATTGCCTGCTGGTCCCCCTTAGCCAGTTTATAGATGGCCACCAGATCCCTTCTCAGCCTTCTTTTGTGGAGCCTGAACAGGTTCAGGTCCCGTAGCCTCCCCCCATAGGGCCTGCCTTGCTGCCCCTGATCACGCGAGTGATCCTCCTCTGGACCCTCTCAATGCTGTCCACATCCCTCCTGAAGTGCAGGACCCAGAACTGGATGCAGTACTCCAACTGCAGCCCGACCAATGTCTCATAGAGGCAAAGGATCACCTCCTTGGACCTGCTCATGATGCATCTGTGGATGCATGACAAGGTGTGGTTAGCCATCCTGACTGCATCCTCACATTGTCAGCCCATGTTTATCTTAGAGTCAATAATGACTCCAAGATCCTTGTCTGCCTCTGTGGTGACGAGAAGGGAGTTCCCCAGCCTGTAGGCATGCTGCTGGTTCTTCCTCCCCAGGTGCATCACCTTGCACTTGTCAGTATTGAAACCCATCCTGTTCTCATCCGCCCACCCCTGTAACCTGTCCAGATCTAATAGTAGCCTTTCCTTCTCCTCTAGTGTGCCTACTTCTCCCCACATCTTAGTGTCATCTGCGAATTTGAACAAGGCACTTTTCACCCCCTTGTCCAAGTCGCTAATGAAGGTGTTGAACGGTGCGAGCCCAAGGCCCGAGCCCTGGGGAACCCCACTGCCCACATCGAAAATGACCCGTCCACCACCACTTTCTGAGTGTGGCCCCCCAGCCAGTTAGCGACCCATCTGACCTTAATGAGAATGGGGTGAGAGACAGTGTCGAAGGCTTTCCTGAAGTCCAGAAAGACTACGTCCACTACGACACCTGCATCTAAGGATTTTGTGACCTGGTCGTATAGGGCCACCAGGTTGGTCTGACAGGACCTGCCTCTAATGAGCCCATGTTGGTTGCCCCTAAGCATAATCTCCCCTGCTGGTCCCTCGCAAATGTGCACCTGGATGATTTTCTCAAAGAGCTTCCCCAGGACCAAGGTAAGACTAACAGGCCTGTAGTTTCCTGGGTCCTCCTTCCTCCCTTTTTTGAAAATGGGGACCACATTGGCCCTTTTCCAGGCCTCTGGCACCTTGCCAGAGCACCATGAGCGCTTGCAAAGCTGTGCCAGGGGTCCTGCAATGACCTCTGCTAATTCCCTCAGCACTCTGGGGTGGAGATCATCAGGACCTGCTGATTTGAACATGTCTAGTCCCACCAGAAGTTCCCTGATTAGGTCCTCACTGACCCTGGGCCTGGTTGTGCCTCCCCTGGGACCGTCAGGGATCCCAGTGGGGGTGGGGTGACCTGGTCCCTGCTCAGAAGAATGGAGGCAAAGAAATTGTTAAAGAGATTAGCTTTGTCATCTGGTGCGACCACCAGATTTCCTAGCGTGTCCTGCAGAGCCCCACATTACCCGGTACCTTCTTTTTACCCCCATGTATTTAAAAAAGGACTTCTTGTTATCCAGGTTGCTAGCCCCAGTTCCATCTCTGCCTTAGGCTTCCTTACAGCCCCCCTACTATCTCAAGCAAAGGAGGTATAATCCTCCCTGGTGATGGCCCCTCGCTTCCATTGGGTGTATGCCTCCTTTTTACCTTTGAGATGTTCCTGGATGCTTTTGATGAGCCATGAGGGCTTTTGACCACTCTTACCCCTTTGATCCGTGTTGGGATTGTCACCCTTTGGGCTTCAAGGATCATCTCCTTAAGGAATGACCACTCTTCTTGGACTCCCAACTCCCCTCCCCTCAGAGCCTCCTTGACTAGTCTCCTTAACTCATTGAAATCCGCCCTCCTGAAGTCCAGGGCTGCTGCCTTGCTGCAGGCCTTTGACACCCTGCGCTTGCTGGTGAATTCCAGTAGGCGATGATTGCTATCACCCAGGTGGTCGAGCACCCGCAGTCCCCTCACCAGGTCGTTGCCTGTGGCCAGGACCAGGTCCAAAACAGTATTTCACCTGGTGGGACTGTGCACCTCCTGGGTTAGATGGAGGTCCTGTAACTCACCTAGGAACCTACATAAGCAGTCAGACCTGGCTGACTACTCTTCCCAGCAGATGTCTGGAAATGGGGGAGCCACCTTGGTTTCTCCCCAAAATCTCTGCCCTGTGACACTGTGACTAAAATCTCTGAGCTGCAACCATTTGATTAGGGTGGGCCCTGCACACAGGGGACCGTACCCTCAGCCTGTCTATTTATGCAGCCTGGCTGCATTCTTGAGGGAGGGGGGAAACCTGCTCCCTCTGCCTACATGACTTGCATCAGTTACCTTGGTGGGGGGTTTCTACCTGGGGAGATGGAATCTGCCTGGCAACTGGTGATGTATTTCAAATTGGTTGGTGGAGGGCCAACTGGAGCTGGCCTTCACTGGGCCAGGTGAATGAGGTCACAGGGGCTATATAAGTTTGGACAGGGAAGGAGGCGGTCTCTCTCTTCGGCCATGAGGTGAAGCAGCAGCCATGTGGGGGACATAGAGGAGCATGACCATCTAAAATTGGCTCTCTCCCCCAAACTCATGAGCTTGAAACCACCTGCTTTCAGAGGGGAATTCCACCAGCCTTTGGAAGATGCTTGTGAGTAAGCTACTCAATCTGATTAGATATTTAGCTGGCAGTAACACAGATGCATAATCAAAAGGCTACCTCAGCCACACTGTTTGCTCTTTAGGATTTCTAAGATATTGCTCAATCCTGTACCCTAGTTTACCCTACCCCTTGTAATCAATAAAGTTCTCCTTTTTGACTGGCGTGGGAGACTTATTGAGGGGTGGGTCTAAATTATGCCTAAGAGACCCCTTAGGACTGCGGACTAAGGGAGACTTTACTTTTTGCCTCCTGACTTGGGGAAGTACCCCAAGTGCCTGTACTGAGTCGAGTACCCGTCGGACTATTAGGCCTTTGTTTCCCGGAGGACACAGGGCCGAGACAGTCCCTTCTCGGGGTGGTGGCGACGACGTTACCCCCAGACTAGCAAGTGTGCTCCGGGAGAGGGGTCGGCTGAGCATAATGTTCCCCTAGAGAGGCATTCGGAGCCTGGAAGGTGGTGGGGCGCAGGGAGGCAGGTCGCTCAATGCAGGAGCGCCCCCTACTGGCCCGCCACATGCTGAACCTTGGTTGGTGCTTGCCCCCCCCCCCCCCCCCCCCCCCCAGCAGTGGCTGTGGAAGTTCCCCTGCTTACCACCGCCGGGCTCCCGCTGCCGCCAGACCCCCACAACTGCCAAGGGCACATGCCTTACTCTCCTTCACCAATCCTCTGCAGAAAGTAGGACAGGGTAGCACCTTAGTGACTTACTCATTCAAAAATGCATATGCTTTCCTAGATGATAGCTCTGAAATTGTTCTGTTATAATCTTTCTGTGAAGCACCTGATGAAGTAGGCTGTCCCTTATGAAAGCATATGCAATTTTTGAACAAGGTAGTCTCTAAGCTGCTACCCTAACTTGCTGGTACCTGATTTCTCTCTAGGCCCCGTCAGAGAACTTAGATAAATTTCTACACTTGGGCAACCGCCTATGCATATCCATTGTTCCAAGACACTCCTGCTCAAATAGATTACTGTGAAAAGGTTAAACAACCAGTGTTGTCCCTAGTTTGGGAGGGACATGGCTAACGACTTAAAGTACATATTGGATTCCATGTAATCTGAAGCGATGTCCACAGTGTAACAGTTTTTCATAACAACTGCAGAATTTCAACCAGAATTTAGAAGTTGCACAGAATGAGAGTCCCCACATCATTGTACTAAGATAAGCTTTCAAATAAAAAAGAAAGCTGGGTTTGGAATATCCAGTAGAGAGAAGCTTTGCTTTCTTTTGACATCCTTCCAACAACCTTTAGCATTCCCAAATGAGATTGCACTGAAGAGTGTTTCTGGTACGTAGTTGGTGCTCATAAATCTGATGTACTTGATAAGTCCAAATGTTAACAAGACTGTTGCCCATAGTTCAGCTTCCATTAACTTAAGTGTTAAAGTTTTTATTGAAAGAAGCAAACTAAAGATTTTTCTGTGGAATTTTTCTGTCTGCTTTTGTGAGTAAAGTGTAAAACCAAGATCCTGATTAACTCTGACATATTAAAGACCCTACAGCCAAATTCTAATTGGGTAATTAAATTCAGCTTATTTAAATCCCCTGACATTTCAGGTATTCTTCACTTCCTGTCCTAAGCTGGTGTATAGTGTTGCTATATGATATTAAATAGTTGTTTCATTCCACTGTGCCACTGAAGTGACCGTTAAGTATCATGTATCAGTTTAAGTTCGCAAAGCACTTTAGGATCCAAATCTTTCCTAGATATGTAATAAGATCTTAATGTTTTTATTTTCTTTTGACCCTCCATAGAAAGAAGCTGTTCTGACTGCAGAATGTTCTGTATGTGTAGCCTGTGTTACAGAGATAATGAGAATAATTCACAGATTGTTGAGCATTTATAATGTGGTATACAGGTTTCCCTCGTTTTAGGCTGCCCATGCGTTCCTGGAAAACGGCACATAACTTGAATTCACATAAAGGGAACCCACTTTACAATGTAACAAATAGGGATATGTTACAAGACCTCAGCTGTACTGACTCCCAGACCCATTTCTAGCACTTTTACAAGACAATTTTGGTACTCACTAACAGCAGACAGTACACACAAGCACAGGGTGATGATAAATGTTACCATAATGGAGATGGTAACTACAGTAATATGTGTTGCAGACAACAAGTGAGGAGCACACATCCACACAAGAGACTATATTTTCGTGCACAGCACTCCCAGGATGCACTGCACAAAGCAGCTGACTACGGGCTTCCACCACACTGATTGTATAAGGGTGAATTTACCTCACATACAATGAATTTTAATAATAATTTCAATAATAAACTTGAATTTCAGTTATGCCAGTATAAGTCAAATGTTACCCTACTGAAGTTAATGGAATTACACTTGTGTAAGTGAGATCAAAATCAGGTTCTATATATACAAACCCAAATATCAGATAATAGATTTGCTTCTGTTTTGGCTTGTGCTTGGAACAAATAAATCTGAATCATTTTCACCCTTAGGAATGAAATATGACTATAAACTAGGGTATATACAGCTGTTGGGAACAGGAGAGCAGGCTAGGGGAAAGTTAGAACACTTTAAAATTGGCCATCCAATCTAACTTCGTTCGACCAGGCGTGGACCTTACAGTTGGGGGTGTAGGCAGAAGTAACAATTTTCACCTGATATAGTGCAGAAAGTGGTCTGCATGACAGATCAGATAAAGATGTTTCAAAACAGAGCCTCTTCTGTAACTTCTGTCTGCCTGCCTACCAGCCTGTCTCTGTTTTCAGAATGGGAAGAGAGAAAGGGAGCAGAGGGAGTTCAGTCTGAGGGTTTTTCAGCCCCTGCTGGAGGGTGGGGCAGGTAGTGCCCCCTCCCTCCCAAGGTTGCGAGGGAGCTCCAGTTCACCCATCCCACCCTCCAGCACCAGCTGGGGAACCCCTAGACTGAGCTTCCTCTGCTCCCTTCCCCCTCCCATTCTGAAAACATCGCAGCTTCCCAGGGAGGAGGGGCCATTGCTAGGGCAAACCACCTGTAGGCTGCAGCCAGCCATAGGTGGTGGAAGGCCAGGACTAACAGGAGTTAGCTCCTTTGCTCCAGAGCCACCGCCACGCCACAATCAGCACCCCCACCATGCTCAGAACACTTCCTGCAAAGTTTTCTCAGTTACACCAGGGAGCTGCACTTCTGTCTGCACTCTTGGATCCCTAGTTAGGTCAGTCTAAGTGCAAACTGTAAAGAAGTTCCAGGAAGGTTTGATCAGTCTAAAAATGGCTGACCTGATCTAAGTTAACCCTACCTCCAAGGTAGTGTAATTTACATTGGGTTGGCCATTTTTCACTTCCCTAAACTTGTGTACAGTTCCCAGGGCTAGGAAAGCCCAGCAACTGCCCTCAATTCCAGGGCTGAGCTTTTCCTACCTACCCCCGCTGGCATGGACTATTTTTAGAGCCCAGTCCCTCACCCCTTCCCACAACCCCCCCATCTTGCAAGCCATTCCCAGTGCTGGTTTTATCATTGTTTGCCAATGCCAGGAGCCAAGGAAGTAAGTCCCAATGTGCAGAGGGCAGAAGGAATGGTGGGGGGAATCACTTCACCAAGGCAGGGTTGGGGGGCTAAAATATCCCCTGGTCCCCCTCAGGGCTTCCTGCAGACCCTGTAAGCCCCATTGATCCCACCAAACCCTCCCAGACCTCATTGACCTCCAATAGATGCTGTTGTCTGGCCCCCAATCCCTCCTGTGGACCCTGCCTGCCTCCCCATCCCACCCTCAAATGCTACCTGGCCCCCTGAACCTTCCTGCGGATCCAGCTTGCCCCCTAATTCTCCCAACTTCCTCCATTAGCCCCTACATCCTGACTTACCTTAGATCATGTGGCTGTTTTTAATTCAGTCTATCCTTCCCCTAGCATCTCCAAATGTCTGTACCAAGCCCTAGTTTAGCAGAAATTATCTTATTCCTCTTTTTCCTTAGTTCTTTGCCCTTCTCCTTCCTTAGTCCCTGAGATCATGCACTGGGGAAGAGAGATGAATAAGGGTCTCTATGGGTCCGTACTGCTAAAGATATATATTGCAGTCTCAATGCCATTGTTTCTTGTTAATCCCTTTGGGTGGATGGGAAGGTAACACTGTTCAGTCCTTTTTGTTTCTTCAATTAAAAAGGCAAATTATGAAACAGGATGAAGTTACTACAGCCATATCTAGCACATTTAGTACAGTTGAATAACTTTTCCTGTATTTTTTAGGTTAGTGGCTTCAGACTCTAGTGAAAAGTTATAGGGTCTTTCTGCACAGAAAATAGCAAGAAAAGACAAATTTACAAGTGAAAGAGAAATTAAACTGTAGGTGAGGGAAGCTGAAAGTGAATTTAAACTGAATGCCTGTTTCTAGGTTGTTTGTTGTTTATATAACAAAAAGACTAAAATGCTGTGTCATACAAGTTCTCCAGAATCAAGTTATTTTTCTTTGTACTCCTCAAGCCTGCCAGCACTTAAATTAGTTGCATCAGGGTGCTTTTGGTTGGTTGAGGGGCCCCTTTGGTTCAGTTAGCTATTGACCCAGTTTACTTTTAATCTTTCACTGCTTCTAACTCCTTGATCTGTGTTTCTCTGTAAATTGGGGTTACATTATATTTAACTGGGGTTAAAATAGTCCCTCCCTCAAGGATATTGAAATATGTGGTTTAATAATATTGGTAAAGCATAAGCATATATAATTGTTTTTTGCTTTGCTGTTTAATTGAGCCCTACTTGTTTCAGGAAATGGGGTTTGATGGTTAGTGCAAGCATACTAATAAGATGGCAGCGATAGCTCTACCTATATCTAGCTATTTTTAGCATGGGTGGTCTAGTACAGAAGTTAGGATGATCAAGCATTGTAGATACCAGAACCAAGAGAGATGATTATCAATAACACCAAAGGATTTCTTTGATAGTTTTTTTTAAGAAATGCATCCCCCTCTCTCCCCCGCTTCATTCAAATTCCAGTTCACACATTTGTTTATCCCTGTTGGCTGATTATTTGGCCACAATAGTTCATAAATTGATCTCTTTTAGATTGGACTATTGTAATTCACTGCACTTCAATGTAGGCCAAAGGTTCGTGAAAGAGCTACAGGAGGGACATAATTCAGTAGCCCAGCTCCTTAGTGGGATGTGATGATATTTTACAACCTACAAAAGCATCCTTAAGGTTACCATGCTTTGCTGTTCACTGTCACATTATATTGTTCAAGGGTCTGATAAGAAGTCCTAACTAGAAGTCCATAGGAGTGTTCCCACTACACCAAATTTTAAAAAAACAGAAGACCATTGTAATCTGAAGAGGATCTGACACTTCTCAGCAGCAAGGCCAAGAACCTGGGGACTCCTCCACAGATGAAAAGGGGGGAAGAGTCTTCCTCTGGCATCCAACCATGTTGTTAAGACTCTTTTTAGTATGGCGTTTTCCAAAGACAGTTGACATGTTGCTGTGAACTGTAAGAGGCTAAATCATGGAACAACTTAGCAAGGTGCTTCTGTTTCTCTAAACAGATCCTATCATTTCCAGTATCATATATGCAATCCCTTGTTACCACAGTGACAGGAACTGTTACACCTGTATATCGCTGGAAGAATAATACAGAATTTTTTATTTATACTCTGACAAGTTAAGGGCTATCAAAGTAAATTCAAGCAACATGCATTAAATTTAGATTCTATTGATATTTCCTTTCACATTTTTCCTGTGGAGTTCATGCTATTAAACATATGAATATTGTTCCAGTGAAGAGGCTGTAACATGAGTTACAGCAGTAAGGGTCTGTCCAAGCACACAAGGGAAAATGTGGTTTAGTACATGCTGCCCTCTAGGGGCCATCCTCTTATCTACTCTTAAAAATTACCATATGCATTCAAGAGCTTCCAAAACAGTTCACCTTTTTAAAAGCCCAGGTTCCACTCTCCTTGTCCTGTAGCATCTTGCACACTTGCAGCTGCCTGCTCAATCTCCCATCTGTAGGTGTATTTGGCAGTTGAAATAGGTTCTTTTAAATCCTGGACCACGAACAGGAAGTTCAAGAAAAGACAGAGTCTCAAGAGATGATGCAAAAAAGTAAATGTGATGCAAAAAACTAATTATGCAATTAAAAGTTGCATAAGTAAATGTGAAGTTTAGTAACATTCTCCAAGTTTGTATTAAATATTTTATTCTGTGATCATTTAAACAACCAGAAATATTACATGTTAACAATGCAGAGTACTACAGTATCTCAATTTAAAACAGATTCAGTCTTACTGATTTTTTTTCTGCTTAAATATATATCTAGTTAATATTTCAAAATGTCTGAGACTATAAAATATGTAGCTCAGTCTCAGAAAGCAGGTATCTCCAAGGAATATGAGCGAAAACTAAGAAATCAGGAATCTGCGTTCCACTGGTATATAATTCCCATTTCCAGTTTCTGGTCATGAAAGACTTCAAAGATTACAGACTTGTCATAGATGAAGGATTGAATATTGGATTGCAGACCCTTGTATTGTTGAGTAAAGAAGAAAATATTTTGCTGTAGCATCGATTTCTTGTTTTAAATTGTAGCTGTTTGATATTACCAGTTTGGAGTGTTAAGATAATACTCGGAAAGATGTAGCAGTGGAAAGATAATAGATGAAACAGTTGAAGGAACATAACAAATGTAAGTTGTTATCACTCTTAGCAGTTTATCATACAGTGTTCCCAAAATGTTAAGCATCAAAATACACTGATGTAGACGTAGTAAAGTTTTCAGTTTTTATTGTGTTCCAAAGAACAAATAATTGCCTTGTTCTTTTGTTTATGGTAGGAGTACCTGCCTAAAACACTGATTCTCCACCAGGATGCCAGCATACCCTAGGGTGCCACAAAATCATTTTAAGGATGTCATGGGATGCTGCACAATATTAGTACTTAAGTGTAGAAACACTTGCACAGGATTCACTAGATAAACCCAGAGATTACAAATAGAAATCTAGTGTCAAAAACATTTCTGACCTGCCATTGTCTTTCTTTGTTCTTTGCTCTATTATTTTTCCAGTGTCAAAAAAAAAATGAAAGCAAAGAGCTAGTATTTCCCAAGGGATGCCTTCAATTGTTTGATGGGTGTCTGGAGTCTAAAAAGCTCGAGAACCACTGGTCTAAAATAATTTTATAATTCACCTAATTAGAAATGGATTTTTTTCATAGTTTATTGTTTTCTGTTACTTGCGTATTTAGAAATCCTCTTTTCAAAAATATGATTCTGGCCACTACTGCTCTTCAAATTGTCATGGTTTTTTTAGAGAGAATAATACTTCTTCATAGTTCCTGTGTGCACTAGCATGCAGATCTGAAATCTGTGCTCCTCTGTTCGCAGCTTGCATAATATCAAATTTAGAGATTGCTTGTCAAACTAAATGTTGGCTGAGTTTCCTAGGAAACTCACGAAGATTATTTATAAAACTAAAGATAGGCATAATAATAGATATAATAGTGTCAGTAGCTCGTGATTATTATTTTTTTAACTTTACCAATCCAATTTTTTACATTCTTTAATTTTCCAGGGAGCTAAGCCAATTAATTTACAAACATTTTCATATATTATCAGCATTCCCAGCAGTCCATTCCTAACATGTGATGGAGTCGGTTGTTCTTATGAAATCTCGTGTCTCTGAACCAGTTAGTCTCTCAGGTGCAACCATGTTCTGCTTTCTGTCAGAGAAACATGGCAGTTTACATGTTGAATCCACCCGAGGTTTACCATCCTGTCTCTGAGAGTAGCCAGAACCAAGTTTCTTCAGGTATGAAAAGCCTATAACAGGCAGATGTGACATAACCCACTCCCTCTGAAGGTTTTTGTTATCCCTAGTAGTAGCAGCCTTATGGGAGGACAAACCAGGCGACTGCCCAGGGCCCCACACTTTATAAAAATAAAAATTAATCACACTGAATATTTGTATTATCAATACTGTATTAAGATACTTTCACTGCAGGTTCATGGATAGGACAAAGTGAAATTGAAATAAAAAAATGTCCGACCTGCTTATAGGTCATCAAAATTCAGCCTCTAAAAAATGACTCTCTTGCCCAGGGCCCCAACAACCTTAAGGCCACCACTGTTAGTGATTTTCTTAAATTTAGGTGCAGGGCATTGCATCCCTTCCCAAATTTGTTAGTGTTTTATCAAATAATTATGAATATTCTTATCTGTAGAAATGCCCAGTTGAATCATGCTAAGTTATTGGCCTCAGTAAAACCCTGTGGCAGAGTGCCACAGCCAAATTGTCATGTGTAGAAAAAAGTGTTACTTTTGGTCAGTTTTGAATTTGCCCCTTTCAGGTTAATTGAATGTCCTCATTTTCGTGTGTCATGAGATAAGGAGAACAGAAGCTCATGATCTACATTCTCTGTACAAGTCACTCTTTTATATACTTTAACATGTTCCCCACTTCTTCCCCATCTACGTTTAGGGTAAATAGTCCCCAACTTTTCAGCCCCTCCCCAGATGAAAATTTTCCTATGTTCCTAATTATGTTCCAATGTCTCCCAATCCTTGCCTGAACCTCCTCCGATTTGAGATGATTTGACCCACAGTGCACGCAGGAATGCAGATGAAGATGTAACGCTGATTTTCAGATAATGGTGAATGATATTTTTTGTGTTATCCACCATTCCATTGCATATGCAATTTTGTTTTTTAGACTGCAGCTGCCCAATAAACAGAAAAATTCATAGACATTTCCACAGTAATGGCCGGGCCCCTTTTTGTGATGATATGCTTACTTTCAGAACCCTAGAAGGTATAAAAGTAGCTCAGGTTGTTTCTGTCTACTGTGAATTACTGGAAATTGGAACATTGTCAGCATGTTGCTCATCATCTGTCTGGATTAGGCTCCTCTGAATTCTTCACAACTCTTTCTGGGTTTGACTACCCAAAGTGATTCTGTGTCATCTGCAAATTTTGCTACCTTAATGCTCACCTTCATTTCCAGATCTTTAATGAATTTGTTTAACACAACTTAAATCAAACTTTAAAACCTGGGATACGAGAGAACAAGAGATTCGGGAACTCGACTTGAATGACCAGCATAGGCTGAGTCATTGCCTGTCAGCAGAATAATCGAGAGAAAACTCCACATGGAGGTGTGGTTCATTTGTTTGGGGGGGGGTTCTTTTTTCTTTCCCTCCTCCTCCTCCATTTCCTCTGAGTCTCTCCTACTGGCCTTAACTAAACGTTTTGCTGATAATATATATCAGTTTTTAAAAAATCTAGCTCACTCTCAAATAACACTGACTGCAGGGATAATAGTAGGAAAAGCAGTAAAAATTTAATCACTTACCTCCATGCTCATTAAAGTGAATCAACTGAGAGCAGATAAGGCTATTTCAGGGTAGTTGTAGCTGCTATAATTAAATATATGTGATAAACATGAGTTTGCAGGATTCGTATCTAAAGGCTTGGGAAGTTTATGTTGGGTTTGAGTTTTAGTTTGTCATTATTTTGCAGTTATACTCTCTTTATATAGGATTAGATAGTGATATCATAAACACTAAGCTGTGTCCTCATGCTGGGATAATTCAAAAGGAAAAGTGGGGGTTATGAAAGAGAATACTCATTTAAAAATCAAATATCTGAAGTTATAGCAGTGGAAAAAACAATCAAAAGTAACATTTTATATATTGTATTTTTTCCCTTTAAATTTGTCTCCGTGGGAAACTGTTTTGAGCATAACATACAAGCTTTGGCAGGGTGGTTTTTTTGCAAGCAGTCAGTGTGTGTGAACCCACTTGTTTAAAGTGAGTCACACTGAGAGTCAAGAGTTCACCATTTTTTCCAGTTTCCCACTGCAATGAAATATATTCCACAGGCATACCCTTAAAAATTAGGAAAGGAGGGGGGATTTTCCAGTTAATAACGAAACCTTGATTACATTATAGTATGTTGAACCATTCAATGAGGGATCCCTGCCAAAGACTGTACACCCAATAACCAGCTAGAAATTAAAGAAAGAAGTCATTTAGGCAGTCCCTGAAAATAAGACATCTAGGCTCAAATAAGCAAATTTAAAAATCCATAGAACAGGGATATTGAAAGGGCAGGAGAGAAGCCTACATATTGTAATTACTTGTATAAATTCCGAGTCATATTATCATCATATGCTCATCTCCTTATGTTATAAAACACTCTTTGTACATTAGTAAAAATTAAAATAATTTTAGAAGGTATGTGGTAAAATTAGTCATTCACTTTTTTGATGTTTCTAGTGCTTCTTTACTTGTACTGTATGTGTTT
Organism: Crocodylus siamensis; assembly: GCF_052110815.1. Lineage (NCBI taxonomy): Eukaryota > Metazoa > Chordata > Crocodylia > Crocodylidae > Crocodylus > Crocodylus siamensis. The sequence continues at coordinate 165,047,950 of NC_143397.1, read as the reverse complement.
CACTCAGCAGGAAAATGCAAATAAACAGTACAGTTTCATTTCAATTTCCAGTCAGTTTTGCTCTCCAATTGTGTGTTTTCATGTGTCCATTGCAAATACAGTAGGGAATTATTTGAATCTGAAGCTGCGTGTGTGTTAATGAAAAATTCAATTAACTTTATTCTACACTTCTTTTATAAAATAAACCCGTTCTTCCACCTTTTTTAACCAACATGCAAATTTTAGATCTAAACAGCGCTGCACACAAATACATAATATCCTGTCAAATTGTGTAGATGTATAGGTTGTTTGCAAAATCCTTATTTGCCTTTATCCTATTTGGTTGTTCCCAAGTGTTGTCACTGTGTATCAGTAGGAAGTATTACCATGTTTTCTTACATACAGCATGGCCCAGAATAAGACGAGCAACTTGTTTTTGAAAGGCAGAAAGGGAAAAGGTTTTTCCAGGATGATGGCTGCATAGAACAGGGACAGGGCCTAGACTTTAGCTGATTTACACTCCCTTTCTTGCTCAACTAAGACTGAAGTATTGGGTATTGCTGAAAACTGGTCTGCATGGGTAGTCTAAGATTGTGAAAAGAGCTAAAGAGTCTCCATGGCTGTGAAATAAGAGAAGAGAGACCAGAAGGAGCTAGCAGACAGCAAAACTGCCTGAAGAAACTAGTGAGTTAGTTGATTGGTGGAACATTAAAAAGGAGAGACGATCCTTAACACCTGCTAAATAAAGAAAAATGATCCATTAAGTCAGTTGTCTCCCTGAACTGCCTATATACAAATTCCACTACTGCTGCTGCCCCATGGAACAGGAATCAAGGCGAGGTGCTTCTCCTTCGGAAAAAAATCAGCTTCCCCCTTAAGATGCACAGCACAATTTGGGGGGGCTTATTTCTTGGGGAAAGGTATATATGGTATGTGAAGTATTAAGGTATACTGAAGCAAGGACTGGTTAATAAGAAGTTGGGTACAGAATACATATACTCAGTGAAGGTAAATTATTTAGGTTTTAAACATGAATCTGTCCTGCATTAAATGTGTAGAGTCTAAAACTTGAAAAGGTCACAAAAATTATATTGTATAGTATTCAAGATTTTGCATGACTAATTGGAGCTGTGTTTTTCTTCTAGCTTTCTAGAAAGAATTGACAGTGTCAGTATGGAAGACTACACACCCACAGATCAGGTGAGTAAAACTGAAGGTGTTATGTTCAATACTGCAATAATATACCTAGCACTATAATATTCCATCTCAAGCAGGATAGAGGATTGGCTGAAGAAGAGAGGGCTTTAAACTAGGTTTAACAGGGGATGGAGACAAAAGCCCCCTGATAAATAAAGAACAAGGTAATTTGGATACATGCTTCTTATGAAATGGATTCATCATAAGGCATCTTAACAAGTCTATAAGAGATATCTAAAGTGTTTATATACTAATGTAAGGCATAGGGGAATAAGCAGGGAGAACTGGAAGTTCTAATATGCACGCAACTGTCATGGAGCGGGGACCCAGGAGCGGCCCTGATCTCTCCTGGCGCCCCTACCATGCCATGTTGTCTGTTTAGCACCCTCGTTCTCGCCCGCCACGACTTTGATGGTTCTATAGTATTAATGGGAGGCTGCCGTTACTTGACCCCTTGGACCCAGTGCTCCCACCCTTCTGGTCCCTGCTCTATCTGGATAGATTCTGGTGCACCCCTACCCTATGGGCACCGCGTGGCTCCTTCCACCCCTAATACCATGCCCCAAGCCTCAGAGGTGTTCCGGCCGTTATCGTGTCTATACTCTTCCTTAGTGACCCCTTCTGGGGTGTCTTACTCGTATGCTCACCCTCCCCGGGCCCTCTAACCTTGTACGCGCCCTCTCTGGGCCCTCTAACCTTGTACGCACCGGGCGCTCAAGTCATACGCTCGCCCTCCCCTGGGGCTTCTCTGTAGGCTTGCCCCCTTCTGGGCCTGTCTTCCGTACCGGCAGTGCCCCACTGGGGCCTGTCTCCCCGCACTCATGTGCTCTCGCCCGCACTGGGACTTTGTTTCCCACGCTTCCCGCAGTCCAGTTGCCCGCACTGGAGCCTCGTCTCCCACGGTTGGCGCTCAGGTTGCCATAGCTGTACCTGGTCCCTTGATCCTCCTCATGGGCCTTATGCCCACTGGACTTTACTCCCGATGCTGCCCCTCTGGGCTGGGGTCGGGACACCCCACTAGCTCCTCCCATCGTCACCCACACTGGGCTGGGGTCAGGACACCCCAAAACACAACACCCCTCTCCAGCACTGGCTGTGCCTTCCCTGGCACCAAATTACTGTGCCCTCCCAGGGCACCAGGTACCCCCCTGCTACTGGGGAGCTCCCCTGAGGCCTCCTCCAACCCCTACAGCCTCTCCCGGTCCTCCGGTGTTACACACACAACCAAACTGAAACAAACCCATGAGCCAACCGGCTGTAACCCAAAATAAGCCTCCTGGCCATAACATAAACCCTGGCCCTCCTTCAGTACCTCCCTGTCAGGGTTCTCTCTACCCCGTATCCTCATGCCGACGCTTGGACGGTCAGGCTGCCCTGCCCTGCCCTGCCGCAGAGCTGCCGCTGCTCAGGCTGCCAGAGGGAACTGCCTGGTAGGCTTCAGCCTGGGCTGTTTATATACTCCAGGCCCTGCCCCCCTCCCCCGGTCAGCTGACCAACTGCAGTTGCCCCAGCAACCGGCACCTGTATCCCTCCCTAGGAGTAGGGCACCAGAGTGCCCCTGTGACACACCTCCCCCCTTAAGTTCAAGACTCACCAGGATCGCTCTTCTATTTTGCGAGGTGTGGTATCCCTCAAGGGTTCTTCTCTTGGCCTTTCATTCGACCTTCACCAGCTCACGTACTGGAGGCGGAGGTTTTTAGGCGCCTCCAACTCGCCTTTTCCCCAAGGCACACCACGTGGGATTTTTTGGGATGTACCCGCCACAGGTAGTCCCCCCAACACTAGCCAACCTTGGTAGATTGCGCCCTTCACTTGCTAAGCTTCTGTCTTCCCTCTGAAGCCTCATTTCCTTTTCCCCACCACCTGGGTCCTTTCTTCCCGGTAAGTTGTCGGGTTCCTGATCTCTCCCTGTCTTCCTGGATGTCTTGGAGCTTGCCCCATATCTCCCACTGGCACTTCAGTGCCTTCTGGGCATCTTCTTCACTCCAAAATTCCACTCTTCCCTGGCCAGTGGATCTCCCTCCAGGCCCCTCATAAATTTCTACATAGGCCACCTTTCCTATTCTGGCCTCGAGGTTCCTTTTTAGTGTCCTCCACTTGGTATGTCTAGGCAGGCTATTCACATATAGCTGAGGTCTTCTCTTAGTCTCAGTTGTTCCCTTAATTGATTGCTCCTTCCTCTTTCTCTCCTGACCCTCAGCTCTATCTTCCTTCTTGGGCTGAACTGTTCCCCTTTTCATGGGGCCTATTTCTGACTTCTGCAGTCTTGGGCTGGGGATTTTCACGGTCTTTCCTCTGTATACCGGGCAGGAGGTCTCACTCTGAGGGGGGATACATTTGTCTATCCTTGTTGTTTCTCCCCCTATTAGGTTGGTTATTTCTAGCTGCTCTGACTCCCGTACGGCTCCTTCTTCCTTACTCTGCCAGAAGGATAGCTCCCTCAGTTGATATCTTAACTGGTTCATCTCTTGGGCGTGCGAGTCCCGCCACTGGTCCCACCTTAGGTCCCAATATTTCTGGGCCCCCGACAGAGCCTCCCTTTTTAAGGCCTCCAATTTCTCTTTTAGGGGGCTCTCTTCCTTAGGACTCCTCCCTGGCTGTTCTGGCCCAACTCCCTCTCTAGGGCCTTCCAGATTCTTGGCCCTGGGCAGTTCTTCTCTCTAAGCATCGCATAAGTTTGGGCCAGATGTTCTCAACTTGTGCCTCTGCTTGCTTCAGAGACTCGATGAGTAACCCCCTCTCATGTAACTCAGATTTAGCGGCTCTCATGTATCCCGCTAATTGAATTTCAAGAGCCTCCAGCCTTTCCCTTAGGGTATTCATATTCTTCACAGCCTGCAGTTCCTGCCCTGCTGTTCCCCTCTCCTTTGACCTCCCAACTTCCTTGAGCTCTCGGATGTTTATGGCCATCTGATTATTTGCCTCCTGCAGTCTCTTATTGTCAGCCACCAACCTCTGAACCTGTTTCCTCGCAGTTTGCAGTTCCAGTTGTAGCTGCCCTTTTTCTGCCTCTATGCTTGTTTCTTTGGCCTAGCTATCTTTTAGGAGAGTTCTAAGTGACTGGGCCTGTTCTCCAATGTGGTCTTTTTCTGTCTCCAGACTCTGCACTTGAACCCTTAACCCATCCTTCTCTTTCTTGCAGTCTGCTAGCTCCCCTTCAAGGGATAGATATTGGTCACGCAGTGTCTCATGGTTTACCATAAAAGCTTTTATGTTTTCCATTTCACGCGCTATCACCTTGCTATTTTGCTCAGTTTGGGTACAGCTTTGACTTAGTTCTTCTTGCAGCTGATTAAGCAGATGTTCGGCCCCCAAGCATCTCTCTTGCCATCTTTCCAGGTCCTCATTTAGACCTTCTATTTGGTCCACTTGGGTGTGGACTTCCTTTTGCAGGACTGCTATTACACCTCTGGCCACTTCCAGCTTCTGCTGCATCTCCTGTTGTTCCCCTGCCTGTATTGTACCACCCTCAGGAGACTGTGCCATCCAGGCCGTCATTTCCGCCTCATCTGCTGCAGCCTTTCCTCCCTCTCTTGACCCTTCTGAGCCTCATGAGCAAGCAGCCATTCTATTTCCTGCGTTTTCTCTGCCTCTGCTGCCATCAGGCATCGGATTTCTTTTCTTCCCCCTTCTTTCTTCGTTCGTTCTTCCCTTTTAAGGGACATGGGTTCCTTCCCCATGCACGGCCAGCTTCCCCACCAGTGCACCACTTTGTCACAGAGCGGGGACCCAGGAGCAGCCGTGATCTCTCCTGGCGCCCCTACCATGCCAAGTTGTCTGTTTAGCACCCTCGTTCTCGCCCGCCACAACTTTGATGGTTCTATAGTATTAATGGGAGGCTGCCGTTACTTGATCCCTTGGACCCGGTGCTCTCATCCTTCTGGTCCCTGCTCTATCTGGATAGATTCTGGTGCACCCTTACCCTATGGGCGCCACGTGGCTCCTTCCACCCCTAATACCATGCCCCAAGCCTCAGAGGTGTTCCGGCCGTTATCGTGTCTATACTCTTCCTTAGTGACCCCTTCCGGGGCATCTTACTCGTATGCTTACCCTCCCCGGGCCCTCTAACCTTGTACGCGCCCTCCCCGGGCCCTCTAACCTTGTACGCGCCCTCCCCGGGGGCTTCTCCAGTACCGGCAGTGCCCCACTGGGGCCTGTCTCCCCACGTGCTCTCACCCATACTGGGGCCTCGTCTCCCGCACTTCCCATGCTCGGGGCTCAGGTGGCCATAGCCATACCTGGCCCCTTGACCCTCCTCATGGGCCTTATGCCCACTGGGCTTTACTCCCAATGCTGGTCCTCTGGGCTGGGGTCGGGACACCCCACTAGCTCCTCCTGACATCGCCCACACTGGGCTGGGGTCAGGACACCCCAAAACACAGCACCCCTCTGCAGCACACAAACAGCTGTGCCTTCCCTGGCACCAAATTACTGTGCCCTCCCAGGGCACCAGGTACCTCCCCGCTACTGGGGAGCTCCCTTGAGGCCTCCTCCAACCCCTACAGCCTCTCCCAGTCCTCCAGTGTTACACATACAACCAAACCAAAACATTAAGCCATGAGCCAACCGGCTGTAACCCAGAATAAGCCTCCTGGCCATAACATAAATTCTACGCAACCCTGGCCCTCTTTCAATACCTCCCTGTCAGAGTTCTCTCTACCCCGTATCCTCATGCCGACACTTGGATGGTCGGGCTGCTCTGCTGTGCTCTGCTCTGCTCTGCAGCAGAGCTCCCACTGCTCAGGCTGCCAGAGGAAACTGCCTGGTAGGCTTTAGCCTGGGCTGTTTATATACTCCAGGCCCTGCCCCGCCCCCCCGGTCAGCTGACCAACTGCAGTTGCCCCAGCAACCGGCACCTGTATCCCTTCTTAGGAGCAGGGCACCAGAGTGCCCCTGCGACAGCAATCTTGCGACCTAATTGGGATTACTGAGATTTCATGGGATTATTCACACAACTGGAAGATTGATATGGATGAGTACAACTTGTTTAGGAAGAAAATATAGACAGTGTATTAGGAAAAGAAAGGTACCATACAAGGTGAACAGCACTTTAAAATAACTAAATTATCCCAATTATCGGACCTGGTGCTTACTGTGCACTTTAATTACTGTGATACCTGCTAGGACAGTAACAGTGTGTTGTCAGTCCAGTAAATTTTTGGTATAGACAGTGGAAAAAACACTGGAGAGAGACTTGATTTGCTGCTTAGTAGTAACAATGAAGTGAATGAGAGCCTAAAAGTGGAAGGCAAGTTGCATGCCATTGATCAGGAAATCATGAAATGATAAGAGTTCATGTTAAGAGAGGAAGGTAGGAGGGAAGGAAAGAAGGAATTCAGACAAGTAGATTGCAAGAAATTCACAGAACTGGTGGACAGGAACCCATGGGAAGCAAGTCTAAGGGAAAACAGGAGAGAAGGTTGTTCTTTATAAGACGGTATTAAGAGCACAAGAAGATGCAATCCTGGTGTGAAAGAAAGCTAGAAAGAAAGCAGAAGCCCTGCTTGGCTACACAGCTCTTCAGTGACTTGAAACTCAGAAAGCAATCTTACAGAAAATGGAAAATGGCCATTTTACTAAGGAAATGCATAAGGGTATATAAGGACAAAATCAGGAAAGCCAAGACATAAATTGAGGTATAGCTAGCAAGATACATTAAAAGCAACAACAAAAAAACTTTTAATAAATGCTTTGAAATAGAAAGAAGTCCAAAGAAAGTTTAGGTCTTTCCCTGAACAAGGAGGAGAAGCTAATAATGGACAGTGTAAAGAGGGCTTTGGTATTTAATGTTTTTTTTTACTTCAGTCTTGACAAAAAAGGTCCACTGTCAGCTGACAAGCACAGTTACCAGCAAGGATAATGACATTAGTGGGGAGAAGAACAGGTTAGAGATTACCTAAAGGAGGTAGATGTTTTAAAATCATCAGGGCCTGATGAGATTCATCCTAAAGTATTCAAGAAGTTTGCGGAAGTAATTGCAAAAATGGCTTTTATTTGTGGAAACTCATACAGGTCAGGTTGGGTTCCAGGAGACTGGGAGAAGGCAAGTACAGTGCCTGTATTTAAAAAAGGATAATGGGAGGTTCTGTGGAGTTAAACTGGTCAGCCTAGCTACAATACTTGGAAAAATACTGGAGCATATCATACCAGAGCTTTAGCAAGTACTTTGATACGGCCTCCCACAACACTATCATGCATAAGCAAAGGAAATGCAGTTTGAAGCAGGGATAACTAAAATATGGCCTGTAAGCTGGATCCAGCTCAGGGAGCTTTCCACGGGTCTGGAAATTTGGTGGCGTGGCATGTGGTAACAGTGTTAATTGTCTCAGCTCCCAGGGCCACAAAAATTAACATTGCTGCACTCATCTACTGCCAAATTTCTGGACCTGTGGGGAGTCCCACAGGCTAGATCCAGAGTGCAGAGCTGGGTCCGAATGTTGGTGGCAGGAGGACCAGCAACTGCTCAGGGCTGGATGTTGGGTATCACTCTTCTCTGTGAAAGTGTGGTAAGATGACACAATAGACAGCAGGCAAGTTGGAGCTTGATAAGTTGGGAAAATGGTCTAAAATAAACAGAATTAAATGCAATCAGGAAAAAGTACTATGCTGATGAAAGAGCAACCAAATGCACAATACAAAACATGGAACAACTGGCTAGGCTACACTAGTGTAAAGAAAGACTCGAGGAGATATAGTGGACCGCTGGCTGAAAATAAACCATGCAGGACTGAAAAAGGCTAATTGATAGCAGTGTCATGTACAAGTGACAGAAAGTAATTTTTCTATTCTGTTCCCCACTCCGGAGGCCTCACCTGGAGTACATACAGTGTTTAGACACTGCACTTTCAGGAACACATGGGCAAATTAGAAAGAGTCCAAAAGAGGCAGCAAATATGGAGCAAAAAATATGACGTATGAGGATAGATTAGAAGAATTGGGATGATTTAGTCTGGAAAAAGGAAAAAATGGTAGGTGATTTGATAACAATTTTCAAATGCAAAAAATGTTGTACAGAGGACGATAATCCATTGTTCTCTTTGTCCACAGAGGAAAGGACAAGAAGTAAAGAGGTATACCCAGGCATTAGGATGGACACTTCGAAGAATTTTCTGATTATTAAAACAGTCAAGAATTAGAATAGATCAACAAGAGAAATTATGGAATTGCATCACTGAAAGTTTTTAAATGCAAATTAGACAAGCCTTTGTCCATGTTGGTTTAGACAAGGATGATCCTGCCTGATCAGGTGCTTGGTCTAGATCAGGGGTGCTCAACCTCTGACCCAGGGACTAAATGTGGCCCACAGAGCCATTGCATCTGGCCTGCAGAGCTCCCCACAGGTCAGAAAATGGGGCAGTGGGGGAGCAGTGGCCATTAATACAGCCACCCTCCCCGCTGCCAAATTCCCAAACCCTAGGCTTCATGTGGTAGCTGTGCCCCCTCTTCCCACCCCCCACCAGAGCCAGGCCATGTCCAGTTCCCCGCTAGGGCTGGATCGGGGTCGGGCCATGGCCCTTTCTCCCCTCCCCCCAGCAAGTGAACCAGGGTTGAGCCATGCCCCCTTTCCGTCCCACAGGGATGGGTTAGGCCATGCCCCCTCTCCCTCTGCAGCTGGATCGGGGTAGGGCCTTGCCCTTTTTCCCCACTACAGGCCTTGGTTGGGGCTGGACCATGCACCCTCCCCTTCCCCAATGTCTGGATCAGGGCTAAGCAATGTTCCCTCCCCCTGAAGGGCCAGGTTGGATCCAGGTCAAGGCCCGTTTCCACCCTGTAGGCCTGAGTTGTGGCCAGGTTGTCCCCCACCCCTGTCCACATGGCCCTAGGGCAGGTTGCGTCCACCCTGGGCTCCAGATTGGGTCCACCAGCCAAATCCAGCCCACAGATGGACCAGGCATTGCCAATCTGAGCTGTTGGGCAAAAAGGTTGAACACCACTGAACTGAGACACCTGAGGTCCCTTCCAGGCCTGTTTTTTCTATAACTTGAGACTCACTGCCTTTCTGTATATAGAAAACTCAGAGATCTGCAAGGGCTTCCTATGAAAGAATGCAAGATGAAGCAGCTGAGGTGGCAGCCTGCCCAGTGTATTTGTTCATTGAGTGCTGCTTTGCTGAGACAGAAAACTGCTAGAAAGGATGTCTTGTATCCTTCCCCTCCCTCCCAACTATCACATATACATGTTACCTATGGAAAAATACTAACTTAGGCTTTGTGTAAGAGATTAGCCATAGACCACTGACAGCCATTCATTTCTGCCAGTAGAAATCCTCTGAATCTCTCTGAAATCCAAGCTAGGTAGGGTGGCAATGTCATGAACTCAAGCCAGGAAAGCCCTCCCCACCCCAGTTCCTAGCCCTGCAGGCTTTGCCACCTGATGAGGGAGCAGCAGTGCAAACCCCCCCATCTCCCAGCTCCTCCCCACACACACACACTTCTGCTTACTCTGCAAACCGGGAGCCCCAGTCTGGGGAACAGGCAGAGACCAGAATCAGCTGTTCCTCCACCCTGCTCCTGTTCGCTGGGAGCAAAGTGGAAAGAATAACAACCTCCTGCCCCCCAGCCTGGGACTGGTCTGGGAGCAGGTTGAGAGGCTTTGCCCTGCTGCTTCAGTCATATCCCAGACCAGATTAGAGGGGAGCATACTGGTGTTTGTTGTGAGAGTTTCTCGCATGGGAGATGGTTGACACCTGGAAGACCTTTCTTTTGGGGGAGGCACGTTTCCCTCAGAGAAATTGAATGTATGCTCATAATTTCTACTGGGAGGGCAGCAGATCTCCCAATAGAAACATAATGCCTGTATGTGGCCATAGTTTTACTTTGAGTCATAGCTGCAGCCTGTAGGTTATTGTATCTTTTGCACCACTGTGATGCTGAAACAATACTTCTGTATTTTCAGTTAGACCTGAACAGTTTGGGTTAAATAATGTCTGTACACAAATCCATCTTTTATAAACTTGCAGTCTAGGATCAAACTTATTTGTCAGTAGCTCCTGGAGCAACATTAAACCTATTGTCCCTTTTATGCAATTTTTTAATTTTGTTTTCTTAAGTTACCAGTTTTCATGTCAGTTTCACAATGTTTCCCAAATGCCTTGATGCTACCTCTATTCAGCTCTGTAATGACAATGCTTAAAATATTTGTGATAACTTTGATTGCAATGCTGCCATATTAGGATGAAGCCCTTGTCTGTGGCACCACATATGGCAAGGGTATGTTGATAATCCTGTAGTCAAAATGGCTGTCCAAACATAAACTGCTTCTCATGTTAGCCATTTTCATTATATGTATTATAGTAATGGCTAGAAGCCCCAACTGTGATTAAGGGTCCCATTACATTAGATTGGACATAAAGGTAGTAAAAAGAGAGTGCCTGCCTGTTCAAAAAAGCTCACAATCCAAATACATAGAGGGAGTGGAAGGTGGAAAGTATGGGCACATTTTACAGATGCGTAACTGAAGTGCAGAGAGATTTAAGTGACTTGCCGGAGATCATACAGGTAGTCTGTAGCAAAACAAGGAATAGAATTCAGGCCTCCCAAGTTCCCGGTCCAGTGCTGAACCGCAAAACCATAGGGATGCTCTATAAGGCCATGTCCACACAAGCATGAATGTTTGGTTCCCTGGGGACAACTATCAGCAGGACACCTTGTGCTGCTGCTAGTTGTCCGTGGGGAACACTTGTGCCGCATGCCCTCTGGGTTACCCCGGGGTGGGGTAGGGAAGGCTGGGGCCAGCAACTGTGCTGGCCCCAGCAACATTACCTGGGGTCCCAGGGGCCTCCTGGGGCTGCAGCAGCGGTGATCCTGCTGCTCAGAGCCTGGCTGGCAGCCGGAGTGGGGCTGCCCTGTGTACACTGCTCTTTGTTTGCGGGGGGTTTGTGTGGGGTTTTTTGTGACCCCTGGATATCCAAGAGTCAAAAAAAAAAAACCCTCACGCTGCCCCCTCGCAGTGTGGAGAACAGCTGCATGTGCAGTATGTGGCACCACATACATGTCTGTAGCACCACATACCGCATAGCTGCACTTGTCTGGATGTGGCAAAATTCCTGAAATACGAGATAGTGACAAGTAATTCTTCATTCTGGTATTTAGAAACAATATTTGCGAGGTAAAAATCAAAGGGAAAAATGAGTACAAAGTAGGAATGGGATATGTCAACAACCCGTTATTAACACTGTCTGAGAAAATGGTGATTTTGGACTTGGAAATGCTTGTTTCAGAGAACATTAGCCTTAGTAAGACATATATGATCAGTCCTTAGAATCATGACCTGACTTCTATCTCAAGATTCCTCTCGCCACTGGAGAAAAATGGGACAATACACATCTTCCTCTTTGATTTCAGTGTCTTTACATACTTAAGCCCATTTGTTCCTCTTGAGCTTCTCTCAATAGGTGCAGTCAGTGCCAGTAAGTATATTGTTGGTGAAGGGGATAAGGAACTCCCTACTAACACCTCCTAAAATTTTCTCCTGGGTCCATTTTGTCTGAGAGGTTCTTACCTCCACTCTTGCAGCAGTTCTTTAATATGCATCAGGGAAAAAACATTTATGCTAGCAAAGCATCTTTTTCTGTTTCCCATGAAATGATGCCTAGCTTTGGTTGAGAAGGAACCATTCAAAATAACTATTTTCTTTCTCTTTCCTGCAGACATCAGACATTTTTTGTCAATAGGCCAGAATAATAACAGAACTCAAAAATATGTCAAAGGTGGATTTGTGCTAACTAGCACAGTGCCTGATTTATTGGTGGAACTGCCTGGTAACAAGTGTGGCAACTCTAGTGATGGGGGATGAGCATAGAGAATTGAGATAGGATGGTTTCAGGACATGGTCCCAATGTTTCCCTTTTCCAGCTTCCTGGGGAGGAATGGGACATCTCAGTGTTTTTTTTAGTTGGGGGGGAATATATGTGTGTGTGTATGCGCACGCGCGCATCCTCTGTCATAAAATTTCCATCACACCTCAAGCCGCATTAAGAAACCCACCCACCTGTTACAATAAACTCACCTGGTTCCTTGTGCCCTCGTGCACCCACCCGCTGCCCTTCCCTAACCCAATCACGGTTCCTTAGTTCAAGCCCTGGTTGGGGTGTACAGTCTCAGTTCATTCACAATCCTTGTCACCATCAATGTCGCTGTCACTTCTGCTGATGATGATCCTGTTGTCCTCGCTGTCTCCAGGTCCAGTTGCATCACTGTCCTCTCCGTTCCGTTTTCCTTTTCCACTTCCCCTCCCTGGGGGTCTTTGAACAGCCTGTGCTACATGTCCCTTTTCCAGGTGGAGTTTGCTGCGTTTTCTCCATCCTCTCCCACCAATTTCCAGTAGTAGGACTGGAGTTCAAATGGACTTAGAGCTCTCTTAGCTCACAAAAGTTTGCTGGGCTCTGTCGTACAGCGTCCCAACTTCAGGAGCTCATCCCACTTTCTTAGAGTAACCTATAGGGGACAGGAACTTCCACTACTCCCAGGAAGGGAAAGCAGAAGGGGAGGAAAAATGAAGATGGAGAGAAAAAGGTTTCACTCCAATCCTAAGAAAGCATCCTTCTGCTGCTGCCAGCAAATACAGTTATTCGAGTGGTTGAAAACATAGAAATTTGTGCAGCAGTGCTGAAGATTCAGGGTTCACCTTGATGATGGTGCAGTGTGAGGGGGTTACATTAGAAATTACATTAGAAAGTCAAAACACAGACAATGACAGATTGACAGTTGTGCATGCAACCTGATTTGTTTCCTTCTGCATTATGATAAAAGCTTCAATTATTTGGTTATATACTATGTTTTCCATAGGACACCTGGCTCATTCCATGCACAAAGAGACAGAACTAAAGTTACCCAGGCAGTTCTCTAACTTCTGAGAGCTTGACTTTGTTGCTCGCATAATACATTTAATATCTTTTATGTAATTTAATTACATTATCCACATCACACATAGCATTTTATAAGAATATCTATAAAAGATTTCAGAAAAATGTTTAAAAGACTATATATCTGATGTCCCCCTGCTTCTGCATATTCAAGATTCTGGTCAGATGTAGTTACAGTATTTTATTTTTCTGTCGACTGTATTTATCATAAACATATAAATGCTTATACACTGGTCAGATTTTATGTTAATTAAATTAAGCATGAAAGGTTTTAATCTAAAGAATTAGTTGTACTTGTTAAGAAAGGATGCAAAAATGCTATTGATTTTTTTCTATGTTCTTATTCCAGGACCTTTTAAGATGCAGAGTTTTGACATCAGGGATTTTTGAAACAAGATTTCAAGTAGATAAAGTAAATTTTCAGTAAGTGCATTAGTAATAAATTATGATTACCGAATCACACTAGTTCAGAAACATCTGATTCAGATGTTTCACCTCATCCTTTATATTGTAGGCTTGGTATTTCACACAGCTTTTGTCTCCATAGGACATAATATAACCGGCTTTTACTCAGAGAGGGCAGAAATTGATAGAAGCATCTCCTGATGTTTCGGGGTTGAGCTGTTATTTCTTATTAATTCACTGTTAATGTTTACTTCCTTTCTCTGGGCAACAGCGTGCAGACTCCAGGAATAATATTTACATGAGTAAGCATTTGTATAATTGGGCCCAAAGAATTAAACATGCTCCTTCTTCTGGAGAATCGTGGTCTCTGCGGTTTGAGTGTTTATGTTGCATCTCAGTGGTTTTCAACCTTTTTTCATTGCAGACCCCTAGAAAAATTTGAGTGGAGGTGCAGCCCCCTTGGAATTGTAAATGTGGGTATTCACATACTTTTGATTGATCGTAGTCATTTTTTCACAGACCTCTTAGACATAGTCTGTGGACCCTCAAGGGTCTGTGACCACAGGTTGAAAACCACTGTTGTATCTCTATTAAAGTGTATATAGTTTTCTACATACTCCTCATTGGGCTTATTCTGTATATAATATAAAATAATATTATTTTAGAGCAAATAAGTGTGTCAGCATGGCTTGGGCAAGAATTTTACCTGGATGCTTCCATTTACTGGACAAGTACCACTAAATTTTGTAATCTGAAAGCCATGTCTGTTGGATTGTGGTATATCTAAGCACATTGTCAGGCTTTCTATTTAAACCCAACCTACAAGTTGTTCTAAAAGCTTAAAAATCTACCATCTTCTTAAGAAGAGTTTCATTTTCTTTAGGAATTCAGTACAATGCACTGTGCAAGACAGAGCAGATTGAATTTTACATCTTGATGACACCGAACACAGTTTCAGGAACCCCCTTTCTCTTCAGGGAACATTTTATTGCTGATGTTCTCCTTGAAGCTGTCAGACTTTTTAAATTGCACGCTTCATGTGACTTTCCCAGTGCACCCAAGTGATATAACGTCCTATGGCTTTTTAACAGCATGTTTGATGTAGGTGGCCAGAGAGATGAAAGAAGAAAATGGATTCAGTGTTTTAATGGTGAGTAATTTCTCAGTTCTGCACCACATTTGTAATCTGTATTTATTTTCTGCTACAAGTTTTTTAATTTTCTTCTTATTTTTCACTTACACTGAACTTAAACAAATCGGTCCCATTAAAATGTAAGTGCTTTTAATTACTTTATCAGTTTGGTGCTCCTTCTTCACTTTTACATTTCTTTATTGAAATGATGTTTAAAATAAAAACCTCATTTACATGAACAGATTAAAATGGCATGTGTTTTAATAGCAAAACCCAGTATCACAAATATTTCTTCAGCTCTGTGTTATAATATATATTGTGGAGAAGTCTGGGGAGCCATTGTGTGGTTGTGTTGAAGTATTACCCTGCTGAGTTTGTTTGGGGTAACTAAAACATTTTGCGGTCTCTCTCTTTTCTTTTGTGTGTCCCCCAAGATGTCACGGCTATCATTTTTGTTGTGGCCTGTAGCAGCTACAACATGGTAATAAGGGAAGATAATAACACAAACAGACTACGGGAATCTCTGGACCTCTTCAAAAGTATCTGGAATAATAGGTAATTATTAAACCTCTTGGAAATGGTTATCTTAATTTAGTCACTAGGAAAATTGGTAGTTAGCACTTCATTTTTCTAAGCATTCTTCAAACTTTAATTGGTTAAACAGTAAGATAAATTAAAAGCAAATATATATCAGTAGCTCTCTAGTGCAGTTACATATATTTAAATTAAACTACCTTTCCTTACCATATTAACATTTGACAGATAAATATTTAAAATAAAACAGCCAGTGTACAGGTACGCAATGGAATACAGTGATACCTTGCTTATGAATAGGCCCCATTGCCAAGTACTTAGATTTGTTGTTTAGCAGTACTGTTACCATATTTGTAAGTGATAAACTTGCTAACCAGATAACAGTTTGAATAGAGACCTAATTCAGAATAAGGGCAGCATTGTCAAAATGATGTGCAGTGTAAGATAATGAAAATTATAAGGAAATGTCCATCATTATGCTGTACAACATGCAGTGATTTCCAGATGCAATAAGGAAGGATTTTAAGCACAAATACCTGTGGTTCAGTGTCTCAAAAAATGGCCTGGGACATTATTATCACAAATGTGGGTTAGACATCATACTCACTTGCCTCAGGCCACTGTAAGATGTAGGATACTAGTACGTTTGAACTACTAGTCATTTCAAATACAGCTGTTAGAAAAAATGTACAGAAAGAGTAAGTGATCTCCAATATTTCTCCACTGCTTTACAAGAACTACACGCATACTCACCCATTAGAAAACTCTAGTATTTATTGTCTGAGTATAATGCTTTTAGAAAGTGCTAGCAATTTTATACCTCGCATAAGTGTTTCCTATCTTGACATCAGTGGGTTAATCAAGAAAACCTTTTTAGCCTGTTTCTTTCATCAGTGTCTAACATGTATTTTTAAAAGTTTATTATCCAGTGCAGGTGTGAGTTCAAAATAACTGAAATATTAGTTTAATTCACTTATTTTTAAGATTAACTAGACTACACACAAAATCATCAGCTACAGAGATTTCTGTTGATGTGAAATGCTTGCCTGATAAATGCACTGCAAATAGCACCAACATCTGGTTTGTTTTTGACAGGTGGCTACGGACCATTTCTATCATTTTGTTCTTGAACAAACAGGACATGTTGGCTGAAAAAGTCTTGGCAGGGAAATCTAAAATCGAAGATTACTTTCCTGAATATGTGAATTACACTGTACCTGAGGATGGTAAGCTTTTTTAGCTGCTGGAATTTAAGAAGCAGGTATAATCCTTGTTTTCAGCAAATGCCACAGAGCTCTCAGATTCTTGAACTGACTAGCGGTGCACCACTGTGAAGAGATATGGTACATGCACCAGTACACACCAAGAGAGAAGCTTGCCTTCAGGAAGGCCTTTTCTTTTATCTGAGTAGTAAACTCTGAGGAACAGATGCTGCTCCAGTGGTGTGTAAACAACAACAGCTGGACAAGGTACCTGATACAGGTACAGTAAAACATCCCTGCTCTGCCTTCAAGCAAGTCCCAGTGTTGGCAGGCAGTAAGAGAAGCTGCTTATGGGAGCAAACCCATGCTTGCTATGGGGCCTGCAGTTCTGGGCTGCACTGTACACTGTATTCAGCAATAAGGGAGCCAAAGATGGTGTAAAGGCACCTATGCACACTCTCTCTTCTCATCCTCACTTCTCCTCTAGATCACACATTCCCCTGTGCGCTTCTTCTGTTTTGGCAAAGCTTTCTGTGCTATTCATGGAAGTGAAGCACAGGATCAGATGCTTGCTTTCTTTAAGATCTACTCTTTGAACAAATACTAAGATAATATTCACTGACTGTAGATCTGGCCTTTCCAGCCATGTAAGAGCAGTTTTGTTATTTGATGCATTCATAAATGTGAACCCAGGCATCTTTGTCTAATAAACACCTGGAAAAACTGAGCAGAGGAGAAAAGTGTTAATAACTACATAAATTATGAAATCTTAATGCCAGAAAAATAGGCAAAAACTGTTTTTATATTTTAAATATATAATATTTTGTGCTTTAATTAGCAAAGCTAGGAACAGAACACAAAGTAACAGAATGTTTAACTGTTGAGTTGCTGTTTTCTCATTTCACTTTTGTTCCATTACAAAAGCCACAAGTTTGTTCCAATAATCTTAAATATTTTATAGTGAAATCTGTTCTGGTTTCTGCTGGATTACTGAAAGATCACTGTTGTAAGAAAAGTTATATAATTTTTTAAAAGGCCATTTCTTTTTAAAGAAAAGTGTGCCCTTTTGCATTGATTATATTATTTAGAAGCTAAACTACTACATATGTAGCAGCTTTATGGACAGGCTTGAGGGGCATTTCATAGTAAAAGAAATCTGAACAGTTTAGCCATTCTTTCTAATCACATTTTACCAGATTAAATCCTTGTATGTATGTCTATTCATGTGAATAAAATGTTGGATGTAAGAAAGAAGGTGCCAGAGCTACCAACTGTTTAATGTTTGATGTGATCAATAGCACCATAAATAATTTCCCATTTTATTCATAGCTGCTGTTCTTAAAAGGTATGGAATATTCAGAAATGTATTACAATGCTGATTATACAGTGTCTTTACATTTTAAAATACCAATTGTGAGTATACAGTAGACAGTTTATGTTTTTAATTCTTACAGGAATGACTACCCTTTACTTACTAAATGTTTAAAATAGCTGATTATTTATTTCATTTATCTGATGCAATTTATTTTTAATAAACAGCAACACCAGATGCAGGAGAAGATCCCAAAGTCACAAGAGCCAAGTTCTTTATCCGGGATGAGTTTTTAGTGAGTAATTTTAAAAACTTGCATCTTGCAACATCACAGAAAATTCTGTTATTAAACACAGTGGGTTTATAGAGGTGTGGTGGCATTGTCAAACAAAGGTAGAAGAGTCTTCCAGCTCTTTCCTAGGTCTTCTCAATCATGCATTTCTTAGCCTTTTTCAAGTGTCCAATGTGTTTATTTCCCTGTTAAAGAATGGTAAATCTCAAACACAAAAAATCCCAGGTGCCAAGATCCATGTGGTTTATCAGTGGGAAAGCTGGAAAGAGTCTACTTCGGAGCCAGACTGCATTCCTCTTTCTTCTTGTTCTTGTTCTTGTTCTCCATTGTGCACACATCTGCAGTAACCCAGACTAATACACCTGTTTCTGGATAATGAATTTTTTTTTCTGAATGTATCTATAAAAGCTTACTCCCAGTGCATAACACATATTAATACCCCTAAGCTGACTATACAACTAGGTTATTTGTCAAAGTTAGTGCCATTCTGTCACAGGGCTACTGTTACAGAAAGGTCTGTGTTTTAGTCTGTCAGATATTGGACACAACAAACTCAGCTGTTTACAAAACTTAGCTGTTTGATAAGCCTCTTACTTAGCCAATGAAATTGCCATTTTGAAAATGTAGCTTGATTTAAGTGCTGTAAGGCACACAGGGGCAGAGGTTATATATGCTTATATAAATCTTGAAAAATATAATAGTGTTAAATATTCATATCTTTAATACATCATTAGACAACCTCAGAGAAAGAATGCTTTCAGTGGGACAGTAGGCAAGTAAGGCTGGGATAGCACTTCTGCATTACATTTTAAGTAGTTCTGAGGCAATTTAGAAAGAGAAACTTTCAGCTTTTTGTGAAAAGAAGGATTTTGTTATATCAGTGGGCACTTTAATGCACATTAGCCTATTTTAATGCACATTAAAGTATCGCTAAAAACATGCTGTATACTTAATGCACATTAAAATAGGCTAATGCGCATTAAGCATCACTTAAAAGCCATGGGGCATTTAAACACATGCATTTGTCTGCATCCACCACGCCAGAAATCCAGTATGTCAGAGCAGACTCGAATAATTGAGTCTGCAGAGCACACAAACTGATACACCCGATGCTGTATTGCACACATTTGTGTAAACAGCAAAATGCACATCAGGCTGAGAAAATGGCAGTGGTGCACTTTGAAACTAAAACACCTTTGATGTGTTTTAGTTCAATAGCGCACTACCACCATTTTCTCAGCATTGACACGCATTTTGCCATTTATACAAATGCACATGATGTAGCGACAGGCACTTTTAAGAGCACTCAGTGCAGGCTCATGCATATTTTCCTAATAGCTCACAATGGAGGGCAGCTGTACATGTGTACAGAGCTTGGAGCATGAAAATTGACATGCCCCAGCAACCTTCCACGTCCTATGTATCAGCATCACTGCACATCTTCACGCTGAAAAAATGGCAGCGGCATGCTTTGAAATAAAACACATTCAATGAGTTTTATATCAAAGCGCCCCACTGCCATTTTTTCAGCTTGGGTGTGTGCAGTGACACTGATACATGTAACACGCGCGCACTTTTAATTAGCACAGCTCTCTAATTAAAGCACCCAGCACTGTGTCCTACAAAACATATAAAAATGCCCAGAGTTACTAGATTTAATGTGCGTTAACTAAAGCATGTTAATGCATGTGTAGACATACCCAGGAAGAGCAAAGAAACACAGACTGTACCAGTGGAGTTTGGTGTTTCACAGATTAGAGAAGAGACCCAATTTCTTAAGGAATGAGAGAAAAAGAGTTTGATTTGCTTTTGCTGAGTGGTCTCACTGCCTCTAGTTACATTTTTCTTTCCAGTTGTTTTTATAAACAATCCAAATTTTTTTTCTTGTCCTGCTGTCTTCTGCTTTCAAAGACCGTTCAGGCAAATCTACATGTATTCTTTTGCATTCATGTGTGCTGGGTTGGTAATCCACTACAACTGCACCTGGTGCCCTGCAGCTCCAAAAACTCTCCATCTGCCGACCCTGACTGGGGGCCAGTTGTGTAAATAAAATGCAGACTAATTAAATAATTTTAAAAAGTATGTTTAAATGTGAATACGCCTCTACCTTGCATTACGAACTGTACCAGTAGATGGACAGCAAACATCAGGCCTGACTTTTCTAAGGTTGTTGCCCATCTGTAGTTCTTCCAGTGGAAATTCAGAGGAAAAGTAGGTTGTGAGCATCCTATATATGAAATAACTGACTAGGGCACAGCAGGAAATATGCTGTTTGGCTTACCACCCCAAAGCCTGATGGATCCAGCTCTGTGTCTTAAGGTCAGGTTACATGTTCAGTCCAGTAAGATAGCCTTATGACTTTGCAAGTACAGCATTTATGCCTTCAGTGTTTAGGATTCTCCAGACTCAAACCCTGATGTTCTATATGCAAGTTTCTGCTACTGTGCATGTTTTGCTTTGATACACCTCCATTATATGAACTGGCCTTACAGAAAGGCTAGCAGGACAAATCTCATTCATTTGGATTTTTGTTTTTAAAAATCTGAAAAATTCACTACTGGAATTGAAGCAGCTACTGTTTGAATAAATTGAGAGGAGTTCCAAAAATGGAATGATTTGTTCCTTTCAGAAGAATCCTAGCCAACTTGACCTGTGTATAAATATAGGCAGCCAATGTGAAATGCGTTCTTGCAATCTACTAAATTTAAGTGTGAGGTCTTTTTTCCCTCAAGTAGGCATTCACTTGTATTAATACAAGTCTAATATAACTCCTTAGAATATAATACAGTATTTCCTAAAATGAGAAGGTTGCTTAAGTGTCAGAACACAGACATACAAGTGTAACTGGATGTTCCCCGCATATCCTGGTGAACTGCCTGCTTTGTACTACACATTTTGTACTACACAAGCATTATGTAAGATAAGCACAATGCAAATAGCTCAAAGTGACAGAGCCTTGGGCTTTGAAGGAGATGGATCTGAGTTGTGTCCCTTGTTAGCACTATAGAAGTCATTTGGCATAGTGTATGGAACAGGGACGTGTGAAGCTGTAAGTGATCATAGGGGATTTGAACTGCTTTGAACCCTTGGTGCTGAAAGGCCACTTTGTCTAGGTTGGAGAGTAAGTAATAAATGCAGTATGAAAAATAACCCAGTGCCCCATCTGAACAGACTCTAAACCGTTCACTTGCTAGACAGATCATCTAGTCCGACCCCCTGCCATGGGCAGGAAGGAGCACTGGGAGTGGGAGGGGTCATAAAACCCCAGCCAGATGCCTATCCAGTCTCCTCTTGAAGATGAAAATCACAACACATTGAGATTGTCTTCCTTGAAGGAAGCATGCCTGCATATATAAATGGAAGCAATTGAAATAGCTTTTAGAGGCAGCATGAATAGGTATTTTTAGATCAGTAACTGCAAAGAATGGAAGTGACTTGGAAGTAGTTTGAACAGTCTAGTCCTGATCTCTGCCAAGGTTTTTGTACAAAAAGAAAAGCCTCCATGAAAGAGTGCAGGGAGAGTAGAACTTAAGTTTGGGTCCAAACATTTTCTTCCAGAAAGACAAAAAAAACCTCTGATCAACTAGGTGTTCTCTGCTTGTTCTCAATGGATTATTATGGCTCTGCACTTTGTAAAAGTGACGAAATATTACTTATCCTGGATATGTGAAAAAACTGTGAAGCATCTAATATATGTAATATAGCATATATAAATTTAATTTATATTTAATATACAGATCTACATTATACTTTTTGGTGCATCTGTCAGATTAATATCATTAATCCCATGCTCACAAATTAGGGTTTACCTCCATTGCTTTGGGACAGACAAGTAATCTCAGCCAAGCATAGATGGGAGTATGTTGCACATAGTTGGATGAATGCCACAGTGAAACAGAGATGGAATTTTACAGTGATTATAGCTATTTGATGTATTACATATCAACAATGCATCTATGTAAAAATATATTGTTCAACATTAATGTTTCATCTGACTCATTTTGCAGTCATAATCAATACAGCAGGAACAAGTTACCTATCACCTGAATCTAGTTCTAAAATCAATATTTATCTCTGATAGGTTAACCCTTGGGGCCTATTTTTTGATGTACAGTTAATGAGCACAAGGGAGGCATGGACATGGAACAGTTGCAAACTCTTTGAATTTAGTTAAAACTACACAAAAAAGATCCTCCAAAACAACCACTGCTTTTAATTGGCCTAGGCACTTAATCCATTTTTAAGCACTGAATTTGCCAAATCTTTGGCTCTTATTAGTCCTTTAAAATTACCTCTCTTAAAAGTTTGATCCTGTGTAAGAGCAATTACTGTATTGAAAACAGACCATATGGAACATTAATCTAAAGACAGAGATGGGTAAATCTGCCCTTTTATTCTTTATAAACTGAGAAAATATGCCCTGGTAACCTACAGTATGATTCAGAAGGGAAAATATAAAAATACTTTTACCTTTCATAATCTTATATTTGCCCTTAGAAAAGATCCAAAAAGGCCACTAGTAGTTTTCTCATTGACTGAGTGGAGGAAGATTATTTTAAATGATTCCTTTTTTAATCTGACATTCTTGTTTCTGGATTTCTGTCTACTAGTGCAAGACAGGGAAAACCACAAAGCTTGTGAAGCTTTTTGGTCCCTCAGGGCAGGGTTTGTGGTCACTGCTAGTAGTAGGGAATGCAGTGTTTCCAAATCGGACGGCACCTTTTTTGAGTTCTCTAAACAAAATCTTTGGGGGGGAAAAGGATGCTTCTTTTTCCATATCCATTCAGTACTTGACATCTCCGCTGAATGCAAATGTTCAGCAGTAAATCGTGAGGATCCCAGTCCATTTTCTATATATACTGCCCATCTGTAAAACCAATAAGGTAGGCCACCAATTGCCAGTGAGTTCTATCAAACAGATAATTGAAAATGGTAAAACTATTTGGGCAGACCCTCTGGCCGTGTCTACATGAAACACTTTACTGTGCAGTAGACTAACCTACTGTGCAGTAAAGCATCACTGCCTACACATACAGGCACTTACCACACAGTAAATTAGTTTGCTACACAGTGAAGGCAAGTAGCATTAATTGCAATGTAGACATGGCTTGTGTTGTATATGGGGCTAATCATACTATCTTTTAAACTACTAAGCTGGATGTGGAGAGAGAGCATGTTTTTGTCTGGTATAAGAGTAGCTGTATAAAACTGATATAATTGTAAACCCTTGTAAACTACAATTGGGCAACTTAAAGCGTCTCTTATAGTGAAGAAATGTTTGCATGTGCCCAGTAAGGGAGATTGTGGAAATTAAGCCCATGCTTGGATGCTTCAGAGACTGAGAGCTACCAAAAATTGGGGATGAGAAATGAAAGTGTTTTTTCCCCTCTTTTTTTTTTTAAATTTGGAAGTAAAAGTTCCAGAAGAAGTGGCTGCACACAGCCCTGTTGTCTCCTTCATTGGCTATTTCTGTATTAATCACAGTCATTTTATGTCTACTTTAGGCTTTCTTTAATGCTTTTTCACTGTAATAACTTAGCAGTGACATAATCAAGATATCTATTTAAATATAGATACCTAAATGGGATCCAATTGCCAGCTCCTACAGTATTAATAGTTTTAGTAGCAGGGATTAAAACTTCAAAACAAGCAATTGAGAACTGAAATTTGGCTTAGACTGGATTTCCTCCCTTTGCTTACCAACAGCTTTCCCGCTAAGAGACTTGATACGTGTATATCTACTTGACTCATTTATTCAGAATATGCCAGTGCTGTATCTGGCTAGTCAAGCAGAAATCTCTGAAAACTGGCTATTATTTTCTACATGACACAACCTCAGAGTTCATGTGGTTACTGGAAGAAGTAACTCCTGTGTACACAGCCCTGAGGAATCATTCCTTACTGTCTCATTTTTTCTGCAGAGGATAAGCACGGCAACTGGAGACGGCAAGCATTACTGCTACCCCCACTTCACGTGTGCAGTGGACACAGAAAACATCCGCAGAGTGTTCAACGACTGTCGAGACATAATTCAGAGAATGCATCTTCGCCAGTATGAACTCTTGTGATTGGGATCACTGTGGAGCCTGTGGTTTTAAATTCTTTGCTCCTTAGTCTCTCTATTACCCCACACAGGGTGGAAGAATATATTATAGAAATGTCAGTCCCATCAGTTTGTTTACCTTGATTATTTAACCCTTAAGCTGATTGGAACCAAGTTTGGGTTTCTTTTCTTCCATGCTTTTTTGGGATTATTTGTGTGCTTTATTTTGACGTGCCACTTCTTTATCATTCCACTAAGCCCTCTGGCTACCTCTCTTTCCTTAGTTTTTTTTTTCCCCTTAATTGAACATAACCTGCTAAATTTTTCAAGCAGGTTAATGTTACTTCAAACTGGTATCTCTCAGCTGGATGACACTAAAGTCACAACTATCCCTGTGTGCGGGTTCCTTTTTTTTAACATGACATCGAAGAGTACTTGATAGGTGAAAAAAAGAATAATGCACTTTGTATCAGGTTATTAAATACTGTTGAGGAAGTATACACACAATGTAGCAGCACCACAATATTTATTACTCTGTCACAGTTTTTAGCATTACTGAGTTGCAGGTCAACTGATAAAGTGACCTCCTCTTTTAAGCCGTTACTGGCATAGGAAGTAGAGTAGACAATGAGAGGAATAGTGAAGATAAGCAATTTTTCTGGGGTTTTGGGGCTAAGTGTCTCTGCACACCTCAGGCATTTGAATTACAGCTACTTTTTCAGCCTATTGCATCTAGGCAGAAAAATTACCACCCTCAGTTCAGTTATTTGTGCTGTCCACAAATGATCCTCTTAGTTTAGATCATTCTTGGACAACAGTCCTCTCCCCTATATATATTTTTTGTTTTACTGCTGGTTTATTATATTGTACAGACTGTAAAATGTAATATTATTTTGTACAACTTTATTGAAGAAAAATACTTGTAGAAGATCTTTGTGCCTTGATTATGGCTGTACCTGTAAAATGAGCTAAGATGTAAGTATGTTTTTGACTGCGCTGTACAGCTTGATGTCAACCTTACCTGCAGCAGTGACTGGAGGTAAGAACTTTATCTGTAGAGTTTAGGGTTTTTTTTCTGGTTTATATAAAAATGCTCTTTAGTATAAAAAATTATAAATTATGCAAATTAACCACTTACCTTTCCAAGTAAGGTATTACAGTCACCGGATGTTGCAGCAACATGCCTTTCTCTTTTGAAGTCTCAGCTTTAAAACATTGGAATTCATTCAAGTGTCCAAATTGCAACCTGGTGTTGTTTTAATGGGAATCAAGGATTTTTTTTTCTTTATCTTTAGAAACTATGTTTGGTAATTCTTTGGTCATTCATAGAACTTCACAATTGCAGAAGCCAATTGTGAATGTGTAAAGCACCATTCTATAGAGCTCTTCAATCTTTGTACCAACAGCAGCTTTCATTGTGCAAGTAAATAGCAAGAAAGAAGAAAAAAAAAGGTGTAAACCCTTGTGTCTGGCCTAAGAGAATTACAAGATGACATTTTTATTTCTCTTTTAATAAAGAGACACATTAGAAAATTGTTTTATTTTAAATATTGTAGAATCAAAATGTGTGAATATTTCTCAAACTTGAATAATTTATGCAAATGACATTCTCAAAACAAGTTGTGGTACAGTACAATATACAAAAAGCAAGAATTGCTGTAGCAATAAGGCATGTCCTTTTTAGTAACTATAACACTGCTTTATATTTTATACATGGGTGTTTTGTGTCTGTGAGTATATACTTTTCCTGTGTCCAAGATAACCTGTACAAATGTCTAAAATTACAGTTGCAATAACAGAAACATAGAGAAAAGTGTTAGCCTACATTACTTCAGACATTGTTTTATCACTCCTTGGATTGTCTCCACTCTTTGTTTTAATTAAGGACAAATTGATCTCTGAAGTGTTTTCAGCCAAACACTATGAAGCAAATTTTTATAATGGAGGCATGACTTACTATTTGTAAACTCAGTCTTTTTTCACTTATCATTAGACTGTAGAGAAAATTCAGTAATTGGTTCTATTTTAAAATGGAATTGTTTCAATACTAAATCACAGACACTGTACTAAGACCCTTCCATAGTTTCTACCCCTTGCCATGAAATTACTACTGGGCTGTAGATATTTTTATATCTGTCTGCTCCAGAGTTCTCATTGTTTCCCAGAAAGTGAAAGGCAGAGGGTAGTTAGTAATAGGAATAACTGGACACAGAAATTCTCTTGCTTTCCCTATCAAATCCTCCCCATCAACAAACTAGCATTTTTTTCTAAGAATAAGCGAAGCAGGTAGGACTTAAAAAGTAACATGTTAGGCTAGAGCTCCCTTCTTCTGCGAAGACATCAGAAGGAAACTTCCCAATGCAAAAAACAGTTTTCCTTCTGGTTAAAATGGGATTTTGTTCCCTCTTCCCCCATGCTGAAACAAGCAGGGACTCTAGCCTCTAGGTCTTTGCCATCTACCTACTGCCAACCATTTGGAGGCCCTCTGACTTCACCAGCTCTGAGGCCCACTGTGGCCATGCTGTTGGGGTTTCTGCATAACCCCATTAAAAAGGGAGATTCCGTCTTGAAGGTAGTTCTACAGTAAAGTTAATGTAACCTCCTTTAGTAACTATTTTGGAATCTTGCAGGGACACGTAATCCAGGACCAAGACATAGGTAACTGTTAATACAGTGGTGTCTGACCTCCCTTCCTGGGGAAGACTGGCAAATGAAGGGACCCTCTCCACACAGATCTCTGGGATGCAACAGGGCCTTCATTTTTACAATTACCATAGCACATCTTTTTAAAGACAGCAGTTTGAGAGGTGTCACCCTAATTTTTATAGCAGGTTCGAAGTGTGTTTTGACACTTCTGACACTTGGCAAACTGGACTTCGGAGGGTTGGGATATTTGACACTAACTGTCTGGTAGACAAGAGCTGCAGGTTGCAATCATCAACATCTGACTTTAATGCATCAGGGACTAGTGGATTTCTTCTCCCAAATGACAGTCTTGCCCACGACATCCTATAAACATTAAGGAAATCTGCATCTCTTAATGCTGATTTATCTAGCTCCTGCTGACATTAACAGAGTCTCACACAAGAAGGGCATGCAGCAATAAAATATACAGAAGTGTTCCAGTTTGCAAGCCTAAGCCTCTACTAGGGTAGGACACAAGTGCAGTCAAGTGATGAGGCTGTAATATTTACATAATGTACAGTTAAACTTTTAATATACATATTTGATACAAAAAATATAGCAGAAAAGGACTCATTTGATTGTAGAATACAGTATTTTTGTACAGCATGAAACAATTTCAGTTAATTATTTATCCTGTAGTAGTCATATCAACTGTATAGGACTTCTATGGTATGTGTGAATGCAACCTGCCTTTGGACTAGCAATCAAATTAGGTCATTTGCTGGCATGAATATAGTTCTGATGTTTGACTGTTCTCAGCTTTGGTATCAGTGACTGACTGCAGGTGTTTGGCTCTTCATACTGCTTTATGCTTACTGATTAAACACTGAGCAAAATAAAAAGATGGCATGAGAAAATGAGCTAGTAGGAGGACCACAAGCAGAGCTCCAGCTGCACAGTATATAGTAAAAACTCTGCTCTCAAATGGAAGGAAGCACTTCTGGAGGGAGAAGTCAGTTGGTGTTATGCTACCCTGAAAAAGAAACAGACTCAAGTTGCTCTTACAAGGCTGGGCACAGGTTTAGTTCGCTGGTTTTAAATCAGACACAATGGGAAAGCTATCATGTTAAGTTCTACCTTGGGTGGCAGGACCTGACCCAGCTTCATAGCACAAATGCCTTCTGCCATTCCCCTGTAGTCTGTCCACACCCTAGAGTGCAGTAGGGTAAGGAAGTCTGCACTGCAAACTAAGTGTAGTGTTAACTCAGGTTTCCTAATCAAAATTGGTTAACATTAAAATAGTGGGGGGTGATGTCTAACTTGGATTTTGAGCTTGAGTTGGGAACTCAGACTCAAGTTTATAGAAGGGATTGAACTTGAACTTCAGGTGGTAACCAGACTCAAAAATCCATAGTTTTCACTGGTACTTTAATTCAAATTAGCTCATTTGGATTAGTCCAGCCTGAGTGGAGAATATTTTTTGCAGTATAATCATACACCTCTGACATGCTGCAGAGATTAGCTGCCATCAAGCTGCATACTTTCTCAGAAAAAAATTAATAGGCAGCAGGTGTTAAAAGTAGAACTTCTTAGCAAAAGAATCATACAAAAAAAGAGAAAGAATATACAGTTTGAGGAGGCTTGGGTATTCAATGGATAAAGAAAGTCTCACCCAAGAGCAGCAAGATTCAGTAATGAGACTTACCATGCTGTGAAGTGAATGGGCAGATTGTGGATTCTCTATTTTAAAAGAGAGCTTGTCAAATACTTGGAGCATCTTAAAACTGGGAAATCAGTTCTTAGTAATATCAATGATAAAAATATAGTGAGCATTAGAACTATCTACTGGAGCATAACCAACGTTCTGTAAGACATGTGAACTGGGGACATGGAGACAGATTTTTGCCAGAAGACAAGAGTTTGCCCTGCATAAAGTGATTAATGGGCGAGCTTGAAAAGGCAAGACCACCATACAACAACTGGAGGCAGATGGTCTTGCTTTCGTAGTTGATAAATCAACCAAGAAAAATTAGTCTCTCTACTGTTCAGTACATAATACTGATGATTTCTGCAAGTCAATAGTTTACACTGCTCCCTCTTTATAAAAACATTCCTACATGCTTGTACCTGTGTACAGATCAAGCAGTATCACTTGTATGCTACACAGATTGTGCAGCCCCCACTGCTATGTTTTATAAAGTGGATGCAGACTATAAAAAGTATTGGGTGTTTGAAGGAGTCGGCTCTTTTTTTTTTTTTGATCAGTGGCATTAGTTAAAAAAATAGATAACTATCTCTGAATAGCAAGCTGACAAAAAAAATATTAAAACATACCATGATGAAACTAGGGTTGTTTCTATTCCTCCAACTGAATGATGGGACACTGACTTCTAGAATTTTCCCATCATGCAGTACTTCACAGGCACTGTGGGTATGGCCACTCAGAATCAAGCGGGGATGAAACCACCATATCAGCTATATTGGAAACAGTTAAAGAAAAAACTGTAAACAATGTTTAAATGCATTTTTTAAATAGCGACATAACTTAATACCTACTTTTTCTTCTGATGGGATTCCAAATAGTGTCTTTGCGCTGACGTTTTTGCAGAATCCTCCTATTTCCCTGGTCTCAAACTGTTTTGTGGGTTTTTGTAACATTTTATTAAAAGGGTTGCTTCATTTGGCCATCCTATGCATTAGAACTTGTGCAAAGCCTAGTATCATGTCACTGGCACCACATAACTCTTGCTTTCAAAAAGAGGAATGCTGCTTTCTTGTCCAGGAGGAGAACTGCACTGCAAAACTTGAGCACATACATTTCTACTGTAGGAACCATATGCTGCCCATTGAATTCATTAGGATGTTTTGTTTGCACTTTTTATGGTAATTAATTCAGTGAAGATAATGCTTAGAGTGTGTTGGAGAAGATCACTGACTTATTAGTCCTACCAAAAATGGATTACCTGTATACTCTCAAACTTTACATAGAGTATAAAATGCTACACTAAAGAATGTTACTATAGCAGACTCAGTGCCTGGACCTATATGTGGCACAATAGTGGTGCCAAGACAGACTCTGGTGGTCCTTAGGCAGCACTTCTACCACAGAGTCTGCAAAGCCTCACTAATCAGGAAGAGCTGTGTTCAGCTTGTCTCAGCTAGCATTCGCTCTTTCCAATATGATATAAATAATTAAAAGATTTCAAGAAGAGATGTAAAGTTATGTGATATTAAATAAAGTTGCTAAATTATCAAACCTTTTGTGAAGCTTCTTGAGAAAGTACATCATACTTTTGTTTAAACGGGATGTTCTTCTCCTCAGGAGGGGCAGAATCTTCTCCAGTGCATTCAGAGTCACTCCTCCTATAAAGAGGGTAATGCTTGCAGGGATTCAGATAAGAGCAGTTATTAGCTAACAGAAGTCTTTGACAGTGTTACCAGATACACATCTTTACATCCCCAACAAACCTGTAAAAGGATTGGTTGCGAAGCAGGAAGCTGTTCCATCTCTCTGCACCTTTTGTTGGAATGCTCCTGTTCCTGCAAATAAAATCAAGCCAGACAACTTATGTTTTTCATGTCTCAGCAGTAAGAGGAAGAACCTCAGATCATAGAAACTACTTCAGTACAGTATCTCATGGAAACTGCTATGTGGCCTCTTACAGAGTTAGGAGTTTAAAAATTAGGGGAAGGAATTTTAAGAACTAAAAAGAAGGGAGAAAAGCTGTATGATGAAATGCAATCAGAGAATAGGTAAAACAGTAAATGAAATCTTCTCCAAATAAAAGATGTCCATCCAGAGTGGTGGAAGAATAGATGGTACTGAATGAACAAAGCTTAAAATGTCTCTGAAAAATAAGGCCAATTCAGAACTAGAATGAAGTACTAGGGGAATTTTAAGGATGGCATGAGTATGGTTTATATCTTCTGTATAATATGAGAATCTAATAGCAACATTTTACTGTATATGCTGAACCACAGAAATTTGTTATGGGCCTGAGAAGACAATTGTAGTCTAGCAAGAAAACAAAGTATGCATGAAGATCCTGGCTCCAATGGGAGTCAGCTTGGTCCATAACCCAGGATAAGAAGTTCAGGGACTGGATTAAGGCAAAGCAAATAGACATTTTTTGTTGAAAAGACGGAGGATTTAGAGCTTGTTGTTAATACTCTTCTTACACAAGACAAGCAGTTTTTTTATGGAAATAGAGCTAAAAGTGTCAATGGTAGAACCTCAAGATAACCTGTTATATCAGGGAGGAATATTTAAAAAGAATACATTTGAGGAAAGCTGAACAGGAGATGGTAGACTGAAAAGATGCCTATTCATGAAATGATGCATAACAACTTTATCCAAAGATCTTTAAATGCTCTGCAAAATGAAGTGACTCACCAAAACTTGTACAGGTCATCAATGGTAAAGCCAGAAATAGGATCTGTGTTTCCTGACTGCACATCTGTTACGTCAAACTGCCTTCATTATATCTGGCCAGCACTCAAGGAAGAATCAAGGTAACGTGGTTTAATGAAGACATGGTAACTGAAATCAGAATTTCATTATAGCTAAAAGGAAGCTAGAAAATTTGATGGAATCAAAGGGACACCTGTCATTCTGAAGGAAGAAGCAGAGACCCTATATGGGCAGGGTGGATTTGATTTAAATCCAATCAATTTGAGTCACGATTTAAATCACTGGTCAGGAAGCTTTAATTTAATCACTGGTTTCTATAAGAAGTGCATTCCTGTTTGATATCCTTTATTCATTTAACTTCTTGAAACTGCACTTTTAGAGAAAGGTAAGGCCTTGACTGTGTATACACAAACTTGCAGAGTTAGGGCTGATAATAGGGCTGATGTGTAGGTAATCAGGTCTGTTATCTCTCATCTCCATATACTGGTGTTAACAAGGATGTTATCTCTGGAGACAACAAACTCTCCCTGTGCCTGAAGAAGGGCATTTGTGCCCCAAAGCTTGCAAAGACCAATTTCTCCAACTATTTAGTTGGTCTAATAAAGGATATCACATCTACCCAATGAACCTTGTGTGCCTACTCTGGAGACACAAATCCACAGTTTGAGAACTGAAACTAAGCATCACAGAGATACTTAATGGGCTCTTAGATGCAGCATGGAGTCCCACTGGGTAGAGTGGTTTTCTTTAATCTTTCCTATTCTATTGAGAAGCCTCTGGGAACCCCATAAGACTGGGCCTCCAATATAATCCATGGCCTGGGATTATAGAAAGATAAACTTTTCTAAAAAAGGTGACATAAATATATTGTCTCAAATAGTATATAATTAAAAGTTATAATCCCTATTCCATGTGATACCTTTGAGCTTTAACATATCTTAAATTAAAACCATCTTTATAGAAGTTACTTTGAAAAAAAATCTTAACCAAAAAATATGATTAAGTGAAAAAAAATCTGATTTAAATATATCCATTTTTTTTTTTAATAGTTCATTTTTATCCACCCTGTATATAGGAAGTTTAAGTGATTTCGTGAAAGAGAAGGTGGTTATGGGAGCATTGTGAGTAGAGACTATGGAATACATACAAGTGTGATCTGCAAGATGATGTCTGAACAACAGGATAGAAAGAAGGGTTCTAGTGACAGGAGGGTTGGAGACAGATTTTTCAGAGAAGAACCTGTATACTAGGACCATAGCACCAATACTTCAGTTACCACAATGAACTGTTTTAGGTAGCAACCACTTAGTAAACACTTACCTGCTGGGAGCAATTCAATTTATGAGAAAGCTCCATGAGCTTTGCCTCTGCTAAACTGCAGATGGTGCAGCCATCACCCTCCAGAGCAACACTGTTCACCAGCACAAAACTGAGAAGGTGGGAGGAGAGAGAGGGAGAGAAAACTGTGTGGTAACTATGCATTAGTGGCACAACAAGGTACCATCTTTTGATGTGTTCACAAGTTGCATACATTAAAGTCAAAACATACGGTCTGAATCCAGTAATGGCTGTTCTCAGCTCACATAGTTATGGTGCAGACGTGTCCCAATTACTGTGGAGCAGAGACAACCAACAACCCTCCAAAGCTAACTGCCCACAGAAAGTGCTATTACAACATCTGGCCACTAGGTGGCACAGAACCCAATCTGCATTAAAAAAAGGACTGCTAGGCTTAAAACTGAAAAAGCAGACACAAAGCAGGTTCCCACATAGTAATTTTCCCATGCAACAAACTTATTACACAGTTTTGAAGGGATTGCATTACCCCTGAAAAGATACACACTATGCAGACCTGGCCTGCCCTGTGGTGTGCATCAGCTACCACTGCTCTACATGATCACTTGTTTTCATAGATCTAATTGGCAAAATATCATTCAAAATTGTAACAAGAGTTTAAAATATACTTTGTTTGCAGTGCAAAAGCTGATAACATGGAATTCTGAGGGAAAGTCAAGCCACTGCAAATTTTATTTGTTCAATAAGTGCCTCTTAGCAAAATGAAGGCAGAGCTATAGTGCAGAGGTTCTCCAACCGTGGTCCGCAGGCCACCACTGGTCCATGAGCTCCATTCAGGCGGCCCACAGAAAGGTTACGGAACAATCAAGAATATCTCTACTTGTAAAGTAAAACTACCGAGATTAAAATATGAGTTGTGTACTTTGATTTGTAGGAAAAAAAAGTTTAAGTGGTCTGCTGAGACCCTCAGCAATTTTCAAGTGGTCCACAAAAAAAAAGTTTAAGAACCACTGCTATAGTGCTTTTGAGAGCCACTGTTCCAACTATTTTGTTTTACACCTAAAGAGATGCCTTTCTAGTCAAACTTTGGGTTTCAAGAACAGCTTCCACACCCTGCTTCATCTGCAGCCACTTAACTGTACTTTTCTTTTAGATTCTAAATTAATCTTCTCTTGCTGCTACCCTGTTACCCCCATCGCAAGCATAAACAGCTATTCTCTTACATGCAAACAGCCAACAGAGAAGGGTGTATTCTGATTAACCACAAAAGAGAAGCAATTTTGTGATTAAGTCTGTTACATGCATAAATGAGCTACATTCATCATGCAAAGGTTACTGGAATATAGCAGATTAGTTTAAATCCCAACCAATATTTTTCATCAAGTAAGCTGTATAGTTTGCACCTGTTTTCTGCATGTGAATCTTCCTGAAGTCTATTTAATAGCATAGTTTGTATCAGTAAGCAGTTAGTCAGTATGGTATTACACATACAAGCTGCAGTGTACTGTAAGTAAATCGCTGTACTATTTTAGTAAGGGCAGCATAGAGCCATTTCTTATTTCATAACTATTTTCCAAGTTAACTACTATACATGCATGTGTAGCACCAGACCTGCTTTACAAGAAGTTGTACTGCACTGGCCTGTATTATACTCAGTGGGCGTGTCTACACGTGCACTTTAATGTGTGCATTAGCCTATTTTAGTGTGCATTAAAGCATCACTAAAAATGTGCTATTTAGTTAATGTGCATTAAAATAGGCTAATGCACATTTTCCTAGTACCTCACAATGGCAGATACTAAATTAAATGTGCATTAACTAAAGCGCATTAATGCACATGTAGACACTCCCAGTATTTTTTTTCCCTGAATGGTATAACACAGAGGTTCCCCAAATTTTTTGTTTTTTAACCCCTTCCAGATTTACCAGCTGCCTGTGTACCCCTACCAGCATATGTTTTATATTTTAACCCCTTAAGGCATTTTTATACAAGCAAGCATCGCAGCACTGGGCACTCTGAAAAGCACACGGCACTGTGAGGCTTGCAGTTGTATAAGCAGCAAAATGCACCTCAGTGCTGAGAAAATAGTGGCGGTATGCTTTTGAACTAAAATACATAAAAGGTGCTTTAGTTTAAAAGCACATCACCGCCATTTTCTACATGCTCACGTACATTTTGCCAGTTATACAACTGCACGCAATGCAATGCAGTGCATGTCGGCTTGCAAGTGGAGCAGACTCAGTTTATTGGCAGATTTCTGGCATGTTGCAGGACCAAAAAGTGTGTGTATAAATGTGCTTTAACGCCAATTAGTGTTCTAATGAAAATTAAATCTTCCATTACATAATTTCTCCCGCATATCCACCAGAGATGTCCACACCCAGGTGTATGCATACCAGTTTGGGAACCCCTGGCACATCAGTTCCAAGCCTGCTTAGAACGTTTAATGTTTAAAAAATTAAGTCCGTTTTTATTTGTACTTGTATTGCAATTTGTATTTTTGTTATTCTTCCTGGGCAGAATTAGAAATTGGAAGAACGCATGACAAATAGTCAACAGTCAAAATATTTAACTGTGGGGCGGGGGTGGAGCAGGGCAGGCAGGGAGGAGTACAGAGTTTGACAATATGCCTTTTAGCAGAGGCAGTGTTCCTGTCTCACTGGAGTAGATAAGCCAGCGAGACATGCTAAATAAATGTAAAATCAACAGTTTATTTACTGGACCCTCAAAAGGTTTCTCCAACTGATATTAAAAGCTTATTCTCTCCTACAATGTATGGGGGCTTGCTTAGAGGCAAATCCTGAAGTGATCCCAGTTAAATCATTCCCATGCATATGGACTGCAGGATAGGTGTTACGTTGCCAGAGTCCACAAACAAGGGCTGAGCTTTGATAATAAAAGGGAGGATTTTCTACCAATGGTAAATGCTGGTATTTAAACAATGAACAATTTAGCTCAATCATAGACTGCATTTAACACTTGCAACCAGTGGATGAAAGTAAAAAGACACAAATCTGAGTCTGTTGTAATAGTTCCCTCTATGCTCTCCGAGATCACATTTATGGGTAAACAATAACTGTTCACAATAACAGGAAAAAAGGGTTTAGCAAAATAAAAAAGAACTAAGAGGGTCTGAATGTTAGCACAAAGTAGCCTTACTTGACTCCTTTCCGGGTTACTATAATTTCTGAGGTGAAGTTGAAGACTTTTTCAAATCGTTTCAACTTGTAAGTGGTCATTCTGCATTTTGTTAAAAAACAAAAACAAACAAAAAAAAACAAACACACAAAACTGTGATACTCAAAACCTTGGCATAATACACTGAAAACTGCCTTTTACATTGGTTTACAAATGCAGTAAGCAACTTACTTCTCCAGTGTCCAGATTATACCTTAAGGCTCAGATTCTGCTGCTTTGCCACTATACTCAGGCTTCAGAGTCTTACTGCAGTGTACACTCACCCCCTCCTGTAAATACAGCAGGTAGAGGCCACTCATGCAACTCATCCTCCCTGCTGCAGAAATAACAAGGAAAAGGGAATACCCCTCTATCTCTAGGACCCCTATCTATAGGGATCTATTGCGCTGCTGCAGTTCAACATGTGTTAGAGCAGTGCTGAGTCTGTTGTGCCACCACAGCCATACTGGCTCTGAAGAGAATAGTAGCATGAGCAGGAAAGCATACAGTGAGCATGAAGGCACTTTCATAAGGCATTCCACCACCCAGCCCAAAGATCTGACTTCTAAAGTGAAAGCCTGGCTTAATCCACACTTGAAAACATTCTAGATCAGGGGCAGGCAATTATTTTGGGTGAAGGGCCGCTTAACCGGGTTTTGGCAAGCTGTCAAGAGCCATATGGATAGCTCCACCCCTTGACAAGTGGCCCCCCAGCCCGGTCACCATCTTGGGACTGGAAATCCCACCCCCTAAACCCTGACCTTTGCCACCACAAGTCCCTCCCCATGCCCCCAGAAGTACTCCTTTCAGCAAGGTGTTTTGCCATCTTGGAACCAGAAAAATACCAATTGATATTCTAAAAAGTGAACACCTAAATCATTCATTAATTTGATTTCAAAACATATTTTTGTCCTGGTTTACATGTTTCTGTAGTGTACACAGAGGTGATTGTATACAATAGCTTAAAATGAAGTCTTACTCTTGTATATTGGGAGAGTATAGGTTTGTGGGGGGCTGTGGGTGTGTGGGTATTTCAGGTGTGGGGGTGGATAGGCATGAGGGGTGTGTCTGTGGGGTGAGGGAGCTGTAGGTGTATGTGTGGATATGTGGAGTGTGGGTGGGTATGGGGTTTGTGGGGGGCTGTGGGGGGGGATGTGGGTGTGAGGGTCTGCATGTGAACAGTGCAAGGGAAGTGTGGGTATATGCGTACGATGGGGTGTGCATGTTGGACTCGCCCTGTGAACACACACAGACATACAGAGTTCTTCCCTACATTCCCGCCCCCCCATACTAGCGCAGCCCCATGATCCTAATCTGGCAATACAGCCAGGAACCATGTGGTGCTGGAGCAGGGCAGGGCAAGTAAATGGATGGGGATGGGGTGTGGGCAGGGCTGGGCTCCTGCCGCCGGCTCCCCCTGGGTCCTACTGCCCGTGGCTCGTTGTCTTTGACAGGCAACCAGGAGCAGATAAATATTTTCTAAAGTTTTTAGGGGTCCCGCAGTCCAGATAGAATGGCCTGGTGGGACAGATCTGGCATGCAGGCTATTTTGCCCACCCCTGCTCTACAAAATTTGCAAGGGTTTGAATCATATGCAAATCACAGGAATTACTATTTAGACCCTGGCATTTCTGTCTCACTGAAATACTTACTCATAATGAAAGCCAATGTCATGGTTGCCAACAATAACCACAAGCTCAGTTTGAGCTGGATGTCGAAACATCCTCTGAAATCTCCTGACATCATCTGCCCAAGCCTGCAGGAAAATTGCAGAAATTGGTGGTGCTGATGAGAACTATGAAAAAGCTTACTTGTGTGGTGTCACATTGGTTAATAGACCCTGAGAGACGTTCATGTTTTAGGAGCCTGGACTATAGAAAAGACAAAAGACAAAACTCCTCCCCAAACTTGGGGAGAATCACCAGATTTCAGATTGACAAGATGGGTTCATTAAAAGAGGTGCTAGCATGCCAACTGCTCTTGCAAAGAGTGAAAACTGGCTTTAAAACACAGTAAAGACATAGAACTTTGTGACCAGCCAGCAGTAGATCAAACTGCATAGGTGGGCATTAATACACAGGTCTATATTATTGTTTGCAAAATTCTCTAGCAAGAAATTTTTGCACATTCTGGATAATGCACTTCTTCAGATTCCAAATGCCAATTGTCTCCTGTACACTAAAAAAGGCTGAATAAATTAATCATTTGCTATTTAAGTTTCAATTGCTGCCCACCATTTTCATACTAATATCCTGTCTGGCGTCTTAGGAACTGGCCACAAAGCTTTATAAATATGTTGTGGTCTTGAATTTTACCTTTTTGGTAGTGCAGGACATCAGTAGGAAGAGGACTGTGCCAGTAAAATAGTACTTCCTATTAGCAGGAGTAAACCCACCTGATCCCCTTTTCTGTTTTAGTGCTTCATATGTACAATAAGGATCACACTTAATCCTGTGCCCCAGAGGCATGCCCATTCTCTGTGCACACCCCATACCCTCTTAACCATGTAATCAAAGTGCCAGGGGTCTAAACTCCCTCAAAGCAAGAGAGAAAATTTAGTACTTAATGGCTATGTGTCACCCCCATTCAGACTGGGCCACAACAGCCTTGTAGTGCCAGGATCACATCACAGAAGACCTTCCAGCCCATAATACAGAACTATAAATTGGGCTTAAGGATAATCTTCCATTTACACTAGTCCCACTTTGCTCATCTCTGTGAGTCAACCCCTTCATAGAAACCCAATTGCTTCTTTATTAGCTCATCAAGCAGATGTGGCCCTCTTACCTGTGAACGGCTCCACTTCCCTTCATCAAAGACATCACCCAGAATAAAAACAACATCTGGCTGCAGTAACAGGGCAGTTTGGAAGGCTCTCTCCATTTGCCACTCCCTACAGAGAAAAGTTCTTGTCAATATATGCCTCTAACTTCCTGCTACTTTGAATATACAAAGTCTGACCTGACAGGAAGACAAGGCAGACACTTATAAGGTAAGGCAGACACCTACAAGACTTACCATGACACTAGAGGTACACCGATACATTGCTCCATATCATATCAGCACCAATAAAAGGAAAATTTACATGATCAGCAATTGGCTTTTTTTGGCTGATGTGGCCAATAATTTCACCAATAAATGAATGTACACAGCATGTATACAGCCAGCCCGGCAACTTGAAAAGCAGTATCTGGCTGGTAAATCTGCAGAGGGGAAGGGGCATTTTGTGGGGGGCAGATCGAGGCTCCTACCCTGGAGATCTTCAAAAGCAAGACTGGATGCACACCTTGCTGGAGTTATTTGACCCCAGCAGTCTTTCCTGCCCAGAGCAGGAAGGGTGGCCCCGATGATCTCACAAGGTCCCTTCCAGCCCTAAACTTCTGTGAATCTGTGAGGCCCTCAGAGTGAGGCACGAAGTGGGGCTGGGGCAGGGGCTGTTGGCTAGGGATGGCACTGGACTCTTCCTGGCAGAGGGGCTGAGCCAGGGCTGCACTCAGGGTGGGTGGCAACAGCACTAGAAGTGGGGCCTAAGGCAAAGTGGGGTGGCTGCAGCTCCCCCATACCTCCCCCTCCCAGCACCACCACCACCTACTCCAAGCACAGCCACCCCCACTGGGAAGAGCCCAGCGCTGGCTCTGCCCCCAGTCCACAGCAGCAGCCCACCTTTGCCCCACACACAGATCCAGGGGCACACGCCCCCCATGGCTCTCCTAGGGGTGCGTGTAGCAGCAGGCTTCATCCCCCTGTCCCATCCTGACTGGGCAGCACCTGCCCCATCCCTACTCCCTCCCTCACCACAGGGGCCTCAATCCGCCCCCACCACCCCTTCCCCCCAACAGACTTACCAGCCAGATGCTGCTGTCCAACCTGCCAGGCTGCATATCAGCAATCGAATCAGTATCAACCAATATGGTTCATTAATAATAGGTCATCAGTATCAGCCAAAATAATCTTTATCGGTGCACCCCTACATGACACCTAGCTAAACATAAATCCTAGGGGCCCATTTACATGCTCAAGTGCAACTGAATGTGTGTCGCTTTTGGCATTATGGATATTTTAGATCTATTTCTACCTGCACAGCACTGCTTCTCTGTCCAAGCACGCAGCAAAGCCTCCCCTATGGACACATATGTGCCATCCTGCGCAAGGTGACGCAGAACTATATTTAAGTACTTGAAGCTGAAACC
Organism: Crocodylus siamensis; assembly: GCF_052110815.1. Classification (NCBI taxonomy): domain Eukaryota; kingdom Metazoa; phylum Chordata; order Crocodylia; family Crocodylidae; genus Crocodylus; species Crocodylus siamensis. The sequence continues at coordinate 165,008,291 of NC_143397.1, read as the reverse complement.
AGAGCAAAATCACAATTAGCAAGTGGACAGTGAATGTGATGGTGGAAAAGGATGATGACCCTCTAGCCCAAAAGTTTAGTGTAGGACTGTCCAACTGGCAGCCCTTGACCTCATGCAGCCCACAAGGGTTATGCCTGGTCCCCTCTTCCCCCATTGTCCCAGCTGCAACAGCAGCTGGAGTCTCTGGGCTCTCCCTCCTCTTACTTCCGATTTCCATGCCTATCCCCAGAGTGGGGAGATGCAATGAGGCACAGTGAAAAGAGCAGAGGATGAGCCTGGGGCTGTGTGGGTGTGTGATGCAACGGTGAATGGGGCACCCATGTGGTTGCATGGTGCACTGCAGGCAGAAGGGGCCTTGCCCACATGGCCCAGGGATGCCATAGCCCCCGTTGATACAGTATGGCCCCCAGTCACTTAGAAGTTGAACAGCCCTAGCTCTAGCAGCTAGGATACATGCTCAGATTCCAGGTTCCCCAGACCCATAAATGGTTTGGAATTGCATCTCCTACTTTCCAACACAGACAACCAAGAGGGGCTAAGAGAAGAGCAAGCCAGGAATGCAGTTTAGTGAGATGGAAACAGCAATGGAAGGGAGCAAGCCCTGGATTTGGCCCTGTCCCTCTCTCAAAGGCTTTTCTGCATCTTTCAATAATCACTGCCTAAAATAAAACAGCTGGAGGATAAATTTTGTCCACTCCACAGAGCACAGAACCCAAGTCTTGCTCCCTTCTATTGCTATGCCCATCACAGAGTCACATTCCTTCTTGCTTGCTCTCCTCTGGGACTTGCATATCTTCTACTTAGGTACCTAGTGTGCCAGCCTTTAGAAGAGGGCTAGAAAATGCTCTGGGTATTCCCTAGTTCATAGCCTGGTAGTTGAAGCATTTTGCTGGGAAACAGGTGTAGGTCAAACCCCTTCTGGCTGGCTGAGAAGTCCATCCTCTTCCCAGTCACCATTCAGTTGTTAGTTGTGGGATTTTTCCAGCCCCACCTTCAGAGTTTTATGTAACATTACATGCCTAACTAGCAGGACTGCCACAGAGCAGATGTAGCCAGAGTGGAGCCTTCTAAGCATCTTCAGAAGGGAAAACATAGCTGTAGATGGAAATAGGAACTAAAATCATATTGAGTACTAAAAATGCTACTTACATAGCTATGTTTGGGCACATAGCATTTAGATGTCTAACTGTGAGTAAGATTTAATCCTTAAAGTCCAATATGTGAGCTTCCCCCTTCCCACCCCACCAAAAACACACACTGCCCGTTCATGACATTCCATGCATAAAGTGCTGATGAAGCTAAATCTTCAGCTCATTTTAAGGGATTATTTTAAAGATTATATATAATAGATTGTTAGTAGAATGCTGATACTCATATACGCAATAATGTTTTTGTTCCTTCAGCAACCTTTCAAATTGCTAACCAAGTCTCCTCTCTGGCTAATGAAACAGCATTACAAATCATTTAAATGATATATTAACTGCATGGTACCTCAAATGCAGGAAGTCCTTTTTGCTAACAACAAAAAATGACATAACATTGTTTTAAAAGGTATCGGCTTGCATTCATAAACCAAGGATAGGCCAAAGTACTGTGGCTGTGCTCTATGCAAGGTCATACCACTGTTTTAAACCTTTCCTGTATTAGGGCACCTAGGGATGCATCTTACTTGAGTAGGTGTTGCTCTGAAATGATGTGAACCAGGGTCCTGTTGCAACTCAGAAAAGGCCACCTTCTATTATTCTGCAACTGGAACACCACTGAATTTGACAGAAATACACTAAATTTACACTGCTACATAAAATGAATACTATCCTACATACATACTATTACAAGCTGATAGTTCAGCAATAGCTTGATCTCTCAGCAGTTACCGATTCTGAGGATAACTACAAGTTTCATGTGATGCCTTAATGACCCATAAAATTTTCCCCCATTGGTGTCATAAAATAGAAACAAGCATTTTTGTATCTAGTCAATGCAGGGTTACACAAAAAGGAAAGTTACAGCTAGAAGGTTTTACTCTGTCTCAGGGAAATAAATCAAGAGAAACTCCTTCAATGTCAAGTTTCAATCTCTCCTTCCTCAACTCTTAGCTTTTGATACAATGATTTTACTTAAAAGAAAAGAATAGTCCTGAGCATTACTCAAATTCCATCTCCACAGTCCTATACCTCATGTCAGAACAGAATAAGCACTTTCCTTCTGCTTCTCTTTGAATTAACATGAAGAACAAACATGGCTTTGTGGATTAGGTTCAGGACTGGGAGATCTAGATTTTATTCCTCATTCTGCCATTGGCTCACTGTCCAACAGTAATATAGGGGACTTAAAAAACAGGGATGTTGAACAGCACATTTCTGAAAAGCACTCTATCATTTATGAAGTATTACTATGATCTGGAAAAAAAAAAAAAAAAAGACTCCCAGATCCAAGCAAGGTACTCAGAAGCTTGTGACAATTTTCGCTATGTGAAATCTGTCAGATGCTGCACTGACTAAATAAACTGAATTCCTTAATCCTGCAAAATTATTTTGTTCTCTCCATCCCAAATTCAAATAAGAACTCATAGCCAGTCAAGCTAATTTGCCACCATTGCAGTATTTAGTACTTGTTGTATATGGATACTATTAAAAGTACATAAATTGGTTGCAGCTTGTTCCTGAATTCAATGATTACCTTCTTAATTTGTCCAGCCAGTGTCCTTTGATTTCACCAAGCAGGTGGGTATCAGATAAAAACATTGCCTTCAAAACAGAAGCTGAAGTCTGACTGCTGCCCTTAAGTGTGTCAGTTTTCACTTCTGGCCAATAACACTGAAATATCATTACGTAATAAATTAAAAATTCACAAAAGATTAACACTGAGCAGGCAAGACACACAAGCATCAGAAGAAAACAAACTCTCTTCTTCAAAGGAAGATTCTTCACCATGCCCGAGCTGAATCTCAACATTGCTAAAGTAGCCTATGGAAGTAATTCTCCAATGGGAAGAACTTGTCACACAGCTAGAAATGTGCAGGTCCAATCAGAGGTCTTCACAGTACTACAAAATACCTGCAAAAGAAATATAAAGTATTCACAAGGCCTGGGTTCCAGGCACTAGCCAAGCACAGCTTATTTTACAAGATGTGAAGCCAAATACCAAGCCAAAAAAAATTAACTGTCTGCATTTTAAAAGCTTTGAAGCTCTGACACTAAAGACTTAAACTTCAAGGCTAGGGACAGACATTCGAAAAGCCTGAATCAATTCAATCTTTGCTGGTTAGTCTAACCTCGCTAGACTGAACTGGTTTGTAACTGGACAAACATCCTCTCTGGATGGAGGAAATTCAGGCACATGCCTGCAGTGGCTCAGGCTAGAAGGTGAGGGTAGAGGGGTACTAGAGCAGCCTTCCCCTCCACAATGCTGAGCCTGGGTGGGCATGGCCAGGCCCCAGCAGGATGCTTTGATTAGGGGGATCTGCTTGCATGGTCCCAGGCTTTTCCCCACTGGCTGCTCAAGGGGGAGGAGTGTTGCCAGACCACAACCCCCTGCTAGCACTCTGAGGGAAGGGGGTCTGTGCAGTGCATGCATGCATCTGTTGATGATACGGAGCTTTTCATTCTCCCTCTCCCTGAAGCAAACTGATAAGCAAGCAAGCCAGCAGGGGACTGATAACAGTGATTATCACCTCATCAGCCAAACAATAGGTTCTCTCCATTAGTTCACACTCTTCTTAAACAGCTTACATGTTGATTAGCTCCAAATAGCCCTAAACAGACACTGTGGGTCTGCCTGTCCCAGTGATATTGGAGAGACACACACAGAGACACCTCTCAGCATTAGCTAGTATACCATGTGCCATGGGGCTGTGGGCTGTGCTGTGAGAGATGGGTGGGGGAGGGAGGATCCCTGCTTAAGCAGTGAGCAGCGAAGTAGGGATAGGGCAGAGGGAAGCCAGGCAGACCCTGGTGTGTTTGCAGTCTCTACCAGAGCTCCAGCCAGGGAGCAGAGGGGAGGGGCCAGGTCTGCTGTGGAACAAAGCGCCTTGCCCAACCCAGAAAGCATGCTGGAGGTGTCTGGTTTATCTTAAATCAGCAAGGGGTCTGGCACAGACATTGCATAAACCGGTTTGAGCCAAATCAGTTAAGTCTAATAGTACATTCAACCAGGTTTATCTCAAACCAGTTTCAGTCAGTCATTCTCAAACTGGTTTGTGTGTACTGAACATCTGCTCTGTCACAGGTTTAAACCAGTTTCTGATCACTTAAACCAGTTTGTGTGTAATGTCTGTCCCTAGCCCAAATGCCAAGTTGCAATTCTCAGCAGGATGAAATAGTTCACACTGAGCGCTATACTACCATAAATTGCTACCAGTATCTTTTAGCTAGCTAATTTAACAATAGTTCAAATATCTCTAAAAATGATGTCTCTAAAGACATGAATGATGAGAGTTTGACCTGGAGACACTGTAGTAGGCAAAGAGGACAGTAGCGCATGCACTAGGTCATGTGTAACTTTTCTAGTGGTCACCTAATGTAACTATCCCAATTTAAAGGACAGTGACTTCATTGAAGTGCTGCATGAAAGCTTCCCCGCAAAAAGAAAAAAATTCTGACAATGCTCCTGAGCAAATCTACTGGAGGCTTCCAGGACTAGCATGTGACTAGAGCCTCAGCTTTCAAAGGGGAAATTAGAGCGATATGAAGGTCTTAGTGAAACAAAGCTCTTTTCTTTTGGAGAATTCATGATAGTTTCAAACAACATTAAAACTTAACACAAAAGTCTCCATCCTGACAAAAGTTGGCAGCATCTATCACAGGTTTCTCTTTTTACTGTTGTTGGAAGTAAAGGTCTTCCTGGATATCAAGGAACAATCCTTACTCGTAGTTAAAGTAGAAACAGGGCTTTCACAATACTACTTCTTCCATAGCCTTGTGCAAAAAAACTGTTTTGTGCACAAAAAAGCCTTAAGGGACAGCTGAGTCACTAGATTTACCTTAGAGCAAAATGGATACTCCATGTGCAGCCTCTCTCTGGAGTTCAGTTAGAAGACGACACAGCATGGCTGAACCTGCTTTTAAAAGACAGCTAGTTAAGAGCCATGCTTATCAGAAGCGGGAAGTGGCATTGTTTCAACACTTATTTTAATGCAGATTTGAAGAGGTATTAAAGGGAAATCTGTAATCTTTTAAAAACAGAAGAATGAAACTTGATTTGCTTTCCTGTGGTCTGATGATAAAATGCAATGAAAGCTGTTAAGTACTAAGCATTGCTCTCCACACATCTAAACACTTTGTAAGCTGCAAATAGGCAAAGTTATTCATTTTAACAGATAAGAAGTGTTTCACTCACTAGGTGCCCAATAGTTTTGAAAGCCTTCAATTTTGGATGCTCAATCAAAACATCCATAGCCATCAACCTGGAATTCTGGGTAATCAGTAGCCTCAAAATGGGAGGGAAGAAGGGGGTGGGAGAGACACATACCCTAAATATCTGGAGTTAGATGACCACAAGTTAGACCACTCAAAATTAGCAGACACTTTTTAAAATGCTGGCCTCCACAACTTGACTAGAAGTGAATATTTGCAAAGCAGAGGCACATGCTACAAAATATATGCTAGTCAATATATTAGCAGCTGTTTTAGAAGAGCACAGGACCCAATGCAGGGGCAAGAGCCTCCAAATGCAGAAACTGCTAGCTCAGGGGCAGGCATTTATTTTGGGCAAAGGGCTGCCTACTGAGTTTTGGCAAGCCATCAAGGGCCACATGACAGGCAGCCAGGGGCAGCTAAATATTAATTTTCTACATTTTTTAGGAGCCCCACGGGCCAGATAGAGTGGCCTGGCTGGCCGCATCCAGCCCCTCGGCCACATTTTGCCCATCCCTGTGCTAGCTAAATGACAAAGCACCAGAGAAAGCAGCAGTTAAACAAAACCAGCCTTTGTATACTGGTTGTCTGACTAGTGCTAACCTGCGAGCAGAAAAAAAAAACAACCCAACAATTTCTACAATCCTATTTCATATGGCAGTAAACTCACGCAAACACAGGCAAATCATAAATATCTTCTGTTCCTGTATTAGTCACTTTTGCTAAAACTTTATCCTTTGCCACACAAATAATAGTCATCTCATCTTGCAAATACCCACAGGATAGCAGCTATACTATGATGCAGCTGCATTGTTATGCACCATTCTCCAATTCTGCTATGAGAACTGCAATTTAACAGGAGCGCAATGGAGCAAAGCAATGATCCACTTACTCCAGTACTGCATCTGGAACAGACTGAGGCCAGCTGTTTCAGGGGAGGGAACTAGAAATTCCATGATGGTGAAGTATTAATAACCTTCCCTTAGGAAAAAGTTCTTCTATCAAAGAATCAAATTTAGTTTTCCTGTTCTCCAAGCCTGTTAATGAAATCAAGTGATTTGTGGGCAAACTGTACCTCCTTCAGATACCTGACGTAGATTTCGGCAACGTTCTGCTCTCCCAGCAAAGTAGCACTCAACTGAATAATAAACGTCAGTACATCCTTAACTTACACTAGGATACAGAAAAATAAAGCAAATTCATTCCCAACGTTCAGCTGCTTTTCAATAGTTGCTCTCCATTAAGTGATTTCTCCAACTCAACTGAGGATCTATCCATACAGACACTGAGCTACCAAACGGTGCTGAAAAAACAAAAATCTTCAGTCATTTAGAACATCCCTCTGAATGCTGAAAGCCAAGGTGGACCAGGAAAGAAAATGCAGTGGAAAAACCATTTAAAAAGATCACCAGTATCAGCAGAAAACCACCCAAGAAGAGTAAGGAAGATAAAAATCCTCCCTGGATGTCCCTGGCTTGGTGCTTTTGCTGCTGGTACTGAAGGAGCTGCGCTGCAAACCGGCAGGATGTCAGAAATGACTTCTGCCTTCCCTCGCCTGCTTGCAAAAGACTGTGACAGACAGAGCCAAGCAGGTTTGGTACCGACAAGAAGGCTACAAGACATCTCTTGCTATTGGCCAACTGAAATACTGATCTGGATTGGTTGTTTTAGCCTTTGGTCTATGAAGGTCTGTCATTGGTTAATCACAGATTAATTCTGGTTGGCTATTCTCCCCTCATGTTTTCTCACTGCTGCACTCCTTTTAAACTAAAAAAAAGCCAGATTGTATGGAACTGTAGGTATAGTAGTGATTCCCAGTACAACACGTAGCATGCTTGGAGCCTGGTAACAACAGAACTGTTCGATAACACACAGCAATTAGCAGGAATCAGGGACCAAAATTAACACATGAATCCTAGCTTTGCTGCATGATTTAGCCATGTTGAAATATACTGCGGGACAACTATACAGCTGTTAGAAGTCCCATCGTAACTGTTTCATTTAGAACTTTGCCCTAAAGTTATAAAGGATTTTTTTAACCTTAGAACTTACATAACACAACTGAAAAAACTTAGGTCATAAAAGATGAAAATGTCCTATTCTGTTCCTATCGAGTCAGTGGCAGTTCATACTGACTTAACAGAGAGAGGCATCAGGACATAAATAAACTCAGCGTATGCAAAGTAATGCCAACCCAGTGATGTCAAGTCTGCGCCGTTGTGACAGCAGTGCTTTGGAAATGCAGACTTCTACAGAGTTGCATTCTGTATTTTTATCAGCACAACACAGGTAAAAATGAGCTTATTTCTTTAAAGAGTCTCTGTTTTCCCTTTTTTGTTTCTTTTGACACCACTACCATCTTCTAGAGCCCACACTGTCAAATCAGAGTTACTGGTCACTTTGAGTCCTCTATCTTAATCTCCCATACCTAAAACCAGGGGTCTTTGATTCCTCCGTTTCATTTTCACTTTGCATGCAAGCCACGTTTTAAGTCCAGTTTTCTTTCAGCATTTTGTAGAGCAGAGCCTTCCTTCTACTCCAAACAGCTGAAGCCTTTTCAAATGTCCCAATCAACTCTTACTTACTGTTACTTTCGCCTTGCTAGCCGACATTGCACATTTTTAACCCCTCATCGTTTCCCTCCTCCAATAAACCAACTTTAAGTGTCTTCCTCCACCATGTTATGTTGTAGCCACGACAGTCCAGGATGTTTATCTCAAGGATGTCTAGCATTGCTGTATCTCCTACCAAATCCCTTTACACTACCACATGGTGCTGCTTCTAATACATTTCCACAACTTATCTTCTAGAGCAGAGTTCAGCAACCCGCAGGCAGTGGGCAGTAGGTCCTGTCTGTAGAAACTTTGGACCTGGCCTGCAGAAATGGGACTTCAGCAACACTTGGTGTGCCTTTTGCAGAGTGGGTCCTTCCAGCCCGCTGCCAGAAAAGGTTGCCCACCTCTGTTATAGAGGGCAACCTACCACATATGATGTTATCTCCATACTGGTTCACAAGGCCATTCCTTTTTGCTCATTCAGATCCCTCTGAAAGCTACATCTATGTGGCAACATTCACTATTATAGAATCTAAATTTTTCAAAGCTATATATGCACTTGGAAGTTGAACCATTAAAAAGTAATAAATAGAGAAAGCCCATGATCATGTTGCAGTAACCATCCTCCATTTCTCCATGCCCTCCATCTAATCTTCCTCATCCTACAAGCCTCCTTTTTTCCTCTCTGGTGTGAAGCACTTTATTTGCCTTTAGGGAATGTAAAATTAACAGATATGGACATACTGAATTCAGAGCAGCTGCCACCTGATTTTGCAGTTCAAGCTCAGCACAAGGCACCATTTTCCCCGTGGAATGTATATAATAAGATTTATAAAAAACTTGTTACGAAGTGTACAGAAATATTCCTGCAGCATGCATATGGAACAAAAAATAACACCACTGAATTTCTAACACACAATAACATTTACAAAGGACAAGTTTTATTTTAAAACTATGCCAAAAGACATAAGGTCATTATCCAAAATATGAAAGCATTAAAGTATCTTGAATTCAAAGTCATGATTATTTTATGAAAGTTGTATGCTACGAGTTTGGTTTGTTTTGCAGAGGGAACTAAACATTAAATGTAACAATCTAAACAGGGTGTTTAATTGCTATTAAGTTATAGCAATTAACTACGTTACAGAATATGAAGTAAAAGCAAGTCCATATGTTGCACTGATTCGTTTCAAGCACTTTTCATACTGATTATTCAGTTTAACTGATTCTTGCAGAGCATGCTTTAAATCTTCTATCTCATCAAAAAACTCCTAAACAAAACAAAAAAAAAGAAAAAGAAATAATTGGCATCCATCCTTTGTTCTTGAGAAACATTTCCCAATAGTAATTGGGAGATTATAGCCACGCCTCAAATCATTCCCCTCTTTGAGCACCTGCCCAGAGTGCTTTGCAAGTTACATACACAGGAATGACTTTTGCCACTACTGATATGCAGGGCCAGATGGAGTGAAATGTAGCAATTAGCCACACTACACAACAGTTTACAACTTTATTTTGAAGAGCATCTATCATACAAACTGTCTGCAAGATATTTTTCAAGATTTGCATACAGTAAGAGAAAGAACTATAAATAACACTAGCAGACAGAAATTAAAAAAGAAGCTAAAGACAGCATGGCAGAAAAATACAAAAAAGCAGTTGCTAACATGACATGGAAAAGTTGTCACACAAACCCAACTCCATGGAGGACCACAGAACAGTTAGTGTCAGACAAACAAACAAGCAATTTAGAAAGCAAAGTCTGAAAGGACAGCTGGAACAATTGTTGAAGACATTTTATAACCTGAGAGGTTTCATTAGGACCCTGAAACAAATCCAAAGCAAACAACTTCAAATTTAGGTACATTTCTCTGAGCCCTTAAAAACTAGAAAGCAAAATTCAACATACCAGACAGCTGAGAACTGATAGGAAGTCCAGAAAGAATGGAGATGTAACAGTGAAGAAAAGGATAAAAGGTAAGAATGAGGAATTTCGCAGTGAAGGAATCCAGATAATCTTGCAGTGGTTAAGACAAAATGAATGCCACCTTCCAAATTCAGTTACAGAGGAATTACTGGAACAATAAGTGGAATGTAATTACCCAGTAATGAAATGAGTACACCTCAAAATTCTGCAATAAAAATGTAATAAAGAAACTTCTTGCAAGAGTGGCATATGCTACAGATGCCTCCATTCTCTTCTTGCATTTTCCATCCTCCTCTGGTTTAACCCTGGTTGCAAGTGCTCTGTAGCAGGGAACCTGTCCATTTTGTAAAATGCCACACATATATTGTGGTACTAAATAAATCATCTATAATAAAATGTAGTGACCAGTAGCCATGACTTCAGATTTGCACAGGACAGCACCTTCAACCTGAGAATAACCCTGTTCCTAAATAAAACATCAGGCTTGGGCTCATACTGCTCCAGAGACAGTTCTACAGACAAGACTGGGACCTAAAGAATCATCAGCACCACTTCCTGCTGCACCTGTAATGCTATCAAATTAAACATGTTTAAAGTTAGAGCAGAGGACACGTATGCTCTTAGAGGAAACATTCAAGTATACAGGAAACAAGCAAAAGACTTTAATCGCTCTGTAGCTTGTTCTCCCACAACTCTCATGACAACAATTATTAGGACTGTTGTCTGAACAGAGGGAACAATATTCTCTCAAGTGCATTTTAACAAACTACTTTCTGTCCTTGCCTCAGCAGGACATTGACAGTGTCCTCATCACCCTGCTTTATTTGCAGCAGTTTAGGGTCTTCTTGTTGTTTATGGCCACTGTGCTTGGTAGTTGTACGAGAGCTGCTCATGCACCAAGAACAGGTTAGACCAGGGGCATCAACATCACCCAGCTCCTCAAGTTTAGATAGGGAAGACTGCCATGAGCAGAGGGTTGGACTAGATCACGGTCAGCAACCTATGCCCACAGAGCCATCAGATCTGACTCACGGAACCAGGATGGCTTCAGAGGTGACAGGATTTGCTCACCTTGTGCCACTGTGCTATTGCCGGGCAGTGGGGAGCCTTGCTTGTGTTGTGCTATGGCCAGGCAGCAGGCAGATGCAGCAGACAGATCTTGGCACTGGCCAGTCTTGGACCAGAGCTGAGAAATCCCAGCCCGCCGCCAGAAAACATTGTGAGTGCCAGACTAAAATGACTTCCCAAGGTCCCTTCCACCCTTGTTTTCCTCTGATTATGAAAAACACTACAATTAACTGTGAGCCCAATCCCCTTGAATGTCATACAAAGAGAGTACTGTACAAGCATCTCAGTTCCACAGCACTGAAATAAAACCTGTCCTCCCAATGAAAGAACCCAGCTGTACTAATTAAAATAAAAATGAATAACAAAACAAAAAGGGTAAAAAGCAAATGCTTTTTGTTTTCAGAAAAAGTAATGTACACATACATACAGCTAGCTGACTCAGCTGGACAGAGTTAGCCTTTTAACTTGTACTGTCCATATCCAGAAACAGTAACTCTTCACATTAACATCCAGTGCCTCAAATACATATGCCCAAGCAAAAAAGGCAGCCAGAAAGTCCTGCTCCAGAAGTAACTTGGATAAACCATAGCAAAAATAATTCTCCTCTTACCAAGATCATAAAGAAAACATGCACCTGAATACTACATTGAACAAGCATGTTTTCAAGGGTTGTTGATCTGTATTCCTTTTTTGAAATGCTATCAGGCGACTACACAGAGAAATGTGTTTTCACAATGCCACATGTTAAACCTACAGCTAAATTTCAACTCACACTGGGAATATTTATCTTCTGAAGTTTATTCAAGCAAGTTACCTTGTCTAGCCCAGCTAATTCATTTCTGAGCATTCTCCTTTCTGTAGACAACTTTTCATTTTCTTTCTTCAGCTTCTGAATTTCAAATAGTAAAATATCTATATTCAAATTTAAAAATTCATATTTTAATTATTACAGTCATCCTCTTATGCATCCAAGTTATATTATACCTAGAGTTTCCAGCATTTGGTATTACTTCAAGAAAATTATGGCTCAGTATTTTAAAAAGGTTTAAATGATTTGCTTTTAAAAATTGGTCCCATATCTTTCAAGCACCATGAGAAATCATAAGAACTCACCAGTCAGATTTTATATATGTAAGTTTTACACAAGTCAATTCTGAAAACTGTTTGTTACTATTTGATCCTAAAACAAAAAAAAACCTACATATGCAATTGAAAGACTTTGGCAGAGGGTAGAAGGGGAGAGGAAAAGGGTCAGATGATGTACCAGGTTAACTATTAGCGGGTAAGGATTTTCTTTAGAATCACAGCGTGGTCTTGGATTTTGACAAAAATCTTGAGGTCACAGTAGATTGGGCATATGCACCTCCCTATACACCTCACTTTAAAGTCTGGCTCTACTCAAAAAAACCCAATCATAAAAAAATAATTATTACCTATGTATTTGCAGGAACAACCTCCCATCTTTTTGCATATGCATCTACAAGATGTCACTTCTCCCTCTGCAGTTGCGGTCCTTTTTCCAGAAATACTGCTATCTTTTTTAGAGATCTTTTTAAATGCTAGCTGCTCAATTCTTTGTTTTTGCCCTTGAAGTTGTTGTTCTAGCTCATTAATTTTAACCTGTTAAAAAACTAGAAAATTAAGAAGTCGTGTACAAAAAGCAAATACGTTTCAACTTAATACAGTCAAACCTGCATTTTGAGTTCAAATGTAATGATCCCAAAGTGATGTAAAATAGGTTTTTTAAAGCAACAGTTTGAAGAAAAGATAAATAATTTTAAAATTAATTTGTTTGTGTTTATAACTTTTCTGCAAAAATATATGCTAATAAAGGATACCAAATCATCTCTCCCAAAAAAATATATATATTTTGTGGCTACTGTAAACCAGACAACATACTCTACTTTGAAAACAATGAGTTCCATGCTGCTGATCTATCAGAATATAAAGCTGTTTATGCCAAAATTAGGCAAGTTTTTAGTTTTCCTAGTTTACTGCATAATAACCAACATAAATTATTTGACGTAAATCTGAAAGTTGTCATACTTACTGTGAGATTTCTAATTGTTTCACTTTGTTCCTGGTTTATTTTTATTTCTTTATCATAATGCTTCTGTAGACTATCATACATCTGAAGTAGTCTGAGAACAGAAGTATGTGAATTGCTAGTTAAACAATTAAGACTACCATCCTACTCTTTAATGACTAACATCCTTTAAAAATAAAGGCCTGCTTACTATTAGTTACATTTCAGCTTTGGACTGTAGCTATATTTCATAGCACTAGCCCTGAATAGCAGGACCACAAGTTACTAAGAACTATACAAAATGAACATGCATAGTTATTTTTCTGCATGATAAACCTGAGATGGTCAATAATTCTTCAGAATCCTCATAATTGTGTGTAATAAAGTGAGTAACATATATCCTTTATAGAAAGTTAAAAAAACAAAACCATTTAGGTAGAAAAAAAATGTTTAAATACATGTACAGTAGATACTTAAACAAACTGTCTCTTACAAGGTAAGAAGAGTCATCATTTAAATGTCATCCTACAAACTCTTAGTTAATAGGTGCACTATCTTCATGGATTAGTATCTAATCCACAGACTTCTTCAGACTTTGGAATGGTGTTTTAGTGACCATAAAATGTGACCAGTTATAAAGAGAACCCTTCCTTCTCTGAAAGGTACACTTGGGTAAAACCACAATGTTCCTAAGAGGTTGTACCCAAGACTTTTTTTTAAGGTTTTCTTAAAAATAAAACTTTTATTTAGGTCAAGATACATAATGAGGGAGGTACTTGACCAACATTTTAATAAATCAAATAAAACTTTTCAGAGATAGTTAATTACCTAAAGTTAAAAAGATAAAATGGTAAACATTAAGTGTGAGTTATGATTTTATTTTTGACCATTTGCTTATAAATCAAAATGAAATACAACACATACATGTGGTCATTTCACCTAACCAGATAAGTGCAATAAGGCAACAGAAGGATAAGTACTATACACATAGATACTTCTGTAATGAGGATAACAATGAACTATTATTCAAAAGGATGAGTTAGAAACAGTTAAAAAAAACCCAACAGGTTCATTTAAGTGCTGAGTAAGCAAGCCATTTATTACCAAGAGCCTTAACTACAATATATAAAACTGATCCATACAAGTCAGGGAGTTTATGTGGAATAAATTCCCTCCAGAGGTGATGCAGTCATGTACCCTGGAGGTTTTCAAGAGGAAACTAGATAGTCACCTCATTGGGGTCACCTAACCCCAGTTGTCTTCCTGTCTAGAGCTGGGGGGGGGGGGACCCAACAATCTCCAAGGTCCCTTCCAGCCCCTTCCAATCTATGAATCTCTGAATCAGTGAAAGGAATGTTCTTATTTAAAAAGAATCTCTTTGATATTAATAAACTTTGAAATCTTTTATCGCTTAGGCAAAGCATTGGTAACTTTTCAGATTATTGACAATGACTGTTCCACAAGATGTAAACACCTGAGTCTCTGATTTGACTGAAAACCGCTACAAGACTCCTATTCTGCAACTGACAGCTGATAAACTACCATATTCATGAAAAGTACTGATGAATTTAATAATGTGACTATACTGTACAAGCAAAGAAGTCTAGATATACAATGGATATGTGTCTACACTGCAGAACGCGGTATGGTATAAAAAGACCTCAGCTAGCTCAAATGCAGGAAGCAGTCTAGCCACAACACAGATCTCCATGCAAATTAATCTACTCTGCTTCTCCCTGCATTGCAATAGGTAGACTGCTTCCAGCATCCAAGTTAGCTTTTAGCAAGCTAATTCAGGTAATTTTATACTACAGTGAGCAGCACAGACATGCCAGTATAAGATAGAAAGACTCTTTAAATACACACCAAGTACAGCAAAAGCTAGTTATGAGAGTCTGCAACCTCCATAATTCACAAATGTCAATGAACTGACTAGTTTAACAAGGACTCCACTATCTTGGCAGCTGCACAGCACATATAGGCTAGCCTTTTTTCTAGTGAAGAGAACAGCTTCCCCACTTAAAACATCCACCCCTGTTTTGGAGAGCTGATTTTTGAGGGAAAGGTGCATGTTGCATGTGAGAAAATACAGTATATCCTACCTGAAAGAGGTAAATCACAACCCCTCTACCTTAAACTAAGCTAGTTCTAGCAAGAAGGAACACACTCCACTAACTCTCAGAGAGATTTACCAAAATAACTTACCTAGCACTTTCCCCTGCCCGTCTGAGTTCCTTTTTGGGAATGCCACTCATCGTATGCCATAAGTAGGCTTCTGTTTGAACCTGAACACTTAATTGAAATAAATACCACAGCTTAATGTAAACCAATGTAAACAGCTTTCAGAACAGTAAAGAGCTGTGTCAGAATGGCTGCAGATAAATAAAGTAGTAACTTGTCCATATTTTTCATTCAGCATGAAAAGTCTTGCTACACGTTCTGTACAAAGATGTGTGGAAAGCTGTCTGGGTCCTTTTCAAAATAAAGAGAAGGGAAAAAAGTCTCTTCTGAAGTCTACATTTCAAAACACTTTAAGTAGCATTAATGCTTTCAAATATGCCACATTTTGGTCTCTTATACATTATTTATTATTCATTATCAAGATACTCTAAAGCATTTTAGACCAAGTCAAACCCTAGGTAGAACACCCACTAAGTAAGCAAAAGCACAAGTCACCAGCATATAGACTTGTTTTGCTTGAAATACAACTTTGGTCCAGGGCAAAGGGTTAGTTTTATCACAGGTCTCAAGACCTTTATCCTAAGGCAAAGTACTGCATGGCACTGTCACCCCTACTACAAGCAGTCTCAATTTGAGATTTGAACCCATTACTTTCTGTTTTAAACTAATCGGTCTTACTCTCTGCTTGTGACATAGTCATGCATTAACTGCTGCAGATGTAATTTCTCCTGAATCTGAGCCAAATCACTTTCTAGCTGTTTATTTTTCCTGTGCAGCTTTTTCAGCTTCTTAAGTAGTTGTTCATTTTCATCACTGAGCTGGAAAGTAAGAAAGAGATATTTCACCAAATAGAATGTTTAAGATACTGCATTAGCATGGGCTAACATTTCTCTTCATAAAGACTAATACACTTATCTTTGGTTATTCACATATATAAAGCAAGACACCTGGAAAAGCTGTTGGTTTCATAATATTTGTGTAAACCTAAACACAAATGCCTTGAGACACATACCAAAAGGTACTCTCTTCTGTACAGATCAGTGAACCAGTATCAGTGGGTGCATCTACACATTCATTAATGCACCTTTGTTACTGCATATTACGTTTAGTACCTCTAATATGAGGTACTAGATAAAGGCACAGTAGCTGCACTAATGCACAGTAGCAAGGGCAAACTTTTCTTTGTGAAGCTTAATATGCTGTAGACTAATCCTACTGCGCATTAGCATGTTAGCACAGTTTTTGCAATGATGCACTAATGTGCAGTAGAACAGTCCACTGTGCATTAAGCCGTCTCATGTAAACATATCCAGTTGCTCTTAGTTTGGCAGCAGGTTAAATGTATTTGTATATAAAACAACAGGGTAGGAACAAAGCACACATGCTGTTGAGCTATGCTGCCAAATCTAGAGCCCAGCTCTGCCAAAAGGCATAAAGATACTCTTATGCTTAATCAGTCCCAATGAAGGTCTGCCAAATTAAAATTATCATATAGATTTACATTACTTCCTGCAGAATACTACAATACTATTATATGTGATTCACGTGCAATTCATTTGACCCAATCATATGTTCCCAAAATTTTAAAGTTAAGTCTTTTGCTTAGGCTAACATTAAATACAGGAGACATTAGATTTACTCCTGTAAACACTTCTGTTGAGTAAATTTACATACAAGTATTGCCACTGTACTTCGATTCCTCAAACAAATTAAATTAAACACCACATAAGTGTTCAGAGACATCACACATTTTAAAAACAAAAAACTAAGTTCAATGCAGCTTGTTTCTTGCATTGCTACCCAAATGGTAACAAACTTGACATCAGGCCTGTATGACAGACATAACACCATACATTTTCTCTTCTAGTCAGCCTATTTGCTGTACTGATTGTCAGTGAACTAAGCCCACCACAAAATCTGTAAGCCTCCCTCAGGCCACAAGGCCACTAAGAACACACCAGCAGATTCTGGGAGATAACGAAAGTTAAAACAGGGGTGGGAGTGTGGGCCAAATTCATTAATGCATGCTCCAGAAGAGGAAAGCAAGCAGAGCCCACCACCCAATGCCCAGTAACCCTTGAACGAGTCCAAGGAGGCAGTGGACACACTGAAACTATCCCTGGAGACATGAATGGATGAGGGAATGGAAGACGCCCAACAGTCCCTGGGCCTCCCCCCCAGCCAGAGCCTCTGTTGTAGTGAGGTAGATGGGCCTCTTCAATTCAGGAAGCCACCAACTTTGGAAGCTGGAAACAAGCCAGAGATGAGGAGAGCAAGAAAATAAACCCTAATAAGAGGCATATGTTTGTCTTACAAGACAACAGATATGCATGGTGAGGCATCAGTTGGTTGAACATCTATGACTGTGGCTGTAGAGCCCAATTCTTGAATGACAGTCCTTCCTACACTTATCACTCGTGAAGGTCAGCTTGGGTCGGGTAAATTATTACTGTAATTTACAGTAGACAGTACTACCTGAGACTGTCAACACATAGTGCTGGGCATAACATGGCAATCTCTAGGATGCCAATTGCTTTGGGCACAAAAACAATTTAGAGGGGGATACTAGTCTCAACCCTGGTGGAGGAAATGCCACCAAAAGGTTGTGGAATCACTAGTAATAGATCATAATAAATACTACAACCTCACTACTGTCATTACAATTATGATTTACAATGATCATAATCATCCACTCATATAAGAGCCAGGAGACACCGGTGGAAAAACTATAAGCATAT
Source organism: Crocodylus siamensis (assembly GCF_052110815.1). Taxonomy (NCBI): domain Eukaryota; kingdom Metazoa; phylum Chordata; order Crocodylia; family Crocodylidae; genus Crocodylus; species Crocodylus siamensis. The sequence continues at coordinate 164,990,442 of NC_143397.1, read as the reverse complement.
TATCTTCCACATCAGTGGTTTTCAGTCCTTCTTGACTGAAGGCACCTCTCCTTAGACCAGCAATTCCCAACCTTTTTGGACTGGCGGCACCTCTCCCTAACATTTGTGAGCAGCACTGTACCTAGACTCCTGGTGGCCCCAGGCCAACTTTTAGTATCAGGCCACCCTCAGCCAGATGATAATAATAATAATAAAAAAATTACTATTTTCAGGCCCCCTTTCTATCCAGGCCGCAGGCAGCCACCCGGTTCACCCATGCCTGTCCGGCCCTGCCTGTGAGCCCAGTGGCACCCAAGTTCAAATATTAGTGTATGTACAACAGTCCTGGCAGAAGAGCCAGGCAGTGGGAGGGGAGGAGGGGGGGGGGAAATCAAGCCTGAGCTTGTGTTCGTAGCTCATCTCCTCACAACACCTACAAAGGATGCACCAGCAAACAGGGGATCTGGAGACTCAGCCACAACCTGCAGGAAGGGCCACCCCTCGCTTCCACTGGGGAAGCATGGGCGTGATGCCCGCACACCAGGCACATGATCCCGGCGCACTCCTGCTAGAGGCTGATTTTGCCAAAGGCACAAGCTGCTGTGTGCAGCCCCGTGCCACACCCCCTGACCCACGGGCCGCAGCACGAGTTGAGCCTGCAGCTACCACGGTCCCGCAGGCAAGGTGGGCCGGGGTAAATCCACTGAGGGCCGCCGTGACGTAACTGGTGACTGGCCAATCCTCGGGAGGGGCGATTGCGCCCGTTTCCCACCCACAGGGCCCCGCCCCCACTCACTTGCAGACACTTGTGCACCGCGGGTACCGCCATTGATAGACGAGGCGGGGCGGGGCAGTCTCCCCAGCAACGAGCAGGTGACCGAGGTAAGCGAAAAACCGTGCGCAGACCCTCGTTTTCAAACCGTTTCCTTGGTGCTACCGGTCGCCATAAGGACCCCGGGCCCAGCTGCCCCGCGCGGCGCCTGCTTTCCCGCGTGCTTGGGACAGGCAGGCACAGAGGTCAACTAAGCGCCACCCCGCCTGCACGTAGAAGGGTGACGTCATTAACAGGCGACCGCTCCACGACAAGGCCCCCTCCTTGGCGCTGGTTGCCACGGAAACAAGAGCACCCCCCCCCCCCCGTCGCGGCTCGGGAAGTGGCGCGGGGGGGGGCGTACGCTGTGAGCGTCACAGAGGCTCCGCCCCCTTCCGTCGGCGTCTTAGAAGGTTATGCCCCTCCCCTGCCTACGTTCCCAGTGCAGGTGACCTCTGTGTATATGTACACACATGCACGTATATACAGTAAGCTGTTACAGATAGAAGGTATAGACAGATATGTCTATATATATATCTGTGTGTATTCACACACATATATAGACACTATACCATCTTACCACATATACATGCATGCACCATTTTACCATTTTATATATCTGTATATCTATATATATAGCTAGATATATACCATCTTCCCATTCTGTCTATCTATCTATCTATCTATCTATCTATCTCTATAACAGTAAAGGAAAATTGTGCAGAAGTGACTGCAAGTCAGAAGCCAGGAGTTCCGGAAGATATGTATCAGTCACTGGAGGGGCTGTGGTGGTGCTGGCACTGCAGTGCAGGGTTGACAGCCCAGGGGCTGCCAGCTCGAGCCCCTGGCAGAAGCGCTGCTGGTCGCCTCTCAGGTTCCAATAAAGCTGCAAATTCTGCTAAGCACCTTGTTGCAAGGACTTGAAAGGAAGTGCATGTTGCGTGGGATGTGCTCCCTGTAGCGTCACAATCACTGCCCACCGTGTGGGTGCTAGAGCTGCATTCAGCCCCCACTGCTGCTAGACTGCAGGGGGAGGCTGGAAGAGGAGGGTCTCAACAGCTTGATAGTAATGCAGAGGGTGAGGGGCATCATCCCCTATAAAGCACAACACATTTTTCCCCCATTCCTGGAAACTAGAAGTTTTATTAAACTAGTAGGGACCTGAGGCACCAGGATTCGGTTTCACAGAGGAGCCAAAAAGGTAATGAGCATCCTTTCATTGGCATGAGTTAAAAACAGTTGGGAACAGAGGTGGGCTGTGAAATAGGAACTCCATTATCAGAATCAACCAAGGGGCAGCAGCCTGGGAGAATTGGTGAAACATCAAGACCCTTAAAAAAAATAAGAGGGTCCTTCACACCAGGTGGAATGAAGAATTGAGAAGGGATCAGGTAAATGACCATGAGCCACGAAGTCAGGCAACTCCCTCAGGACTGCCTGGTTGGAAACACTGCTGTCACTGCTGGACAGTTGGTTTTAAACTTTGGGCTGTGTGGTGGGGTGGACAGGCAGCATGGCAACAGATAGGGCAGGAGGCAGAAAGCAGAGCAGCAGATGGGGAAGAGAGCGCAAGGCAGGGAACAGAACAGCAGATCAAGCAGAGGAAGCAGATTGAAGTGGCATTCAGAGAGGGTGTGGTGCTAATTTGTGAGATGCCTGCCTAAAAGGTTTTTATAGATAGTAAGGCTAGAAGGGACCTTGGAAGATCATTGGGTCCAGCTCCCTGCACCAGGCAGGAAAGACAACTGGGGTCAAGTGATTCCGGCAAGGTGACTATCCAGTCTCCTCTCAAAGATTTCCAGAATGATCTAGCTGGGGATGATCCTGCTTTGAGCAGGAGGTTGGACTAGGTGCCCTCCTGAGGTCCCTTCCAACCCTAATTTTCTGTGATTCTGCGATTCCATTAACTCACTGTGTTGCTAGAGATAGTAATTCAAAGGGACCTTTCCATTGCCTCAGATGTAGCAGGATTGCTTTGTTTTGTTTCTTTTTTATGAAAATTCTGCACTGAAGAATTTACACAAAATTATAATCTCTCAGGCAGAAGAAATAACATATCTGTCATGCAAAGTGTGTCCCTTTAAAGAAAGATAGAATTAAAATATATGATGAGAACTCCATGAAGAGGGTGAGTAGTGCCATCTAGATACTGAAAGGGAGAATACCAGTACCTTAGCATTCTAAAGAGTCTGACTATTATGTCATTATAAATAACATTTTTTTTTATTTCAGAGGGTTAGATATTTTTAAATGTGATGTACTGGTGGCATGTAGTATTAATAAGGAAGGACCAAATCAGGCTCTTAGGTCATGTGGTGTAGATCCTCTGTCTGCAGATCTTTCTAATCCCACAAGCTGCTTCAAGTGCTCCATTCCACCTTTCCTAGAACTCTAGGAGGGTCTCCAGAGTCCTGCGTTTCATTAATGGAAGAGACAAGGAATAAGCAGGCTGTAGAAAGCCCTGCATTAACTGGGTAGCCCAGAAAAAAATAACTTCTCTTTCTGTTACCCTAAATCGATTGAGTATTTGCAAAAGACAGCATTAGCCTGGGACTGTATCATCTTGTTCACAGGTCTCTCTGTAAAAGAAAACCACCAGGAAAGTCCACTTGAAGCACCATGACAAAGAAGTGGAAAACTCAGTAGAAGTAGAGGTACAGTGTTCTGAAGACTCCTACCAGGGGAGGCACCATGACGATGGTGTTGGTCCAGGTAGTTTTCCTATATCTGGAGGGGAAGATCCCCCTTTTCCTGACTTTGAATGACTTGATGTAGTTGAGGGTAGAGACCTATCCATTGTACTGCAGGCAGACACCCGTACAATAATCTATTATAACCTCCCAGTGGGAGGATCTCGGTAACAGATTTTATGGTGATGGGGGATTGCTCCTGGCTTTCACTCTAGCTTGCTCCTATGGCCTTTTGGCTAGGAGAAAGCATGGCTAAGATCCATCTGAACCCCAACGCTTGGGGCTTACACATAGGATGCCTGCCATGGATTTGGGAGTATCTGAAACACAAGACTGATGAGTCTGGAAGGAAGGATACTTGCCAGTGGTAGCACCACACAGAACTGAATGACTGAGCTCTGCCTAGTCAATTAAATTTGAAACCGATTTGGCTGATTTGGCCTGAGACACAACATTAAAAAAAGGTGGACAGACCATTTGATCACAGTATGGGACAGTCCAGTCCATGTAATGGTAATACTGTATTTAGTCATATATAAGATGATCCCCCATTAATTAGATTCTATGTATGGAAAAATTATAAAATTGTTATAATATTCCAGGTATAGAATCTAAGTATTGGAGGTTTGCGTTAAATTTATCCCTTCCCATTGACACAGCAAGGAAAATAAATCTGGGGGTCTACCCCTTCAGCTTCTTCAGTTTGTAGCCCCTTCCTTCCCTCCTTACTCTCAGGCCCTGCTCTCACTGAGCACATGGAAGTGAATAAGCAAATTTGAAAACACTGACCTTGAAATAAACATACCTATAGTAATTTGCATAAAGTGCCCATAGACTTCGTTCATCCAGAATTGATGCATTTTACCTTTTTTTGGAACGGCTACAAGTTTAGCATAGATACTCCATAAACATACTTCTTAAGCAGCACATTTGCACCTACTTATATAGTGCAAACTATGCAGATACCCCCCACCCCAAAAGATCCATGTGCTAATTAGCCCTCGACTCATGATTAGAACTGAGTGTTCTTACTATGAATCCTGAGATCCTCTAAAAATGTATGTGCAGATAAATTTGTGTGCACGATAGAAACAAGGCAACTTGGCCCAGCTCTAATTTACAGAGCGTAGAGGCGCACTAATTATGTATGACAGCCTGAAAGAGAGGGCAACAAAAGGATTCTGGGTGAACTGTCTGGGGTCCAATTTGGTGATGTTTGCTAGGCATTTAAGGCTGGTGAAGCAAGGAATCACTGGAAATGAGAAAGGCACAGCTCAGCTATGGGGGTGAAGAGGAAGTTAAAATATATGCAATGTAGTGGTTCACTATGACTTTAAAACTAATTGGTGGTAAGGGGGACTGCATTCAATATTTTATTCAGATGGGCTGAGCTAACCTTCTTGTCATGGATCTTCCACAAGGACCTATGTAAAGACCACAGAGACCTAACAGGTTCATAGCTCACTGTGCACTTCTAAGTGAAGGCGTGGAAGCACAGAGCGAGGCGGCAGACTAGACCCAGCTGCCCTAGGGAAAGTTGCCAAGGTGAGAATGAGATGATCAACCACCTCCTGTGGCTCTGCCCCTATGTCAAGGGAGTGTGGGAAAAGGTAAGTCGGCTCCTGGAGGAAATGACAGGAGTCAGGCTGATGACAAGGGGGGCAGCACTGTATGGACACCTGACAAAACATCAGGGGTTCCAGACAGCCTGATTTGACTAGTTTGTGTCCTCCATCAGGAGCACCTTGTGGCAATGCAAGAACTTCCTGTTGTACAGACAGATATGTTGTGAGTTCAGCAACAACACTCTGGACACTCCTGGGTTGAACTAAGAGTTATTTCTTATCATAATTCTCCAGAATCATATCCAGGGTGGATCTTAGCAATGGCCCTCAGCATGCAGAACTTATACTTGCTCTGCCTCTGACCTGATCCAGTCCAGTCCTGTGGAGAGAGAGAAACCAAGAATGCCTCTGGCTCCTCCTGGCAGAGAACATGGAGTCCCCAGTGCTGCAAAACTGCCACAAGCAAAGTGAACTCTGAAGTGCTGAACATCCAGGCTTTGACCTTAAAGGGGCAGTACAAGAAAAACACAATAAGACACAACACCAACACACTGAGCTCAAGGAAACAGACTGTGTTAAAATGTTTCTGAGTGAACTCCAGTCCTACTACCGGAAATTGGTGGGAAAGGATGGAGAAAATGCAGCTAACTACACCTGGAAAAGGGACATGTGAAACAGGCTGTTAAAAGACCCCCGGGGAGGGAAAGTGGAAAAGGAAAATGGAGAGGACAGTGATGCAAGTGACCTGGAGACAGCGAGGACAACAACAGGATCAGCAGAAGTGACAGTGACAAGGACTGTGAATTAACTGAGACTGTAAACCCCAACTGGGGCTTGGACTAATGAACCATGATTGGGTCAGGGCAGGGCAGTGGGTGGGTGCGTGGGGGAGTGGGTGCATTCTTTGTAATGGGTGCACAGGTTTCTAAATGCAGTTTGAGGTGTGTTATGGAAAGTTCATGACAGAGGATGTTTATATATAACTAGATAGACAGATAGAAATATAGTTTACAAAAAAAATTATTTTTTTGGCTATGATCAAATGTAGCAGCATTTTTGGCAGCAAGGGGAGGGTGGTAGGGCTGGCTCTGGCCCTCCCAGTGCCGGCCAATACCAGGTCTGGTGCCAGTTCCCTGTGGAGGGAACACCTGCCCATTTTTTTTTACATACCGCTGCGGAAAAAAAACAAAACCTGACCCCAACTTTTCTTAATCAGCTGCTAAAACTGTTGTTTTGATGTAAAATTAAAGCTTTAACACCAGTATGGTAGTAGTTTGCATATATTAAAAGCCACATTACCTAGAGCAGTGTTTTTCAACCTGTGGTCGGAGGATCCCTGGGGGTTGACAGACTATATCTAAGGGGTCTGTGAAAGATGACTCTGATCAATCAAAAGTATGTAAATACCCACTCACAATTCAGAGGTTTTGGCACCTCCATTTTAAATCATTTAGGGGTCTACAAATGAAAGCAGGTTAAAAACCACTGACCTAGAACATCTCTTAAATGCACCCATCCTAGTTACAAACCTCATGCTTTATAAGAACTGTAAACTGATAAAAGCTTTAGTGAACATGGACAGAAAAAGTAACTAATATTTTTATATGATTAATCCTATGGTATCTGAAAGGGCACCTGTATCAAGCTAAAGTGTTTTTAGTCACAGTGGAAAATAATTGTCATGATGGGGAAATACTCTTTTGCCCTGTGGAGTTAGTTCATTAAAGTTAGTTTGGTTTTTGTTTATTTCTTACAGTATTTTTTCAAGTTTTAGTGGGTACTTTGCTTTGTCACTTAGTTCCCCATTAAAAAAGATCATTCATCAAACCTATGAAGTTACAGGGAATTTTTATATAAAGATTTCCATGGATTTCCCACTGATTGTTGTAGGGATGTCAGAGGTTGTGTGATAACTGCAACAACTTTTACTACATGGGGTTCAGGGTACAAGTACTGTGAAATAGCAGAATGACAACTGTTGGGTGAAGAGTAATTAGCCCAATTTCAGGTTTAGCAGCTTCATTTTTTGTGACCCTGTTTTTTTTGTATTGTAGAACTGTGTAAATCCAGATAGCACAGAGCAGGGTTTGGAACAGTAGATGAAGATGTTTACAACATGCAGTTGAATGACACATATGTCAGCAAGGACTTCCCCTGTAAAAGCAATAAATCCATTATTACAGCCTGTTTTCTACTTAAGCCAGAGTGACAAGTGTTCACTTCATTAAACATTTGTTTTCTAAAACGGAAAAGTGGTGTGACCCTTTTGCAACTCTGGGTGAAGAGTGATTGTGAAGAAAATGTTAGTATTCATGCAGGCCTGATAAACAGTAGTATTTCAGGTCTGCTTAGAATTAAACTATTTTGAGCTGACATGCTTAATCAATAGCTGGCATGCATATAGATAATGAAAGTCATGTCGGAGGGACTGGCCAGCATTTAGGGAGGACTTTACAAATTATGAAAAAGCAATTCAGAGAGTTGGCTCAGCAAGGTACACCTTCACACACACTGACAAAAATAGAAGTTGAAGGTACCCAGCATCTCAAAGGAGAAGGAACCCTAAAGCTTTAAGGAAGGTTTGGATAAACTCAGTTAACAGCAAAGTAACAATAAATACCAAGTGAAAACTTCCTGCAAAAAATGCTAAAAAACTTTCCCATACATTTAAGACATTACTGGAAATCTATGATTTTTGCTGACTCTTTTTGGTTCTTAAAATATTGTTTACAGAGACTAACTTACCAAGAAACTGGGGTTTTGGTTTTGGTTTTACTGAACTGCATATAGCTTTTCAAGCTATATGGCTAGCACAAATTTTCAAAAACTGATACATTATTTAACTGATATATTCACCCCCTCCAGCCCTCAAAAGCTCTGAAACTCAGTGTTGTGAGAGGGAGGGAGTCACCAGGGACTTATGAGAAACTTAAAAAAAAATCCACCTAATTGAAAGGAGACCTCTAAAAAATGTTCCTGCTTCTGATGAAGTCACTCCCAAATGAATGCTGTTAAATCATCTTTTACAGGAATGGTTTATCCCTGGTGGTCATGTGAAAAGCCCTTTTCTTCCTTTTGCATCAAACAGATTTCACCAAGTGCCAGGGGCTTTCCATAATTACCTCAGTACAGATATTCTTGTTTATACTTCCTAGATCTTCACCTATGCCCTCCCATTTCAAACTCACACATTTCACCCAGCCCCAAAAGCTTATACAGAGTAATGCCCCTGGGCACAACAACAGAACTGAGCAGCAAGGCAGGAAATGTTCTGGTTTGAATAAAAGTAGTACATGAGTAATTGCTGAGTGATACAAGGAAGGACTCACTTCACTGTATTAATTTGTTGCAGCCAGCCAACTAAATGACTAAAGACCTAAAGGCTTTCTTTCTTAAATAAAAAATAGAAAATGCAACCATCCTAACAATGATCCAAGCTGCTCCTCAGAACATAAAGTCCATTGCTTATTAATTTGCTTATTATTATAAATTTGCTTATTATTTGTCAATGCATAAAAATATTGTTGGCTAATGTTGCCAGGAAATATTCTTATCTGGTCTATCTCAATGTAGAAACAGAGTGGGCCAGATCCTAAGGCCTGATCTAGCTAGGCTGTGCACAGGCCCAAGAAGAGGAATACAAGTGTCTGTAAACAATCTTTGTATTCCCCAAACCTGGAATTAGCTGGGGTTTGGTACACGCATAAATTAAAACCTGAACAAAGTCAAAGCAGTCTTAAGACTTTTATAAGTCACGTAGCAGTAAGTGCCATCAAGGGACCTTCTGTTCTTTCAAGCTCATTTAAGAGCAAGGTGCACTGTGCACACATTCCCAACCCATACATTTCCAAACCACATTTAAGGAAGCTTAGCTTTCCACTTTGCATGGAAGATTGGACTCTCAATTTTAGAGTGGTGATGAGAGTAATGATATGTAACACTGTAACTCCTCAGGAGTATCAGTACTTACATTGCCAAAACCAAGCTATTTCTATGACTTCAGTTATAGTGAATGAAAAGAAACAAAGCAACTTGGTACAAAGACAGCCACACATGCTACTTGTTAACCTACTTAGAATGAGTGCACTGGGTCGCATTGAGTCACAGAGCTGGGAAATATTTATAAAAATGCGGTGGGAGCTGAAGAGCTCATCTGGACTGTGCAGAGAGCAGACTAGCTCTTTCCAGCTGGTTCCAGGATGAGGAGGAAGGAGGAGGCAGGGTGCAGAAGGATTCCAGCAGTCCAGGGCCTGGGAAGAGGAAGAGGAGACCCCACATCAGCACCCCTCCAGGCCTGGGGTGAAGGACTGTTGGGGACTTCAGGAGGAACACAGGTGCAGCTGTGGAGAGAGAACAGATCTGGGGGCAGAACTGATGTGGAGAACTAGATGACAGGATTGATTTTGAAGATTGGAAAGAGCATGAATAGATGTTCAGGAAAATGGGCAGATGTGGGGTGACTCTGACCCCACCCCTCACACACACATGACATTTTATACATTGCTTCTATTGGGTATGATGCCACACCTAATTTCAAAAGACAATTGCAACAGCAGATTTGCAAAACAGGCTTAGACAGTACAAATAGAGATGTCGCTTGTGGAAACAGCTTGAAAATGTGGTAGCTACAGGAAACAAGACTCAGAGGTGGACTAATCATGCTCACTAGGTTAATTCTTGCTGAAACAGGTGGTATGTTGATACAATATGTATATTCAGCAATGGAAGAAAAATTAAAAGCTTGTTCAAGATGATTAAAGAAACTTAGGCAAGACATATATTCATTTCCTAAGCTAGATGTTAATACAGAAATGCCTAACTAGTGAGCATACCTGCATTTGGAAAATGTAAATCAAAAAACTTTTTTTTTTCCATTTTAAGAATTAAATGTAATTGTGTGTTTGCAAACTAATTTTAATTTATCCGCTTGCTCTATACTTTGCATAGTCTATTAAGTCTGACTTTTTAAGTGCAGACTTAGGGCAGAATCCTATTTCACTTTACCCAGCAGCCTAACTGCCATTTTTGGCACTTATCCACAGTTTGTGATCCTACTCCATGTGAAGTGTGGGCACGGAAGCGTCCACATAGCCACTGAGCATGCACAATAGTCTGCAATCCAGCCATGCAGGTATGAAGCTTAGTAAATACCCATGCTGGGAAAAATTCCACCAGCTAAAAGCCTGAAGAGAGGTTTCCAGGTTTCCAGCCAACAGCCAAATGACTCAGGTGCTTTCCCAAGATGCAGGTGATACACCAGGTTCTAGGTTCCAATTCATGGAATAGGGTGTGAGCCTACAACTCTCTGACTTCTCAGACTAGTCACCAAACCACAAGTAAGATATTACATAAGCCTTTTTCTATTGTTACTTTTGAAGCTTCTCCCCTTTCTCTCCTTTTCCTAGCGGTAAAGGTCCAGGAGGAAGCAAACAACCCTGAGAGTGAGTGGTTCAGGGAGAGAGCTGCTCCCGTAGAAGGAAGCAGGCTCTGGGTTCTAGTCTTACTCCCAATAAGGCAGGAACTTCACTCCTGTTCTCCATCCAGTTAACCCAGGCTAGGGACAGGCATTACACATTAACTGGTTTAAGTGATCAGAAACTGGTTTAAACCTGTAACAGAACAGATGTTCTGTGCACATAAACCAGTCTGAAAATGGCTGAAAGTGGTTTGAGATAAACCTGGCTGAATGTAGTATCAGACTTAACTGATTTGGTTCAAACCAGTTTATGCAATGTCTGTCCCAGACCCCTTGCTGGTTTAACTTAAGTCAGAGTCCCCCAGATGCTCTCTGGGCTGGACAGGGCCCTCTACTCCACAGGCTAGACCGGGATGAGGAAAATGTGCCTTGGGGGCTGGATGCAGCCTGCCAGGGCATTCTATCTGGCCTGTGGGGCCCTTAAAAATGTAGAAAATTAATATTAATCTGCCCTATGCTGCCTGTCATGCAGCCCTAGATGGCTTTCTGAAACTCAGTAAGTTGCCCTCTGCCCAAAATAATTACCTACCCCTGGGTTAGACTAACCTGCAAAGATTGAATCAATTCAGGATCAAGCTTTTTAAATGTCTGCCCCTAGCCCCATTGACTAACAAATGTAAGATGCAATGGCTCTTGGATAACGCATGGTCCCCAGTGTGGTGGTTCTAGCACTGTGCTATGAAGTCAGAGAGATGCAGGTTCAAACACACTCTGGGTAAGGAAATGTGTGGTCCATTCCTGAGCACATACTCAAATCACTCACCTGTAAGCTAGAACATAAGAATGTTCCCCTCCCCTTCCCATTCTTAGAAGAGCACAGTGTCAGGACTTATACTCAAGTATGTGTGTATGGAGGTGTATATGTGCACAGCCTACCATGTGTCCTTAGTAACCTTTTAGACACTGACATGTCCACACTACACATTGAATAGGATCCCAAACTATGCCTAAGTACCAACAATTGATTTTTGGTGGCTGGGTAATTCTTGGCTGGGCATGTAAAATGAAATAGGATGTTGTCCCAGGTTTTTACAGTTGGCATAGTCAATGTATTTTGTATACATTGTAGCAGTACTTTTCCACTTTTAAATAAAGCAAGACCTAGTACTCCCACAGTACATTGTTCATAGTGAATCTACAGCGATATCTGAAATACAACCTTAACCAGCTCCCAGTAAAATCAGTGGCAAAACTTCCATGAACTTCCAGGATTAGTAGGTACTGAAAATAATCAATATTGAAACATCATCAAACTGATAGTCACAAAAATAAACCCTTTAACCACAGAAAAAGTACAGAATGACAATGACCATTTCCACACATCAGATGTGTTTAAACCCTTTTCCAAGAAGATATCAGGATAGGTCATACTCTGTGCTCATTCAACCATTCAGCTTTCTTTTCCTGAGCCTATTAAAAAGAATGCCCCCCAAGAAATAATTTGGAAAGGTTAAAGGTAAAAAAAACCAAGACATTGCACTGGTTCTTCTCACTCTGCAATTTCAGTGTTGTGCATTTGGAGTAGGTTGTGTGCCCGTGTATGTGTGCGCATCCCCACACAGGCATACTACTGTCTTCTGATGGGATTCAAACTGTTCATGCGTGTCCTTATTCTTACACTGATTTTGTCTGTTTCATTTATGTGGTAGAGGCCTGAGTTGTTGAAATGGCAAGTTTTGAATTCTGTTCCTCTTGTCACAGAATAAAAGCAAATGACTATAATGTGCAGCAGGGACAACTGGGTGAAATCTAGGTAGGCATGAATACTCACGTCAAACACATATATATGAATCCTGAAATTACCAAAAAAAAATTCCTGGTTGTGATGCGTGCACTACCTTCTGTTTAGCTGTTATGCATTCGAATTGTCCTATTCTTCAGTAGCATGGTTACTACTAATTTATATTATAGCCTAGCATGGCTAAAACAATGATTAGCAATCATTCATTTGGCAGTTTTTGTCCTTTTGTCTCTGTCCCATTTGCAAGTGTTAGCCCTCCACATTAAGGATTATATAGTGTATACAGTATCTTTACAGAATAACCCAACCATATGGGCAGAATATTCAGCTGCCTACTGCAGCAAAATGTTAGGGAGTGTTCATTGTGCAAGTTGTATACCTTCTCCAGTTAGCCTAGGGCAGCTAAAGTCTTGAGAGGGAGAGATGGCTAAACCACAGTGAAAAACTCTTCAATAACTTTGTGGCTAAAGTACAGTAGCAATCCCATTAAACCTATTTCAGAAACGCGCATACTAAATAATGTACTGATTCTAATAAATGTACTGAGGGCTTACTATGACATTTAAATGTGTACTAATTAGAATTACTATTAGAAGTACTAGTTAGAATAGGGGTGGGCAATTATTTTGGGCAGAGGGCTGCTTACTGAATTTCAGCAAGCCATTGAGGGCTGCATGACAGGCAGCCCAAGGCAGATTAATATTAATTTTCTAAATTTTTTAGGGGCCCTGTGGGCCAGATAGAATGGCCCGATGGGCCGCATCCAGACCCTGGGTCACATTTTGCCCACCCCTGAGTTAGAAAGTGTTTCTCCAATAAGGTTCTTAGTGGGCAAGCATTGAAATGGCACTGAAAAATATCTTGCTGAGTAGTGAAATCACCTGTCACTACCCCAAGAGCCCCTGCTACACATTACATATATTACACAATTAATTGGTGACCTGTACAACAAATCTACGCTGGCCATATGTCCAAAGTAAAACCAGCCACAAGTGCAAAGTAATTATCACGCAACTAACTGTGACATACCCAATAAGTGTAGACCCACCACAGGTGCAAAGTAAGACTGCCCACAAGTACAAAGTAATCATCACACAACCAGCTGCTGAAGTGCACAATAAATGTAGACCTGCCACACGTGCAAAGTAATTATCACACAACTACCTGAAGTGCACAAGAAATGTAGGCCTGTCACACGTACAAAGTAAGACCAGCCACCCATGCAAAGTAACTGTCATACAATGGGCGAAGCCTGCAATAAACCTGGACCGGCCAGGGGCGCAAAGCACTCAGCACCCCATAAAAAGGACTGCCCCGCTATGAAAAGAACCAGCCAGCTCTAAGTTAGTGATTGAGCATGTGGAGAGCGGTTTTCAGCGGCTTTCCCTGGAGGGGGCAGCGGGGCCCAAGTCACAGCCTGCCGCCAAGCCTGAGGAAAGGGCCGAGTCCTGCAGCCCGCCCAAGGCAGCGGGGGAGGCGGGGCCCGTAGGAGGGCCGGGGCGAGGTGTTGCCACCCCTGCGATGTCACGGCAAGGGTGGGGCTGTCTCGGAGGCAGCTCGAGCCGAGCGGGGCAGGGCGAGGCGAGGCGAGGCGGGCGAGCGGGGCGCAGCAAAGCCCTCGAAGGGCCCCCCCGGGCGGGCTCCGGGAGGCGGCGCCAGCGCGAGGGCGAAGAGGAGGAGAGAGGCGGCGGCGGCGGCAGTGGCGGTGCAGCGCCCAAGCGAGCATGCAGCCCGGCGGGGCGGCGGCGGCGGACCCGTGGCGGGAGTGCGCCGAACTGGCCGTGCAGCTGGCGCTGCGGGCGGGACAGGTCAGAGCCCGGGCACGGGCGCAGGTGGGGCGGCGGGGGGGGTCCTTATCCCTGTCCCTCCAAAACTCGCAGCACCAGGGGCTGCAAAGACCAAAGCCCCCCGCGGGGCCCCGCCCGGCAGCAGCAGTGCCCTCCGGGCTGCCCCGCCTTGCCGGCCTTCTTGCACCGCCCACCCGCTTCCCCCCCGCAGCGTTGCTGCCCGCCCTTTGGGGGTTTTGTGTTGTGTGGACGGTGCCATGAGAGTAACAAGCCTTGCTTGCCGTGCTGGGCTCAGTCCCCGGGGTTTGTGTCCTGGGTGCCTTTTGTCTTCACTTGCGGAGGAAGAGGGCACCTGTGTTGTGGCTCAGAGCAGGCGGGCTGGAAGGGGCCTCCAGCGTGCCTGAGCCGGACCAGCCCTATCCCCACCGCCCCCTGCAAGCGCAAGTCTGAGCTCTGCGTGTCGGTCCTGCAGCACAAACCTGGCCCTGCCTGCCCCAGGGGAACCAGAGCAGCCAGCATCCTGCTCCTGTGAGCCAGTGCCATAATATGTGCTCACCAGGGACCCTGGAAGACCCTGTAGGAGCAGTTGGCCAAAGCCAAGGTGGGAGACTCAGTCATGTTGCCAGCTCTCATGATTTTTGGCATTGTTCTTCCAGTCTATGCTTTGGGAGTGTGAAAAACTTGCCCTTTCTTGTATTTATTTATTGATTGATCTATTTACATACATATGTACGTACATACATATGTGTATATGTGTATATACACACATATATGTACATATACATATGTGTCTATACATGTACACATACTTATGTGCGTACATGTACACGGATGTGTATGTGTGTATATACACAAATGCGTATACAGACATGAGTATGTGTATATACGTATGTGTATATATAAAGCCATCTCTTTTACTCGACCAACTGTGTAGTGGTGAGAAAGTCAGGCAGGCTTTCCCATGCAAGACATCCTAACCTTGGAAAGCTTGTCTGACTGTACCCCAACTACAGTCGGGCCCATAAAAGACTGCCCTAAGAAATCCTGGCTTCTCACAGAATTATGGACCATCACAGCTACCATGCCACTCTTACCCTATCAAAGGAAAGAAGCTTTCATAGATGTTTCTCAGTAGGATGAAAAACAAGAGGCAGCTCCCCTAGGGATAGTGTTATTGCCTGCTGGGGTAACAGTGCTCACAAGGAGCTGAGGACGGTGTCTGTCACAGCGTCCATGCCCCAAATATTGTATGGAATCATAGAAAATTAAGGTTGGAAAGGACTCAACTAAATCATCCCAGCCACAGCTTTGTGTGCCATAGCTCCATTTTGTTAGCAGGGTTTCTGGAGTCAATCTATTGGGTGCAGTAGATGCACTCCAAATTTACGTTGTGGTGAAGATCAGTATCTGGATCAAGCTGAAAAATCAAGGTCCAAGAAAAAAATCCCAGTCCCACTTAAACCTATGGGAAAATGTCTGTTGCTTTAATGGGATGAAGGCTTTGCTTTATAGGTGAGGGGTCTGGCAGATTGCCTGGAGGAATAACTAATTGAAAATTAAATGCACAAAGCAAGAATGCCAACAGACTCCCTTTGTCTTCTGCTTCCATTCTGTTATGTACCTCAACAATTATATAGATTTATAGATGTTAGGGGTGGAAGGGACCTCAATGGATCATGGAATCAGACCCCATGCCTAGGCAGGAAAGAGTGCTGGGATCAGATGACCCCAGCCAGATGCCTATCCAGCCTCCCCTTAAAGATCTCCAAGACAGGGGAAACTAACACCTCCCTTGGAAGTCCATTCCAAATTTTGGCCACCCTCATGCTCATGTTCAGCTTTGTCTACTCTGAGGTCCTAGATTAGTGCTGCTCAAACTTCTGGCCCTATGGTTCAGGTAAATGATGCAGGACCCATCTGGAATTATGTTGTACTCCTATACTTTTAGAAAAGGCTACAGGACTGTCTTGAACTGAGGGCCTCTGGTTTTTCCTAAGTCTGTATTATTGGCCTGAATGGCCAACAAAGCAGAGGAAGAGCATGTTTTATTAAGATAAGAAATGGATTATCAAAAGTAGGGAGTGAAACTTAAACAAAAGGAGGGACTAAGATATTAAGGAGACAGCCCATATTCTATTAATACTGAAACAAGTTAGGCAAATCAAAACATGAATACAAATAATTGTGTGCAATCTTATCCTTTAGCATAGTTATACTTCATAATAATGATAAAACTGAAGCTAGGTTAAATCCAGCTTAATGAGCTTCTGCTATCACAATAAGATAATTTTGTAATCTCAAAATTTGATTTTTGGAATACATTCTTAAAGTTCATAGCCAAAATGTCTAGTTTAGCTACATTTCTAGTTTAACTTCACAGATGGCTCAGGGATATATTTAAGAGTTGATTTCTCTTGTCTAACAGGCTAAGAAGGTTAGAAGCTGTGAATATTTAGGTGGTTGTGTCCAGCAAAAAGTTAGGCACTCTTCTTTTTAGTTCTGGGAAAACTGAACAAGAACTACATCTTCCTAGTCTTCCTCTGAGAGAGAGCATTTGTATGTGAAGAACATTGAGGATAAAAATAATAGATGAAATGCATCATAAGGTCCTTTATAAGACAAAGATACCCTTTTTCCAAAAGTTATTAATTTATAGGCGCATCTACACATAGCCCTATAGCAACATGCTACATTGCCATATGTTGCGCTGTGGCGAAATTTAACTGTGTACCACACACACGGTGCAGTAACTGCCCATACTGCACTGTGCATTAGTACTTCTGTCCCAGGAAGGGACATGCAAAAGATAACAACAAGCACTTACCCACAACAGGAGGCACAGCGCAGAAGGGGCGGAAGGAAGAGCCCACGCGGCTCATCAGCCGCTTGTTTATTCAATTAAGGCTGGCCGGTGACATCAGCCATGAGCACCAGACGGCACAAATAAAAATGTCTGGCCCAAGAGAAGGAAAGAGAGAGAGGCGAGGAAAAAGGACTGGAGTTGGCCTGGGGAAGGGAGGAGACCTCTACCCTGGGTCTTACAGAACCCGGTGAACCAGAAGTGGATGGAAGCAGCGCGACCCACTGAGAGCCAGAGACAGGAGGCCATCAGGCGGCAGGGACCTCGGACCCAAACGAGGACCCTGGGACGAACCAGAGACTCAGCGGGACCCCAGGTGGGAGTGTCAGAGTGGCCAGGGCGAGCGGGGAGCTATGCCGGAGGGAAGGACCCTGAGAGGAGCACCAGGGTGGTTATAATCGGGGCGGGTATCGCCACCATCTTAGTTCGGGTCAGCGGCAGAGCGGGAAGAGAACCCAGGGATGACTGGTGACAGGAAGAGCATCCCCAAGTTAGAATAGGGGGAGAGTAGTGAAGAAGCAGGGTGTAGTCATGCCAAGGGGCAGCCCTATGTTTAAGGTTCCTTAGGTGATTTGTTTTTGTTTCCCCGGGTGAAGGAGTTAAGGAGGGGATGGTCTTTTGAGTTTCCCCAAGTGTCAGGGCCGAGGGAAGAGCCTCGGAGATTTTCTTTATCTTTCCCCGGGAGAAGGGGCTGGAGGGAAGGCGGAAGGCGGGGTAGGGACATTGCTGAGAGAACAGGTCCCGCGTTAGCGAACAGTCGTAGCAGGCGGCCGGCAGAGGGGCACGACTCCACAGAAGAGCCAACGGGGAACAACGCATATGAGGTAGAGTGAGGCCGAGGTGTAGGGGTGGCAGAGCCCCGTGAATGACTGCCAGGCAAACCATGAGCCACTGAGCAAACCAGACGACCGACCCCGTCCACTGAGGAACCAACAAGTTGTGGCAGGAGAGAGCGGGGAAGGCGAGTCGTGGAGGAGACACCTGCTCGGCCAAAGACGCGAGCCCAGAGAATGCCCAACACCCACCACCCAGGCGAAGGCCGCTCGAGAGCAAGTACTCGAAGCCCAACGGTCACAACTTCCAAAGGGAAGTACAATACCAAAAGGAAGTACTAAAGCACGGTGCCGTAGCAACATTGTCATACAGCAATTTGTAGATGCCCCTTATATTTAGGAATAGCCCTCCTAAGCTTAGAAGTCTGATAAGGAAATAGTTATATAAATATGGGTCATTACTGATGCTGTCTGATCTAGGAATGTAGACTCCTTCAAGTCTTATATCTCTTCAGTCCATTGTTTTGGTCTGTAAGCATGTGGGTCTGAGCAATCCAGTTTGCATCCAAATACTTTGGAAGGAAGTGGAAGGAAGTGAGAAGAGTTTGGACTAAGTTTTTCTAATTGGTCAATCTCTGTGCATAACTGGTCTGGGCTGAAGTCCCTACACAAACTGTTCTCATTGTGGATTTAGTAAGGACTTTCTCAAATCTTCTGTTCAGTATCCTGTTACCAAATCCAGCTTGTCTCACTTTTGTGAATATCTGCTAACTTCGGTGTGACTTTTTACCTAAGTAAAGCAAGTGAGGTTAGGCTGAATACATACTTCATATCCCAACAGTACTGAACAATCTGGGCCCAATCCTACCGTCATTTAAATTGTGTACATTTGGAGAGACTTCACTGCTATACGTGAGTATAAAAACAAGAGATGAGCATCTGAGAGGACATTCAAGCTAGTATGCTGATATTAACATTTTTTGAAACTAGAAAAGGAGAATTCAGCCAGAGAAAAAAATTACTTATAGTATCCTGGCTTTATTAAAAGTTAATGGTGAAATTCCCACTGGCTAGGAATTTCATCCTATGTTTGGCCTTTTTGGGATGCTTTTAGGATCTCTTTAATTCAAATATAAGCAGACTGATTTTAGGGGGAAAACTGCTTATTCCCAAGATTATTTTGGGGAATGACATACATTTCCAACCACTCAATATTTTGAGGCTTGATTGTGGCATGATGGTGATATTCAAGAGCCAAACTGCTAGCTGGAAGAGTCCCCAATGCAAGTGCACACTATGCAACATCCCTCTCCGCAGCTTGCTGTACCAGCCAGTACAGGGATATCATACCATACCTTGCCTCCTTCCCGTACCATCTGGAATACCTTGAACCTCCCAGTGTACTGGGGTGTGTTCCTTGCATTTTTACACAAGTTGTATGTACAATCTAGCTCTTCGTTGTGTGAGGAGGTGTTGTAAATGGCCACTGATTCTCTTAAATCAACTACTTGATATGACAGTTTTTTCATATAAAATGAATTTAGTTAATCTTGGACAAACTCTAATTTGATAATGAAGGTTAGATACTACTTTTACAGCCAAAATACAATATCTGTTTTCTAGATTCACTATACAATATTGATAAGAAAAAAATCAGCTGTTTTTATTTACTTGATAAGAGAACAGTTTCCGCTTATCTGTTGTTATAGCTCTTGAGGGAATCTTTTATATAATTCTGCACCTAATTTGGCAGGCTAGCTAATTACAGCAAGTGACTATAAAACTTATCTCAAGTGTTTTGTAAGAAGACAAACATAATCGGATTGTAGGGTATATATACTCTGTACTTTTTTCCGTTTGCAGTTACTACAGGGCTACAGTCTGAAACTTTCACTCACATGCAGAAGCATCTTACTGTACAAGTTGAACCACTAACTTTGGTAGATGTGCTCATAATGTAAGGGATAAGTAGAGGGGCATCAAAATCTTGTCCAGTATGAAATACTCAGTAAACTTAATTGATGATGAATAAAAAGCTGGATTTAATGCCAGAAGACATAAGTAGGAGTCAGTAAGAATGTATCTCATTTAGGCCTTTATATAGCCTACCTAGACCTTGGGCCTGTTCATATAGGAAACGCTTGAAATTTGTAAGTTGTGGCCGGCATATTCCTGGAGCAAGAGGAAGCAGAAAAGGCATTGTTTGTCAGAGATGTTTCTAAATCAGAACACCTCCCACGGTGGAGTGATGTATATAACATCCCTTGTTCAGAGTTGTACCTAAAGCCACAATTTAGTCCTTTGTCAAAGGGGTAGGAGGAAGAAATGCTTCAGAACTGGGTACAAACCAATAACAATGAATTGGTCTAAATGCTTTGAGAACACACAATAAAAGTAGATCCCAAACCTGCAAACACTAAGACTAGTGATTCTCGACCAGGGTGCAGTGGTACTCTGGGGAGCTTCAGAATCCTTTCAAGGCTGTTGTAGAGTGTCACGCAATGTTAACATTGCTGGGGATACAAACATGAATCACATGCCTTTTGGATGAAGGGGTGGTGAGTGGGAGATGTATGCCTCCAGGTTAAGAAGTATACAGTATCTTGCTTTTAGTTAGGCTTCTGACAGTCAGACCTGAGGTTCTCAAAAGCAAATGAGAGAATTATGCTGTAGCTGCAATTTCCATCAGGTGAGTGTGCAACTGATTGAGAATCCAAAGTAGTTATCAACAGTTCACTGTCAAGTGGGAGGACAGTTCAGATAGGGTCTTGCAGGGGGCTGTCCTGAGTCCAATAAGTACTTCAATATTTTCATTAATGGCTTGGATGATGGAAGAGGGAACCCGTATACAATTTGCAAATGGCACCAAGGTGAGTCAACAATGAAAAAAGGCAAATGTTATTCTAAGGTGCATTAACAGGAGTGTTATTTGTAAGTTACAGTAGGTAATTATTCTGCCATACTTGTTGACATTGTTGGTGCCCCAGCTAAAGTATTTTTTTTGTCCAGCTTAGTTTGCAGTAATGGAAACTGAAGGTAAATATTAGGGAAAACTTTCTAACTCAGAGGAGTGTTGTAACAGATTACATACTGAAGGATTTTAAGAACAGATTAGACACACTTCCATGGTGGGGAGGAGGGAGGTCAGCTTTCCTGGTTTCTATCTGAAACTAGGCAGTGGGTTAGATGACATATCTCTTTAGATCCCCGTCAGTTCTACATTTCTATGGATCTATGATAATATTGCCAGGAAAAATAGGGCCAGACATAAGAAAATTAAAGAGGTTGGTGCAGTAAATATTTTGCTACATAATACTAGAAAGACATTTATATAGCATATTCAAATATAAAATACTTATCTTTGAAGTTCCTCTGTGAGTTAAATACGCAAATATAGCTCATATTTTATTGCTGATGATACTGAGACAGAAAGGTCATGGGACTTTCCTGAGGCCTCACAAAAGTCTGCTGTCCAGATCATATATCAGGCTGCTCAGTGTAGGAGTTAGCAGATGTGAAACCCTTCAACTATAATATTTTGGTTTATGACAGACAAGTGAAAAAAATGACATTAGAATTTGGGAGTTCTTGGCTTCTAGCCCCAGGTGTAGTACATTAGAAAAGTTTTGTTCAAAAAGAAAAGGCTTCTCCTTTGATAAGTTTAAAATACTTTGGTGCCACACAATTTTGACTGAAGGATTTAGAGAAAACATATCCCCAAAGGACATGAGTTTGCAATAGCAGTGTGGTACTGTTTGGTTTTTTTTAATTTAGTATAGTTATGTACAAATAGAGCAGTAGCATTTGTTGCCCTTATTGACTGTTTTGACTTCCTTTTATCTTAAATAGTTTATCATTTTTATTGGTTAAAAATAAATCAGCTGTTTTTCTACTCCCACCGCATCTCATTTTCTATTTTGCATCTCAGTAACAAGCAGAAAGAGAGAGGTGGAGGTAGGAAGATGTTTTAATTCATATGATGTTTCATATTTCTGTGTTGGATTTGGCTTACTTTAGTACAACTGTAAAGGTTTTTAAAACAGAAGGCCCAGATTTAAAAAGGATGCTCAGAGTTAGATTCCTAGGTCCATATTTAGGCACTTGAATAATTATCTGAGTTTTCTGCTTGCTGAGGACCTATAACTTGCCACCAATTTAACTGAGAGCTATTGGATACTTAGCATTTAAAAATAAGGCTATGCCTATGGATTTAAGACCCCAACATTGCGCAGGTATTTTTGAAAGCCTTTGCCTAAGTCTGATATAAAAGGCTTTTTTATGAACCAAAACAGTATGGTTTATTTTTTGTCTATAGGGTTTTTTAAATATTTTAATTCTCAATGGAAGGCAAATTAAAATGTTGGAGCCCTGCCTCCTCCTCCCAGGAAATTTCTGTGTAATTTATCCAGATGCTGCACAAGCTGTTGTTCAAATTTATCATGGTGGCTCTATCCCCCTCCAGAGCTTGTCAGTATCTTTCCCACACAGCTGGTGTGTCTACACAAAATGCTTTATTGCACAGTAGATTGGTCAGCCACACCAGCAGGGGGCCCACTGCTCAGCAGTCAGCTCCCCCAAGGTGCTGGGAGCTGATCAGCATGGGGACCCAGTTCCTCTCTGTCTTCCCTCCCCCATCCCAGTGCCGTGGGGCTCCTGGCTCCCCACAGAAGCAGAGCTGGGACTGGGAAGCTTTTCCTTCCTCTGCAGCTTAGTCAGGGGCTTGCTGCCAGTGGCCCCACCAGCTGACCAGGGCAGGGGTCTGGGAATGAGTTGCAGTGGAGGGGACTCTTTCCCAGCCCCCTGCCTTGATCTGCTGATCAGGGCACAGGGCTGGGAAGCAGCAGCTGCAGGAAGGCACATTTTCCCAGCCCAATGCCCTGCTCCAAAGATCATGCCCCCTGCCACCAGCCAGGGAAGCCTGAAACTGCCCCTGGATCCTATAGGGGGCACACCAGGGCTAGAGTAGCCCTGAACTGAACTGCTCCTGTTGGGATCAAATTTGCTTCTGATGGGAGCACATGTAGGCACCCTGTTGGGTAAAGCTTACAGTGCAGTAAGCTTTCTGGGCATTAATTGCATGTGTAGACGCATCCAGCCTGTTGTTGTAGATGCCGAGTGATTTAAGGTCCTTCACAGATGTACAACTGAGCTCATTACCTCTACTTTTGTCCCAGCTCATGAAGAGAGAGAATGGATATTGAGTACCAAAACTGGATCCCTTTGCTTTAATGGGAGCACACTGAGCTTTAACTTTATTTTCAGCACAAAAATGAACCTTGTGTACTTTGGTAGAAGGTAGGGTACATTTTCAGGGTAGATCAACTATTTAGTTAGTCTTCAAAGTACAAATTTATCCCACCTTCTGAGCAATATGGCTAACTCCCTCTCTCTCTGATTGTGTAATATACTTTTTCAGTGTTTATGGAAGGAATTTCAGAAATAAATGTGTGTGTACTTTTTTTCCAGATTATTAGGAAAGCTCTTACAGAGGAAAAACAAGTGTCTACAAAAACATCTGCAGCAGATCTTGTGACCGAAACTGATCAGTTTGTGGAAAACTTAATTATTTCTGCTCTGAAAGAGAAGTTTCCCTCCCACAGGTAAGTATTGCTAGAAAGGAACAGCCTATGACCCTATTCCATATAAAACCTCTGTATGAGGTTGGCCTTAGAGGGAAAACAGAGGAGTCAGCCTCTGTGAAACAGATAATATTTGCAAACATGAATTCATCTACTTATAGCCTAATTTAATTGTAGTGCCAGTTATCAATTTGTTACTGTCTCTTTTTTTAAAAAATATTTGGATTTAATAATTAAAAAATAAGCACTAGATTGGACATTTTTACTAGCTTCCTTTCTTTAAAAATAATTGTTCCAGATTCATTTTCATGTTGCCAATTTGAAACGGTTCACTGTATTTCTCATCAGCCGACCAGTATCATTACTTCAGTTTAGCTTAAGTTGTCATGTGAGGTGCTTAAAGGTTATTCTGCAACTTCTTTGGATTTATTGGAATAGTAATAAAATATAAAACCCTTTTGTTTCCCCGTAATTATGAACTTTTGTTTGTTCATACAGCTGCATCTTTTGTCTGGTGTAACATAATGCTAAGATTATTTAAACAAATGGCTTTAGAATCAAGTTGAATTTAATGGTATCTATTGTTTCAATTCTGTAATTACTTTCATGAATAATTTTGTTTTATTCACATACAAAAAAGCTGGCAGGATCAGGATTATGATGCTAAATAATGTTTATTTTGTTTAATATCTGAATCTTGAGAGTTCCAAAGTCAGTCAGATCCATGGGTGCCCATCATCCTCATACCTCAGACTCCTAGCCTATATAGAATAAAAGGTGAAAAAACTTACCCTACAGTACTAATGTCACATTGAAAGTAATCCTTTGTAGTAGAGACCATGACCCACCACATTATAGAATTTGAAGTGATTTGAGATAAACTTTATGAAATGTGGCCAAGTTCAGCTTGATGCACACAAAATATAAACGGTGTCCTCAATTTCCGTGTTTGAGTTTAAATGCTTAAATCAAAAGTCAGCCTTCCACAGAAGGCCAATACAAAGCCTATACATTGCTTAAATCTTTGAAAAGCCTGTACATATAACTTAAGGAGATCTTAAGTGGGTCATAAAGCTGGCCTTAAGCATAAAAGTAAATTTCACTATGATAGAATTTCAGTGAAAACTTGGTTGAAAGATTTGAATAGCATGCAGCATATTTGAAAGTACTGATCCTGTTTATTATGCTGCAGCAAAGTACATGTTTAGAGGGGAACTGAGCAGGAGAAATAATTGATTAAATTTATCTTTCTAAATATATGGCACATGTGGTCAACTACAGAAGCAGTAATAGTAAAGGTACATGTATTACAATAGGCTGCAATTCTAAAGACAGTGATTAATGTTATTTGTGTTATGTTCTCTCTAAAGAGTACTACAGGCTATGGTTTTATTCTTTCTGTAATAAATGAGGGCATTTTTGCATGTGTTTCTGACACCGTGCCAGGCAGTTTAAATTAGTGAGTTGTGCTAATTAAAAGCACCTGCATATCATGTGTATGAGTAATGCAGCACAACCCCATGCTAAGAAAATGGCAGCAGGGTACTTTGAACTAAAGCACATTGAACATGTTTTAGTTCAAAGCACACTGCTGCCATTTTCTCAGTGCAGAGGCGAGCTGTGCCACTGATACACATGTGTGAGGCTGCCAGAGCGCATCAGTTTATGTGCTCCAGCAGACTTGATTATTCAGTCCGCTCCAACGCACTGGATTTCCAGCATGTTGGAGCAGGCTCCTTGCATGTGTGTAAATGCCCTCAGTTTTCCACAATGCTCTGACCAAGGAAGTGTAACATACAAGGTTCATGTAATATGAGAATAATCCAGGTATTAAAAGTACTCAGGCTATTTAGTACAGGAGTAGCAGTTTTAAGCCTAACGTAGACCCAGAAATAGTTTCCAACATATGACCTTATTAACCCTATACAGTAAACTTCAACTTTGAATCAGTCCACATTTTTTCCTAGCTTCTGACTGAATATAACCTACTGTTCCCTTAAGATAATTAACTTTTTGTTGTTTGGTAAGATTTTAGCAAGTTTGTTTTTGACCAGATGTATATTTAAGCATGCATTTATTTATATATAGATTTATAGGGATGCATATACAGACTATGTGCAACAAACCAGATGCATATTTAAGCCTGCATTTTATATATAGGTTGGGGAAACAGAGCAGCCAATAAGTGCTCTCCTGTGCACTCAGTTGTCCTTGGGAATTTCCTGAGATCAGAGAATGAGTCATGCAGGGATCTCTGCTCTATTGTGGTCTGGTTTCTTTGCAATCTATGGTATTTGTGATGTAGCAGAATGATGCATTCTGAAATATCTTCAGTGAACCACCTAGTGCCAAGAGGATTTTACAAAAGTAAAATAAGTACTGGAAAAGTTTATTGAAACCTTATTTCTGTGCAGGTTGTCCTTCTTTGCTGTCCCGATTGGTAGGTGATAGTGTACTGGTTTGATCAGTTTACATTTTTGCTTTAATGATTATTTGAGAATAAAGGGAACCTTTAAGTATAAATGTAAGTACTCTGATGCACTGAAATTAGACTTTTCAAAATGTCAGAATTTTACATTTCTTTTCTAATGAATAAATGCATAGGAAAACATGGTGAAGCAGCTTGGACTTTTTGTACTAACTACATTACTGTTACCACAAAGCCCTTTTTGTATAGGACAGCATATCAGTCTAAAAAATAAATAAATAAAGCATCATCATTTCAATGTGCTATGGGCTTGAAATGTGCCAGTGTCACTGAAATCAGTGGTATCGTTGCTATGGATTTCACTGGGTACAGGAAGAGGCCACAGGGGCCTGACTGTCTTTTGTGTCCTGTGTAAAAGCTTATACAAGCTCTTGGTTTAGTCCTCTGCGCAGACATAAATTTCTTTCTTTAGGCAGACAAGGTTTTTTGGGTAAATGTGATATCTGTTATTAGACCACATAATAGCATTTAGGTGGTCTAATAACAGATATCACATTTACCCACAGAACCTTGTCTGCCTATGTCCTTAGACCAACACGGCTACAACCAACACTCTCAAAACATGGAAGATATCTTTCTTTATTCACTTCATTCTGCCATGCAAATTCCCTGCTATCCGCCACAGAGAATTCTACAGTGACTTTGTGATAAAGAGTTCGTGTGGCTTTGTATTTGGCTAGAAGCCTCTACTGCTGAATCCAGCCTTTCTTAAAGTCTTAAATTCACATTTTGAATGTTTCTGAATTCACATCCTTAGTGGTGGAGGCCACTGTAGTTATTAGTAAGGTAGTAGTAGCTGCAAAGGGGATCCAGGTCCCTTCAGATCCCCTTGTTCTCCTCAGGTCCTAGATTAGGAGTCTCCCTCCTTTGCAGGGATTCCCTGTACAAAGCCCAAATGCTCTGTGGTGTGCTACAGAAGACAAAATTTAGCCCTAACATCCTGATCCTACAGAAAGTTTGTATATAGAATTCACACTGAAAAAAGCAGGGGTGCCACAGAGAAAGCACTTGTTGAATCAGGCCCTGAGTTGTCTGGCAAAGATTACTGAGAACAGCAGGAAGTATGCCAGAACTGCACGTACACTTCCCTGAAGCAGGGAGGAGGGGAGCCTACTGAAAGAAATTAGGACAGTATAGATCAACAGTGTGCCTTTTAGGGTTTTAAAAAAATGTTGTTGACTTTCTCTAGGTCATGGGAAAACAAGAGGTCAGCTTTGTGAAATTTATCTCCTGACCCAAGCCATTGTTAAAAATTGTAGTAGGAATGTGAGTTTTCCTAAGCTGTATTATTTCTTGCTGACCAAATCTGCCTGCAAGGAATGGAAAATACATTTTGCAACTTACACTACTTATGCCAGAGAGGGGCCTGAACATTAATATTACAGTCCAGATCTGTACTTCTTCCAAATTCTCAGTTTAGAGCCACCTCCAGATGCATAAGTTGGGGGAAATGATTTTTTTCTGTTTAATACATTTTGGGAATTTCTTTAGAAAGTTTCTGTGAAAGAGGGCAATAAGTTATTTCTGTTGTTTTTCCCCTCTAGCTAAAACAAAAGAAAACAACAAAAAGCAAAGAAAAAAATGAAGAAAAATCAATAATGTAACAGTAGCCCCCAGCACCCAGGAAGATCAGTTTCAGTTTTCTGATCCACACTTTATTCCAGGGTTGTCCAACTACAAGTGGCATGGGCAGCCTCAGCATATGCCATATGACAGATCAGGGAGGGAATGGGCTTCATTCACAGTGGTTAATAGCACAAGAAACAGAAAGCAAAGCTGCAGGTCAGGCTGGGGAAGGGGTTCAAAGTGGTACTCAGGGAGTGTGGTGGGCTAACTTGTGGCACATCTACCAAAAGGGTTGGCCCCCACTGCTTTATTCCATGTCATGTACAGGTTTATTGGAGAAGAGTCTACTGCTGCTGGTTCAAAATGTGTCCTCACTGACAGCCCAACCTGGATTATTGATCCTGTTGATGGAACCTGCAATTTTGTGCACAGGTAAATACAGAAAAATGGAGAATTATGAAAATCTTGCAATTCAGTTTCTCATACATTTTTCTTCTTGTTTTGTTCAAATATATTTTATTGTTTTGAGTTTATTTAGCATGTATGGTATTGCATTTTCAAAGTCAGTGGGGTTTTGCCTGAGCAAGATCTGCAGGATCTATCCCACTATCTTTTTATATCCTGTGCAATATGTCAGAGAGACTATGAAAAGCTGTATAATTGTTCCTGAACTGTAAGCTAAAAATCCTCCTGTTTCTTTAGTTAATCTTACAGAGGTAGCTCTGATTCAAGATTTCCTGTGTTACACATTAACATGTAGAGACTTGAACTGTATAGGAGGAACAAAGCTATATGGTGATATGCATTTAACATAACTATATGTGGAGTTGTTTTCTATGTCATTTACTAATAATAGTGGAAGTTTTTCCCATGGGAATGTATTTTCAATTTGCACTGAAACAGGTAACTAACACATATGCAAAATATCTGAAAACATTGAATACAAATACAATATTACTATATGCTGCATACCATAGATCTAACTTTTAAACTTTTTAAAATAAGATTTAAAAAAATACATAATAGTTATTGGGACCACAAAACTACAACTTTAACTAAAAATACAATTTTTTAAAGCAGAATATTGTCTACCACAGCTTGACAGCTCCACTACCTCTAAAAATCATTCACTATATTTTGTCTTGAAATAATGATGAGACAGAATTAGTGCTGGTGCAAATGCTTTCTTTCAGGGGAAATATACGTACGTATTCCATGGCTGATTTGGCCCACTTTTTGGGGACTGGTGTTTCATCTACTTTGGCAAAATTTCTCCTTCCAGTAATATTTTCTGAAGCTAATCTACATTTTTTCTTCAAGTGTTAAGAAAATGTTATTTTATGAATTCTTTAGTGAAATTGAGTGATGATTAATATTTCAGTCAGAAGAAGCAAGTTAAATACACAGTTACTGCTTTGGCAAGAAAGAGTGATATAACAGGTTTAACTTATTGTTGATGTCAGCAGCAAAGTATCTCTCCTTAACCACATTTATTGAGAGGCAGTTACCCATGTTTGAAGTCAGGCAGATGGCAGGGGCATCTGCCTGACTTCAGTTATAGACTAACTGAATGAGAGATGCACAAACTTTCAGGAGCAAGAGCTCCATTCAAATAGCCCCTCATGCATTTGCTCACAAAAGCCAATGCATCTGTGATTTAGTTAGTCTCTAAAGTGCATCTCTACCCTGTCTACTTCCTTAATTGAGGCCTGTAAAATTCAGAGATCACTAGATGAAATGTGCATGTAGTATATAAAAGTACCATATTTACTTGTAGATAAGACAAGGTTTTCCCCCAATCAGCATAGGGGGAAAGTCCCTCATATATTTGCACACAGAGGCTGCTGTGGCTCTGACTGCCCCTGATCCTGGGTCAGGGCCAGAGTCAAACCCACAGCAGCAGCCTCCTGTCATCCCCCCCACCCTGCTTACAGCTTCTGCCTCCCCCGGCTGCTTATGCTTACTGTCAGGTGCAATTCTGCGCTGGCTGGGGCTGGAATCTCTCCTGGCACGGAGCACATGGATACTTCTTCCCCTGCCTGGACAATCAATAGCACCAGCACTGCTACATGGTCAGGCAAGAGCTGAGCTTCCATGTGGTGAGCAGCCCAAGCAGCATTGACAGCAAGGGAGGGTGGGAGGGGAAGAGTCAGAGACTGGGGAGAAGAAAAGGGAAGAGCAGAGACTGAGGGGTGTTTGGGGAAAGAGGCAGAGACTGTGGGGAGGGGCAGAGGCAATGGGGAGCAGGGGTGCAGGAGTGGCAGGAAGACTACAGGCGAAAGAAGTGGATGGGACAGAGGGCAAAGGAACCACCTGGCCCTCCCTCTCTAGCCACTGCTATTCCTGATGTAGCTGTGGAGGGAGGGGCGGGGATTCAGGATAACCCTCTCATACTTAGATTCTGTATCTAGGAAATTATAACAAATTTATTAATTGTCTGTATATAGAATCTAATTATTGGTGGGGGTCATCTTATATTCAGGGCCATCTTATATTTGAGTAAGTACTGTGTCATTTGTTACAGTAATGTTAGTAATTTAAAACTATATCAATCAATGACACTAAAGGAAAAGTATCACTAAAATGTTCATTATATTTAGCATACTAACCTTACTTACGTATTAACAGGTTTATTTTTTTAACTCTTTAAGTGTTGATTTATATATATATTTTAAAAAGTGACAAAGTGTAAGGCCAGGAGGGTGACTATGCTATTGAATTTTAAGCTTAAGCCTGAGTAAAATTAGTGCTCACTGTGGGTTTCAGCCATGGATGGGAGTTACAGATTGCATGTTTAGAGAGATTACTCATGAATAGTACTTTATTTCTTATTTTTCACAGGTTTCCAACAGTGGCAGTTAGCATTGGATTTGCTGTTAACCAAGAGGTATAAAATATGTTCTGTAAGTTGGTAACCTGAGATCTAGCTTCAAACCTCAGAGCTATGTGGGAACTAAAAAAAACCCAAAACTTAATTCCCAAGCTCTTCCCATGTTATTGGACTTTGGTTATACCACACCAGTGTAACATCCCTATTCTTGAGAGCTTTACTCATGCAAGCTGTCCCATATTGAGACAATGTATATGACTAAAAAGGGATTACTTACAAAAATACCAGTTCATAAGATTGCTGGTATGTCCCACTTCGTTTTTACTTCAGTACTTATCTCATAGTGTTGTCTTGTTCTTATGTGATCCTGTCCTTATGCTTCAAATCTGCTACCTGTCTCTGGGACTTTTACCCAGTTGTTGCTCTGTAGAAGACTATGGAATTACTTACTGTGCTATGTGTAAAGTTATCAGTCAGGTGCATTTAATCTGCCTTTGTGTGGTTTTTGAGGTATAGTAACTTGATATTATTTCAGGATACATCTTCCTGATAGCCTGAACATAGAAAAACAAAGAAGATGACTTTCATGAATGCTCTTCTTTTTAAGTTTCCTAGTTCTAGCAGTCCACAAAAGAGGGCTTTGCCCAGCTACTGTAATCTTACTGCTTGATTTACAAAAGAAAAGTTGGTGTTGTTAAAGCATTCACATTATACTTATGAGAATACCACTTTGGCCCTTCTTCCACAGTTCTAAAAGCATGTTGCTCCCATTGAAGTTAATAGAAATTTTGCATGTGCAAGGACTGCAGCATCAGACAAACTCAGCAATGGCCTAATCTTCGTATGTGCTAAGTGTTAGCAACTCCCAGTGGGAATGTCTACACCTGAGCTTTAATGCATAGTAGGCTATTTTACTATCACATAAAAAACCATGACATTATACTAATGTGCAGTAAAATAGTCTGCTGCTCATTAAGCATCACTAAAAATGTGTGCAAATGTGCTACTGTGCATTAGCACAGCCTAATGCACATTAATTTAGTACCTCACATTGGACGGTGCCTGTACACAAGCCCAGAGGCTGTTCCAATGCACTCTAATTATAATGCAGGAGAGCAGACTCAGTTAATTGATTAATCAAGTCTGCTGGAGCATGGCAATTACTGTGCTCTAGTCTCTGTGTCTTGTATATCAGCATCCCTACACTTCAACAAGCTTTAGATAAAGCACCCCCACCACCATTTTGAAGTGTGTAAACACTGATACGCAAGACACTCCAGGCACTTTGATTAGAGCATCTTTTGGAGCTGCTCTAGTTAAAGGTCCCCCCCACCACTCCGGGAGCATGTGTAAAAATGCCCAGAAATACTAAATTTAATGCACATTAGAAAAGGTGCATTAATACACATGTAGATATGCCCACTGATGTCAACAGGTGCTGAGTACCTACTCACCAAGCACATCTGCATGTTCATTAATGCACTTTAGGTAATGTGTATTAAGTCTTGTACCTCCATTGTGAGGTACTAGAAAAAGGTACATTAGCCTATTTTAATGCACATTAGCTAAAGAACAAGGGTTTTTTTGTGACACCTTAATGCATATTAAAATAGGCTAATGTGCATTAAAGTACACTTGCAGATGCACCCAGCAACTTGAAAAAATCTAGAAACTTCAGAGATACACTTCAATCACATTATAAAAATACACCTTCCCCAGAACCTTTCAATACCACGTATAATTATGAAATACATTTTAAAAATATTTTTTCTGTGGCATCTCTTCATGTTTTAGAAG
This sequence comes from Crocodylus siamensis, assembly GCF_052110815.1. Classification (NCBI taxonomy): domain Eukaryota; kingdom Metazoa; phylum Chordata; order Crocodylia; family Crocodylidae; genus Crocodylus; species Crocodylus siamensis. Next base: position 164,958,500 of record NC_143397.1, on the reverse strand, counting down.
CTGTCTATGGGATTTTGTAAACTAAAATATGAAGCTAAAACAGAAATAAAGGCTAATAGCTTTTCCATCCCATCCAAAAAAGGATGTGGGCAAAGAAAAGGAAATAACAGAATAAAGGAACCAAAACTAACACAAGGGAACTAAAGCCTTATATATTGCTGAAGAGAGATTCCTGTGGATATGTTTAGGGAAGAAACTTAGTATCCTTAGGCAGAGCCTTACACCTGCTTAGTTCAAATAGGTCTTCAGGATGAAGAGCAAGGACTGTCTTTGAGAAATATTGGGTAAATGATGATTACTCAAGTAGTACAGGATTGTTGTTGCATGTACTGACTGGGAATCTAAGAGGTTCGATATCTATTTGTAGTTCTGCTACTATCTTCTTGTGTAACCTTGGGCAATTTCTGTATCTTTCCCCCATAAATGAAATGTAGATAAATATACTTACCAAACAGTAGTGGTACAATTTAATCAGTAAGCTGTATAAAGTGCTTTAAAATATTTTGATATAGGTTAGTAAAGAAATGCAAAATATTATTAAGTACCTCAGGGGTAGATTATTAAGAGTCAAATTATGAATTCATTACTCCCACTGGCAAGTAGGTAAGTACACAGTGTTGCCCATTATCATTGTTTTTTTTTGTGAGTCACACCATACCTGGTATTGTTTTTAAGCTTCCGCTCCTGGAGTCAAGTGATTGCATGAGAATGCCAGCTCTGTTAAAAAAAAAAAAAAAAAAAAAAAAAAAGTAGTAGTAAATTTTCAGGGAAAATTTTGAAAATATGACTTCAGTACATGCTAAGGATTCAGATGTTACAAGGCAAATAAACTGGACTGTATTCTTTCCTAAATAATTCACGATTTGTAAGGCAATAAGTTTGGGGGCCCACAACCTGATTTTTGTATACTGGAGTTTAGCAGTACAGACAGGTACTACAAAACTCAATGGCACTACACTGTGTAATTGCTCACCAATAAGAGTAAAGTATTCAGAACCTGGGCCTGAAGGACTTATGTAGTTGTAATAAAACCTTAAATTAGATTTTAAAACAATTTTTTATTTTATTATGGTAGTGTACATACAAATAAGCTGCAGAAAAGCCTTTTAAAATAGTGAACAGTGAAATTAGCTTTTCTTTTTCTAAACTTAATTTTATGATGTTTCTGAAATTTCAGCATAACAGTAAAATTACTCATATTTATTATATGTGCTAACTAAAAGAATACTAATCTTTCTGCCATTAGTAGTTGTTTATCCTTGTAATGAGTAATCTGAGTTGCATTCATTTCTTTCCTTTTCAAAATCTTAAAGCTTGAATTTGGTGTAATTTACCACTGCACTGAAGAACGATTATACACTGGTAGAAGAGGTCAAGGGGCATTTTGTAATGAAAAAAGGCTTCAGGTATCAAAAGAGACAGGTTGGTCTAGATTTTGTTAGAACTCTAAAAGAAATATGTCGATTTTTTTTTTTTGAGTTGATGCTAATGCTAAATGGATATCATTATCCTGACTTAAAGATTTTCTCCTGCATTATACTTGTGTGTGTGTGTTTCCCTGGAAATACCATGATTTTCCCAAATTTCTGCTTGAAAAGTACAACTTCATGTGAATCAAATGATCTGAATTATTTTTTTGGTTCCTATGTGAACTTACCAGTTTCAATCTATATATAACTGCTTTATTTTTAGGTAAAGAACTAGGACCAGATTCCAGTAAGTTATTCTAGCTGTATAATGGCAAACTTCATGGGTTATGAAATAAAATGGGATATGGTGAATCAGACCCAGAGTATTATGACATCTGTCATTCACTTATTTCCAGATGACTTAATGTGCCCTATCTTGTTTATAAACAAATATACCAATAGTAAATGGAATTAATGGATACATGCTTTAAAAATTTTAACAAGTCACTGCTATATGTATGTGAAATGTATTTCATCAGCAACACTTAGTTCACACTGGGAAACCTGAAAGTATGATTGATTGTTTTTTCCTGATTATGACACAAGGCTGATCAAATGCGCATCAAGAAAACAAGTACAAATGCAAAAGGAGAATGTGGCATTAATTTGTAGATGAAAGCAAGTAGATGACACTGGATGCATCTAGATGTGAAATTAATGCTCCTGAATAAACTCTGGCACAGTTTGCACTGCTTGTATATGCCCATGACCACAGCACATTGAGCCAGGGTGGAACAGCACCAGCTGGCAGGGGGCCCCCCTGAGAGTCAGCCTGCCAGCCTGGATTTGCTCCTGCCCAGCTCCATGTGGTGCAGAGGGGCTGGTTGGGGCCCAAGGATGCTCAGTGTAGGGCTAGCCAGCAGGGAGCCCCACACTGAAGCACCCGTGCCCCAGCTAGCCAAGTCAGCATCTACATGTGAGTTGTGGTGGAGTAAATAACTCCATTGTAGGATAGTATTTGCATTTACCAGTACTATCCTATGACAGAGTTAATTAGTTTACTCTATCCTAATAACACCACATGGGTAGATAGTGCATTTTACTGCCAAGCTAATTAGGCAACTCCCACAGTAAATGTCTTGTGTAGACACACCCACAAATCTGCATCACTGTGCACAAGATGTGAGAAAATTGTTTTAGTAGGCATCAAACAATATAAAATTCACAATCTAAAGCCACTGACAGATGTTCATTTAAAGGTATGATGGGATCTGAGCCTTGATCGCAACAATCATGCCTCCTGCCATGCCACATTTATATAGCAGGACAAGCAATTTTGGGATCAAGGACTACATCCCAGTAGCATCTCACTTGCCAGTGCTGCTGCCATGATCCTGGGTTCCACCAAAGCAGCAAGTTGAAAGCTGGGTGCCTACAATTAGGTGATTATCAAAACCTCAGTTGGGCTACACATAGTTTTTACAAGTCCCAGCACAGAGAACCCATTTGATCAAACTGCGGCATCCCAGTTCCAGGGTCCCACCATGCTGGGACCTTTAAAAACCGTGTGCAGCTGAGCTGCACATGTGGTTTTCTGATATCCTTGGGGATCTTCATGGGCCAGCCCCAACCTGACACACATTCATCTTAAGGCACAATACAAACAAGCCACAAAGTTGTTACACATTATATGTAGACTATCTTTGTGGCTTGTTTACTGTGTTATCATGCCATAACTTGTCTTGAACCATGTGCCAGGTCACTATTTAAGGCCCAATTTACAGGTTAATTGCATCCTCAATGTAATGTGTGTCAGTGGCCTAGTGTACATATTAGGGACATGGAATCAAACCAAACCCTGGACCAGATCTTCCCTAAAATTTGAGGAAGTTTAGATCCAGACCCATACCTTGTGTCTTAGACTAGTCTTTAGTGGGACTGGTTCTCTTCATCTGGAGAAGGAGGTTGCAAATTGTTCACTCATCCCTCATAGAAGCAGCTGTGTCTGAGAAAAGACCTTTAATCCCAGAGAACAGGTACCTGTGGTCCTACCAGAGCTCTTCTCATACTCCCCACCCACAAGTATGCTCTGCTAGGGAAGTGAAAAATCAGACTCACCAGGTTCCATAGGAACCCTGTTGGTAGAGGCTATCTGGGCAAATCCTCTCGCTCTGCCCCCCATAACATACGCCTAATTCTGCTGTCACTTCTCCTGGTCTCCAGCTACAGCATATCTGTAGATGGCTTACACGAGTTTGATCCCATTCCCTTTGGACTTCTTGCTAATTTAGGAGCCCAGAACCCTTAGACAGGCCATATGTTCTCAAAATGTTTTCCTCTTTTGAGATGCAGTCCTTTTTGCTGGAGATTTGCAGCAGTGAATATTGAGCTGTGTTTTGTTTTTTCTTCTTGAGGTTTTAGTGATGCCCATTTACACTGATTCTTGTCTTGTAAGGACAATGGCATCAAGATCGTTCTCATTGCTTCTAGATTTTGCAGCTTTCAAACAGCCCTGCACCCATGTTTTAATTAATTTTGTACACGGTATTTTGTAGAGCTGTGTCCGAACAAGAAACTGGAACTGTGGCTTGGAAGGTCTCACAGCCACAGTAGATTTAAAGGATCTTAATAGAAGATCACCATATTGATGTTGGATTCCTTCAGGCATTCAGTTTTGCCACAGATGAGGATCAGGCCTGTCCTTAAGTTTGTTGATATATTAAATGATGATTTTTTGTATGTTTATTTGTTTCCCTTCTACCTTCTTCCATCATCAACAATTCCCTCCTAAATTTAGCCTGGTCACCATCAATTGTTTTCAGTCCAGACTCTGTTTCTCTTCCCCAAAGCAGCGGAGCTTATCTCCCAGCTCAGGGTGCAGTGTCTTTCAATTGCTGCAGCCATCTGGAGTCATCTTTTGACCAAATGTATTCTTCTTTTGGTGGAACTTCTTTCTGTGCCTAGGACACTTGGGCAGGGTTGGGGTTGTTGTTTTTTCATCTAATTTTTAACAGGACATAACTTTGATTAAAAATTGGGAAATACCTGTTTATTAATCAGGAACATGTTTAATCATTTTCATAGCTCCATAATTCTTGTCATGGCCCAAGTGTTGGTGCATGGTGGATTTCTATAGTAAGGCATGCATTAAATATTTCATAATTGTAAACTGAATGTGCTGTGAGGAAGATTTAATGGCTACTTTCATCCTCTAGAAATGTCCAGTTACGGCTGAACATTACATGTCCTACAGTGTCCCCCAAATTTGTAAACTGTGCTTCTATATTTTAATGTAGTGTTTTTAAATCAGCAAGTCTGTTCCAGTAGTTAAGTTTGTAGTATCCTTTGACTTTTTTTCCTAATTACATATATATTACTCATCAATTACTAACCCAAGTGCTTGAATCCATACTGCTCTTAAACAATGCCACAGTGATTGGTGGCCTGTATCTAACATATCTGTTTAATTACGTGATGTCTCAAGCCACATTAATTTGTCTGTGAAAATGTCCTCAGTACTACTGCACATCCTTTTCAACATATGCCATTACGCATAATAACAGAGCAAACACCCCCTGCAGAAATGAATGTCTATCCTGTAATTTAAGTCATGTAAAAGGCAGCATTTGACATTTGTGCACAGGCTGGTTCACAGGGATTAATCCTGACTTTTTGTGTATATGCAACTCCTGTTGAGTTCAGTCAACACTACAACTGCTCCGCAGCACTCAGGATTTGACCAGATGCCCCCACTTAAATTGTTTGGAAGGAATTCAGAATATGCTTCCTAAAATAGTTCACAGAAAGTAGACCTGATTCTGATCTCACTTACAGCCTGATCTTATGCTGTTCAAAGTCATTGTGGTTCTATCCATTGACTTCAATGGGGTTTTGATGTCATATAATGCTCTAATGCTACAGGAAATCAGAAATGACTCCATATATGAGGGGTGATCAAAAAGTTTTAAGACTTAGCCTTTATTTTAAAGAATAGTATACAAACAACGTTTTTATGAGCTGTCCCCTTCAAAGTAATCTCCCCCAGATGATATGCACTTGTCCCAATGTTTCTGCCACTTTCAGAAGCAATGCTGGAAGTCTTCAACTGTGAGTTTTTTAAGTTCCGCTTTCACATTCTTGTGGATGACTGGAATGTCATCAAATCTCCTTCCTTTCAGCTTCATTTTGATTTTTGGGAACAGAAAAAAATCACATAGGGCAAGGTCAGGTGAATACGGAGGGTGTGGTATCACAGGAATGTTTTTTTCAGCCAAAAATTCTTGAATGGAGATAGCAGTGTGTGAAGGAGCGTTGTCATGGTGCAGAAGCCATCAACCATTTTCACACAGCTCTTGGCAGTATCTTCTAACTTTATCCCTCAATCAAATCAAAACCTCTTTATAAAAGGCCTGATTGTTTGTTTGACTACTTGCTACAAATTCCTGATGAACAATACCCCGAACATCAAGTCTTAGAACTTTTTGATCAAACCACGTATAAACTGAAATAATTCTGGGTAAGAATCCTAACTATTGAACCTTTTTTCCTTGTAAAATTGTTAATACTTCCAGGTTTATATAATTTTAATAGTCTTTACTATATCAGATGTATTTCCAAAAACTGAGTTTTGATATATATTTTTAATTGATCTTGTCTTTTATATAGCTGGTACTACATCATTTGTTAAAATGGATGGGTTTATCCAGGAGATCAAAGTTCTCTGTTCAGGAACCATTTTACTTTTGCATGAAATTAATTTGCGGGGGAATTAATAAATACAATGTTGCTGAATTAGTTTTAGCTGACTGCTAAAGCTTGGGAGGTCTCCAAAGGCTAACAGTTAAAAAAAAAAGAAAAAATGGACGGGAACAAAAGAAACATGTAAACAATACATTTTTGTTTTTATTGCTTCTGCTCTCCTATAACCAGTTTATTTTAGATAACATCATTGTACGAACAATTTAGTGTTGATACAGTGCTTTAAACAAAGCTGTTTCTTATCCCATGAAAAAATATGAAAAAAGGGGAAACAGAACAATTTTTGTGTGCATGACACATGGTTTTGCCGTGAAAAGCCATTTAATGTTTCATTTGAAGAAATTGCCAACTCCAACTTTGAAAGGCAAGTGAATTAATAGAAACAACTGTCTACATTGCAGATATCTCGAAGGCCTTGATTTTAACAGAAATTGGTCCAAAACGTGACCCTGAAACTTTGAAATTGTTCCTCAGTAACATGGAAAGGTTACTCAAAGCCCAAGCACATGGGTAAGTTGTTTTTTTTTTTAAACAGACTTTTGTATATCATTATAATCAAGAGTAAAAAACATTCACAGATGTCCTAAATTCCAAACAAAATGTTACCCTATTTCAATCAAGTATGACACACTACTCTGTTGATAAATACATTTGTTGGAATCACAGGAGTTTTCCCCTTTAAGTTACATTGTACCTCTTATTGCTGCTTCCAGGGTACGTGTCATTGGAAGTGCTACTTTGGCTCTTTGCCATCTAGCATCTGGAGCTGCAGATGCATATTATCAATTTGGCTTACACTGCTGGGACTTGGCGGCAGCTACAGTCATTATTAGAGAGGCAGGTGGTACTGTGATAGATACTTCAGGTGAGTAATATATGCTTTTTTGAGGCAGAGGCTGGATGTTTGTGTTTGGAAAGTATCTGGCCCACAGAGGTCAATACGGCAATCTAAATAATAGTTGCACTCCATTTTTTTCAGCCATTTTTTTTCTAGTCTCTGGGAGATGGGGCAGTAAACAGTAAGACGTTTTGCTTTCTAATTTGGGCTGTTTACTTCTTTGTTACTTTTTCAGCTTTGATTCAGCTATCAGTCCTCATTCAAATCATGTTCCTCCTTCAAATCATATCTGGATACCTTCTATTTAAAAATAGAAAAGATCTTTTTCTCTCCCTCTCTGGTATGTAAGGGGGCAGGAAGGGAAGAGGCTGCGTGTGTATCTCTGTGAGGCAGCTGAGAGAGAACGCATGAATAAATGAGTTTTGCATTTTCACTGAAAGTAGGACTGAAGGGCTCCAAGAACAAGCACCAATATACCATAGCATAAGAGGAGATAGTCCTCATACTTGGAAATGTTACAGAGAAACGTAGTTCTCCATCTTTCTACCAGCATCATCTGGATTTTTCCCAAGTTCAGCTTTTGTCAGCTACTTTTCATTTAGGTGTTAATTTCACACAGACATCTAGAAAGCTGATAGTGCTTTTTATACTCAAACTAAAGGAAACATGGAGTTGGGCACTGTGTGTATTCCTTTGGCAAAGGCATGGGTTTTTTGTTATATCTTTTATTGGTCCAACAGTGTGGTTAGTCCACCTACAAATACAGTTGGTTCAATAAAAGATATCCCCCCCAAAAAACTTGCTTCTCATGCATTGGCAATGCATCAGGGGAGCCCTGGGAGGGCACTTGCCTCCCCAGATTTAATGTTCATCGATTGTTATCAATAAACATTAATGAACATTGAAATTTATAGAAAGGGAGGTAAAGGGGGAAAAAAAGTCCAAGGCTGCAGGGCATGGGGTGCCATGCACATGCACACATGTGTACACACAGCCAGCAATACAGGCAGCGTGGTGGGAGCAGCTCCAGCAGCTACACCTTCCATTGCACTTCAGGCAGATCTCAGGAGCTGCTTCTGTAGTTAAGTCTATGGGACAGAGAGGGTTGGAGGGCCAGGGTTTGGGGACTGTACCTGCACCATCAAAGCCAGGGGCCAAGCTCAAGCAAGCCCAAACCAGCCCTATACATCAGGAGGCCCCCTAATGGCACAGGGGCAATCTGAGCATGCCAGAGCTTGGTGCATGGCCCTGATAGCATGGGGCTGGTCCAGGCACCCAGAGTCTGGTGTATGTCCCCAGTGGTGTGGGGCCAAGCCTGGCACATGGCCCCAGTGATGCAAGACCAATTTTGCCTGGAATATGGCCCCAAGGGCTCAGAGTCAATCCAGGCATGCTAAAGACTGGGCTTGGCCCCAGTCACACAGGGCCAATCTGGGCATGCCAGAGCCTGGCACATGGCTCCGGTGGCTAAGAGTCAATCCAGGAATGCTAGAATCTGGCATACAGCCCCAGTGATGCAGGGCCAATACAGGGAAGTGATAGCCTGGTGCATGGTCCCAGTGGCACCAGGCTGATCCAGGAATACTAGAGTATTTGCCCTGAACCCCGCTGCATACCACCAGAGCCTTTACATTGTCTTCCCACTATCAACAGTCACCAGTTGCCTATGTTCTCATGTATTTCTTGGAGCATCACAGTTATACTACCACTCCAGTCCTTCCTTTGCCAGGCCAGTTTGTTTTGTCTCACTGGCATTCCCAACACATTCTTCTAAATGCTGAAAAAGATGGGAAAGGAACTGAATCCTCTCCCTGCATCAGGTTTTTAGATTCCCTGTAAAGATCTTCTGGGTTTCATCTGGGGATCTGAACCATTTCTGTGTGTTTGCACTCCCTCCTACAGCTTTTTGGAGGCAAGAAAAGTATATTTATCTGTTATATAAAGTGACTTGGAGAGAGCCAGCACAATAGACATGGACAGGAGAAGGTTATTTGCCAGAGCAACAAATGGTCTCTCATTACCAGCTGCTGGCCTAAAACCTCGCTGACACAGAGCCAAGATTCCAAAAGTTAACAATTGGAGTAGGGTAGTCTTGTTGCCAGCTTCTCAATTGGCTTGCTTAGAAAAGGAAGCCAAGTCACTGAGTAGTAGCTTGAAAAGTTTTAGAACTGAGTGAGATTTGATACTGGTTGAACTATTGCATGTTTGAGACTGGGCAGGAGGCTCATCTGAAAAAGAGGTGTTGACACCCTGTAAGCCAATGGTGTCATCTAGGAAGAGCAGGAGAAAGAGTCACAAAAACCAGGGTATCCCTGGTTGTGTCAGTCTTCTACAATTACTCCTTGTATACACAGATTGAATTATTAGAAAGAGAGCATAGTGTCTGGCTCTGTTCTTAGCTTTTGAGTGGCTCACAACAGTATCCTGGATGACTGCTCTTATCTGTAATGTAATTCGTTGCACAAGGAGGTGCTGGGTTGAGTGGAGATGATCTGGCTGTGTGGAGGGATTTATGGTCTGGCACAGTTCTGCCAGGTGTGATTTGTTGAATCTGTGGCAGAGGAGAGGAGAGGTAAATGTTGGCCCCTTTGCAAAAGGACAGCTTTGTAAATATCCTAACACATGGGAGGACTGTCTTCCTCCTCCCTCCTTTTTCCAGGACTCATGCTCAAGTATGCATGTATGTAGTTGCATACATGCCAGAGCAGTGCATCGTTTTACTGAGCATGGTCATTCTGTTTGCAGAAGCTTATACATTCACCGAGTAAAGCCAGGGCCAAAAACAGCTGGGCCCATGGGTAGAAAATTGCCATTTAGATGCACAAAGGGAAATAGAATTCTACCGTAAGTACCTCTATTATAGAATCATAGAATTATAGCAAAGTAGGGCTGGACTTTCAGAGGTCATCTTGTCCACCTCTCTCCCCCCACCCCACCAGAAAGGATCATTCCTATCCAAACCATCCTATATAAATCCATTTCCTAACATTAGTAAAACTATACAGTCAATTCTGTAGCACCTTAGCCTACCACGTAAATCAGGGGAACAAGAGTGACCAATGTCCTGCTTCTGCAAGAGTTGCCAAAATATGCTTAAGAGATCCAAGGAAGATGGCAATGCCCCCCACCACTACAGAGGAAGGCAAAAACACCCACAGTCTGTACCAGTCTGATCGTGGGGTAAAAGTCCTTCCTGATCCCAAATGTAGTGATTGGTTTGACTCTGAATGGGAGAGGTGAGACCCTCTAGCCAGGGGTAGGATCACCCTTACAGATGTCTTCTCATTCTTACATGCAACTGAGGGGCTAATAGAGTCACTTCTGCACTTCAGTTAGGTAACTCAAGAGTTGGTCACAAGTTGTACTTTGACCATCCACTAAGTGAAATAGAATTCTGCCAAAAGTCCTTTACGTTCTCAGAACTGTCTGTCTGTCTCCCTCTCTCTTGTTGATAATTCTGTATTCCCAAGAGGCCTCTCACTTTGCTTGAGTCTGTTTAGGAATTTTAGTATGCTGTATTTATTCACATGCAACACATACCTTTTCTCCAAAAATTAGCCACCCAAAATTAGAATGCATGTCTTAAGCAGGAATGCTGGGGGGTGGTTTCTGTCCTGGATAGAAGCATGCTGATTTGCATCCTGCTCCACTAGGCAGCAGCAGTGGCATTACTATCTAGGCAGCTGTGGAAGTCTGTTCCCACAGCTCATTGTTCTTCACTCCACAGGTGTTGACCGTCTCTCCTTTGTAATGGTCTTGATATTCCACTAATCAACCAGTTTCAGCAATTTTACTAGCTGTTCCTAGTCTTCTCCTATTTTACAGCACTGGAGACTCGTTAGTTCTTTTCAAAATCATAGATCCACCCATGGAGACCAGTCTTCAGGAGAAGCTAGGGTTTCAGCTTTTAGTTAAGCAGGAAAGGGAAGGTAAGCCGCCTGATCATTAGGCTCTGTCCTTGCTCTATACAGCCATTACTTTGATTTTTTTCTTCATTCTGCCTTTCAAAAACAAGGTGTGTAACTTATTTGGGGGTGTTTTGTAATGCAAGAAAATATGGTATCTTGTTTACTGCAAAATTGTTTCTCAAAGACAGAGGGATGATTGTTTATATAGCACCTCTCCCCTGGGAAATCCCTAAATCAGAAGTGCATAATTGTGATGTGACTGGTAGCCTATGTCTAGGTGAAAGTGGGCCAGACCTGAGAGGTTTTAGTGGAATATTACTGTATTGGGACAGAGGATGAGAAAACAGTATGAAGTTGCTGAGGTACAACTACCTACAAATACTCACTCAGATTAACTGAAAAAATGAAGGTTTGGGGGTTTTTTGGTTAGGAAACTGTAATGTGTTAACCTTAAGAGCTGAGCCACAGACCTGTGTTCTAAGCTTCCACTATTCAGGGGAAGAGTCTGGAAAGATACAATACTTTAAAAAAAAAAAAAAAAAAAAAAAAAAAAGTTGTCAGGTGAAGGATATGTTTTACACCCAAAACTGGTTGTACTATTGCTTATTTTATTTTTTACTTTCTATAGTTTTTCCAGTTGGACATTTGGTCTTTAAAAAAGCACAGAGAAATATATTGTATTTTTTGTCACATACCAGATGAATCCAAATGCACCTTGTGTATGTTGCATGCTTTGCAGCTGGGTCTAGGATTCCCAAAATGCAATATTTTGCTTGTAAGATCTTAATTGGATTTCCCTAAACATAACTTTGGGTAAAACTGTATGTTTTTTTTTTTTAATTTATCTAACTACAACAGAAGGCAGTAAAGCATATATTGCCTTTGTATCTAAATGCTATTCTTCTTTACCATTTTATTTTCAGGGGGACCTCTGGATCTCATGTCATGTCGAGTGATTGCTGCAGGTACTAAAGAGATGGCCATGTTCGTAGCTCAGGAAATACAGACTATTGACTACAGACGGGATGATGAGAACTGAACAAAATGAAATACTCTGAACAGTAAAGTGAAATCTGGTTTTCTGAACTATGTAATTTTTTTCCAGGATGGACAACTTAGAGGGACTATGGTTGTGAGCTTAGGCCACGGGTGGGCAAAATGCGGATGCAGCCTGCCAGCCCATTCTATCCAGCCCACAGGGCACCTAAAATATTTAGAAAATTAATATTTATGTGTCCCTGGCTGCCTGTCATGTGGCCTTCGATGGGTTGCCAAAACTCAGCGAGAATCCCTCCACTCAAAATAAATGCCCACCCCTGGCTTAGGCACTAACTTTTTTTCCAGTGGGTGCTTACAGACACACTCCCCCAAAAAACATGCTTTAATGTAAACTCAGCACACATTTCTTCAACTTGGCTCTGTGGCACCTGTAAAGATCAGGCACTTTAATGGGGCTTTTTTGGCACTTTTATCTAATAATGGAATCGGCTTTAGCTAAAAGCGCCAAAAAGCACCACTGAAGCACCCAGTCTTTACAGGTGCTGCAGAGCCGGGTTGAAGTAAAGTGGTGCTGCTTCTGGTAAAGCATGTTTTGTTTATTTTTTTAATGTCTCGGCCATGGCTCATGGGTGCTGAGCACCTGCTAGTTTTGTTTGCTGAGTGCTTGAGCCCAGAGCACCCATGGAGTCGGCACCTATGATTGTTAGAGCAGGCTTTCTGCACAGATTTTCTGGGTCAAAATATTTTTTTTTAAATGTGTTGCAATGAGGAGGTGTGGGGAAAAAAAAGATGTTTAAAACCTCTAAGGTTAACAATCCCTTTTTAATATGCATGTATTTCGGCAGTAACTTTTTTATATGATCACATGTAACATCTGTTTCAGAATTAAGTCACAGTTTCACATTCGTAGGGTTGGAAGCAAGTCTTTTGTAACATACGGAGTTAAAAATAAAAGTTTATTTTTACAAAACACAGATCTCAGGTAAATGAGCTTTAGAACTGTAGTATGAAACAAGTAGTAAAAATATGTGCCTACAATAGCCTTGTTCAGCAGTACTTAACGCAATATAAAGTGACATTACTCTTTTCTAACTATGTTACAATTATATATCCATTTTGGCAGGGTGGTGTTTGTGTGCACTCTCTCTCTCTCTCTCTCTCTCTCTCTCTCTCTCTCTCTCTCAGAAATTTACAGTGATTTTATATAGTGGAAAAAAATAAAAAGTCTGATTTTTAGATACTCTTCTCAGGGAAGAGTATCTTTTACTTCTACTGTGTTTATTAACCAAAATGGTTAGTAATAAAATCTGGTGAAAACATGGAAAACATTTCATCACTTATTTTTTTCACATTGTTCAACCAGTTCCAGTTTATGATTCATGTCAACCATTTAGGCCCAAATCTGACAGTCCTTATTTAACCTTTAGTAAGATCTCAGTCCTGCAAAGACTAAGTAATTGTGATTTCTAGGCAAAGTGCTTACTACCAGAAGAACTGAAGCCAGTGGGGCTATTCACAGTAGTAAGTACTATACATAATAGTATGGTACCCTGACAGAGTTCTGTGTCAAGGAAGTGTTGACCTCAGTGGAAGTGTTGACCTCATGTTTTGCTGGAGTAGGAACTACAGTTTCATTCATAAAGGCCAATTATTAAAAATAGGTGCCTATGCTATGCTTGCAAAAACATAATTGTAAATACAGCGAGGACATTTCACATATACAATTATAGCCACCTTTTCTGAATGGCTAGAAATCATGTAAAGTTAATTTAATAAATCTCCTAAAAGCATAGGAAATCTGTGCAACTCTGGTTTTATGTTCAATAGTTTTGTTCATTTTACCAAGGTTTTTATTTGGATTATTCTTTTAAAACACGTAATCTCAGTGATAAAATGGCACTACCAGATTACTTATATTGTAGCATCCAGAAAAATATTTGAGATTTAAATATGGGGATTTACTTCTAGCCCTTGTGTGGCTCAGATTCAAGTTAAAAACCTTTCTGCAATAATACAAAATAAATCCACAAACCCCATAAGGCCACAAACCCAAGTGAGCCAAAGTTTATGTTCCTAAATTGCATGTGTAGATAAATGTCTATGCATAATTACCTACTTTGCATACACAACTAATGAATACAGTTGTAGCCTTGCATGTTTTTTTCTACTGTGAAAAATGTTTGGGGGGTTTTTCACTATAACTTATATATTGTATTTTTAAATGAGAAATGCAAAATACTGGGTATGTCTACACATTCATTAATTTGCCATAATTACAACACATGAAGTTTAGTACCTGTTATTACTAAGCTTAGTGCACCATAACTAATCAGCACAACTGCTTGTTAGCACAGATGAACGCTTTTTTGTAACATTAATGCAAATTAGACTGAGTCTACTATGCATTAGTACTGTTTTGCCAGCCGCACTAATGCACTGTAGAACTAGTCTTCTGCATATTAAGAGTCTCATGTAGATGCACACACTGACTGAACTGTAGCCAAAAATTTAGGTCCCTGATTCAGCAGAACATTTAAACACACTGATGTATTGCCTAGCTTCATGACCATATTATTTCCTTGTACTCCCTGGTCTGCTTCTATCTACTGTTTTTTATTTTACATTTAGATTGTAAGCTCTTTGGAACAGGAACTGTATTTTATTTGGTGTTTGTAGAGTGCCTAATACAGTATTGTTCAGTTCATGACTAGGTATATACGTACTACAATAATACAAGTAATGAATAAAAATGGTTTCATTGGATTAGTTTTCATTCCATCCAAGCACAGGTCAGATCCAGGGTAATGAGAGATTTAAGGAGAGGTCTGAATCTCCAGGCACCTACTCGAACTTCCGTCATTCACATAAGCCATGTAATGTAACTTACACTAGCAGAGGATCAAGTGTAGCAGAGCTGGGCTTCCTCATGCCCCCTCCCATCTCTGCACTCTCCCCAGATAAGCTGCTTTTTTCCTTTTCTGGTAGATGGACAGCTGGTGTAGACATCTCTGCACCCCCGGCAAGCTTTCCCTCAGCATAGCTTCCATGCATAGAGAGCCTCTGGCCAGTTTATTTGAACTCCCCAGCACTTGCAGTGTAGGGTGACCTTACTAAATAAACCAGAGAACCTGTCCAGTTGATTTCAATGACACATGCAAGTGCTTTGGTGAAACAGATGCTTTGTGGAGGTGGGGATTAACTAAAGGGAGGGGAACATCCACAAATCCAGTTTGAGATTCACCTGTTTCTTTGGTGAGTGCAATTGATGAGTGCCTCAAACTCCCACTGATGTCAGAGGAAGGATCAGATGGTCATAGTTTTAGTGAGACTGGCCAGGGGTATTCCCACATTTTTTACTGAAAACAGTTAATTATCTGTTAAGTTCCTAACAGATAAATCCTGTCCTAGATTTTGTCCTTCCTTTCCATCTTCTCATGCTTGCTATCTAAACTTTTGTTTTCTATAAATTTTCCTTGTCAACTTTCCAACGTAAGCTCTAACCTAATACTGTATGTGAGTCAAATCTTTAAACGTTTAGCTATTTTTGCTTAAATAATATCAAGGTTTTAATTAATTTTCCAGCACTTGTAAAATAAGTAGCTTTTATATTTAACAAAATGAAGATGAGAAAGATTACAGTCCATTTCACACACTTTGGATTGTTTTAAAACATGCTTCAGCCTCTTTAGATTATTTGGAGGCCAGTTTATGAAGCAGAGATAGTATTTAAATAGAAAGGAAAAGCTGTTCCCTACCCAGGATATTAAAACCTGTGTTGGTGTTTTCCCCCTGATAGTGCCTGAATGAATGTTGATGGAAAGGGCAGAAGAGAATAAGAGTCAGAAACATCTCTGATATATTTTGGAGTCATATTATTGCATTCTCTCATTGGAGTGGAAGGAAAAAATGTGAATGTAATCTTGCTCTTGCTCATATGTATATGATATTTAAAATATTTATAGTTATGAATATGTTCAATGTATAGTGCCATATCTGGAATTCTGTGTTCCTGAATACAGATTTCCCTCGCTTTATGCTGTACATGCATTCCTGGAAAATAGTGCACAACTTGAATTCACATAAAGGGAATCTACTTTACAATGTAACAAATAGGGTATGTTCCAAGACCCTGACTGTACTGACCCCCAGACCCATTTCTACCACTTTTACAAGACAATTTTGGTATTCACCAACAGCAGTTAGTACACACAAGCACAGGGCACTATCATAATAGGGATGACTACTACAGAAACACATTCTGCAGACAACAGAACAGAGCAAGGAGCACAGATCCACACAGGCATCCGGGCCTGCTGACTTAAACGCATCCAGTCCTTCCAAGTGACTCTGCAACATCTCAGGTCAACACATGGTGGTCTGGTGCCCTGCTGTTGTCTCTCTACCATCCCATTGTGAGACTTCTGTTGCCCCTCGTTTAGGAACACTGAGGCAAAGAACTCATTGGGGAGTCCCCCCCGTCTGTCACCAATTGCTTTTGCCCATTCAGTAGTGGTCCTATACCACCCTGGGCCTTGGTTTTACTCCCTATATATCTGAAAAACAATTTTTTGTTATCCTTAACTTGTGATGCCATCCTCAGCTCCATGGTAGCTTTGGCCTTGCTAACTGCCTCCTTACAACTGTGAGCTGAGGAGGCATACTCTTCTTTAGTAATTTCTCCCTGTTTCCACTGCTTATCTGCCCCACCCTTTGCCCTTAGGCTGCTCTGGATTTCTCTGGTCAGCCAAGGAAGCCTCTTGGCCCCTTTTTCTCCACATGGGGATCATCTTCTGTGCGCAAAGGATCGCGTCCTTAAGGCACAGCCACCTTTCCTGGGCTCCCATCTCATCAAATCTCTTACGCTGCAGTGCGTCATTGACCTGAGCTCGCTGAAGTCACCCTTCCTAAAGTCTAGCACTTCTACCCTATTAGTTACCTTTCCCACTCTACGCCTTATGGTGAATTCTATTATTTGGTGGTCACTGTCCCACAGGTGACCACTGATCTGTAGGTCCCCTGCCATGTCATCCCCCATTGCCAATACCAGGTCCAGTACAACATTCCCCCTAGTGGGACTATGTACCTCCTGTCCATTGTGCCCCAGGAAGTCCCTTGCCAGGAAGTGTGGGTCAGGGTCCAGGAAGCCAAATCCTGCATGATGGCACCGTTTACTTGTGGTTGCCCATGCCATCTGTCCCAGGGGAACAGGCAGGGAAGGCTCAAACTTCCTGCTCAACACTCCCCTGCCCCCCCAACGCCTCCTGTCACAGGATCAAGGAGGTGTCCTGTGACTAATATAGGGTTAAGGAGCTGCCAATCACCAGGGGCAGCTCAGGTGCTGGTTGCCACAGCAACCAGACAGGTCAGGTGACCAGAAGGGGGCAAGGCTGGGCCTTTATAAACAGCCCAGGCCAGAGCCAGAGTAGCAGTTTCCCTCTGGCAGCTGTATGAGCTCTGTGGGTGAGCTGAGCAGTCTGGATTGATGGTTACAGCCTGACTGCTCTGATTGGCTGCAATGATGCAGGGGTAAAGAGAATTCTGATGGAGGTAAGACAGAGCCAGCATAGAGCAGAGCTGGGTTTATGATTGTGTTATGAGCCGGTAGGCTTCCTGTTTATGTTGCAGCTGCTTGGCTCATGGTTTTGTTATTGTTATACTGGAGGACCAGGTGAGGCTGTAGGGGTGTGAGGAGCCCCCCTCATGGGGGCTCCCCAGTAGCTTGGGGGTTCCTGGTGCCCAGTGGGGCACAGCTGTTCGCGCTGGAGAGGCATGGTGTGAGGGGTTTTGGACCCCAGCCCGTGAGGCCGGCAAAGGCCCCGGAGGGGGCGGGAGGTGCCGGCAAAGGCCCCGGAGTGCCAGAGAGGGGCACCAGGGAAGTATGAGCCCTAGGGGCACCAGAGAGGGCACCGGAGGGCAAGGACGGAGCAACATCCAGGAACAGCTGCGAGGCTTGGGGCATCCTAAAGGGGAGGTAGGAGGCATGCATTGCCCATAAGGCTGGGGGTGTTGGAGCACCCCACTTGGAACGGAGGTAATACCAGCATGGTGTCAAGGTGGAAGCAGGCAGCCTCCCTTACTGAACTCATAAGATCAAAGACGTGGCAGGTGAGAAGAGGGTGCTGGATCACCTTAATTGACACGGCAGGGGGCACTAGTGAGCTCACGGCTGCTCGCAGGCCTCACTCGTGACACCTCCACTGCGATTGCCACTGCTGGGCTGCTGCTCTCCTCCAGACTGAGCCCAGCCCAGACAGCAGCAGTGGTGGCAGCTGCTGGGCAGGCAGGTTAACCCTTCCCTGTTCCCCCACTAGGACAGACAGCGCAAACAGTCACAAATAAGCAAGGGGTGGGGTACCCGTGAGTAGGGATCTGTAAGGGTGGCGGGGGTGGGAATAGACTCAATCTGGGCCAGGAGGGAAAGGGGCAGGGGGTGTTTACACTAAAGTGTAGTTTAGAGTGGCTACACCTTAATGTAACATGAGTTAGGTAACACAGATTAGAAATAATCCTGCCCTCGAGTTAGGTGGCTCAAAGTTACCCAACAAGTGTTGAAAACTAGTTTCAGGTGTTAATGTGTGGACAGTCCAGGTGTTAAGAGGTCCAGGAGCTGCCCAAAATTACCATGTGGCAAGGCCCTCATAAGAAGTAAAACTAAACCAAAATGATGTACACCTGAATGAACTGAAAAAAGTGGTAAACTGTTCTTGTTTAGCTTCCAGTTATGGTGGGATAGAGTTGAAAAAAAATGCACTGTAACCCTATCGTTTGTCATCTGCCCAATCCCTTCAGAACATAACCTAACCTGGGAAGAGTTTCAAGTCCATTCATTTATATCAGCACATTCCTGCTTCCTTACCCTGGTGTGAGTGATGAATCAAGGCCTAAAGAAACATAAGAAAATCCTATATTAAATGGGTAAGGATCACCATTGGTGACACTTAGGGGATGCACACAGGTATACATGCACCCCCTGAGATTGGCAGTGCTCCCCCTGAAGAAAACTCTGCCAGCAGTGTCAGTACTCACCACCACCCCTCCCCTGCCACTGACACCACCACAGTCACCTTTGGAAGTTCCCCACTTGGCGCCACCATGCCCCTGCTGCCACATTCCCTGCCAGCCTTTGGGGCATGCATTGTTCATGAGGATCATGCATAGGTCACAAAAAAGCAACTGAATAACCAGAAAAATGTGGAAGAGAAATGTTCTGTATAGTAAAAAACACTATTAGGAACCAAAAACAAGAGGCCAAACTAATCCCTTTCAGATGCAAGGTCTTTTGGTTTCATTGGAACTCCACCCATTTGTGCCATGATTGAATTTGACCAAGGTTACTCTTTCAAAGCCTTTTTTGTTTAACAATTCAGAAATTGTCATGTTACAAATGTAGTTTTTAACTTAAGTGTTGCAAGTTTTTCAGAAAACTTGGAACTCAAGTCAGAATCTAAATTATCGAATGGCAAAGCTCTGTCTTTTATTATTCAGATGCTCCAGCTGCAAACATGATTTTCTGGTCAGTAAGCAGGCTAGGAGTGAGAGCCTGATGTGGAGCTAAACTAGATTCTTCACTGAGTGCATCTACATGAGATGCTTAATGTGCAGTAGCTTAATAACACTGTGCAGTAACATGCTGGGCAAAAACCATGCTAATACACTTCTGCACAGTAGTATTAGGCTATTGCACAGTAAGCATCACTAAAAAAACTGTGTGCCAGTGCCTTAAGCAAGTACAAAACTAAATGCACAGTAACTACCATACATTAATGAGCATACAGATGAGCCCACAGTGCCTTAAACATTTAAAAAAGCAATCTAAGAACATGTTGAATTTAATTCAGCAGTGTCAGTACAGCAGTCCAAAACCTAAAAAATTCAGTTTGAAAATGGTCTATGTCAATCATGCCGTGTGTTTTGCCATAAAAGGACATACTGGAATGAAATGTTAATAGCAGCATCCAATAATCTAATTTGCACCTTTGTTCATATTGAGTTTCACTGAGAGAGCTCCATATCCTGTGAGTCAATAACTTGACTACAGTTAGAATTTTTCTTAAAACAAAAACCAGAAGGACAGTGATTAGGTAAAGTGAATTCACTACTTACCTGAACATTATGGCTAGGGACCTACTGAAATCACAATTGCACAGATTTTGTGAAGTCTGGCAATGCCTGTGGAATCTGCCAGACAAAAAAAAATTACTGAAAATGAAATGGTGGCTCCCCAGGAGCCAACCGTCCTCAGCGCACTGCACCAGCCCACCAGGACTGAGAAGGGGGGCAGGAGAGCTCTGCCCACTCAGAGGACTGCCAGCAAGATAGCTGCTGCCCCCACCCCTCGCCACTGATTGCTTGTAAGGGCTGCCTATTATGTGACCTTGCACCTCTCCACCAATTGGCAGTGAGGGGCTGCATGACAAGTAGCCCTCACGGTCAATCATCAGTGAGGGGAGGGGCTACTGGAGCCCCTTGGCCAATCAGAGGCATGGCAGGGCCTGCTGTGCTCTGCCTGTGCAATGGCTGCCCAGACCCATATTCTATCTGTGAAATTGGGGGCAGGGGCTCTGATTTCATTAGGTCCCCAATTATGGCAAAAGATACAACTCGAATGGAGTGTCTTCATGCTAACTTTCAGAAGCTGCATAATTTCTTGCTGAATAACTGTGCTGAACTGCCCCAGCTTTGTTCACTGGTGTACATGGACAGATCTACCTGTATTGTAGAAATAAGGAAATGGTCAGAGGCCATAACATACTAGTGCTTTTCAGAATCTTAACAGCACTCCATGCTGCCCCTTACACTCAGAGTTCCCTTCTCATCCTAATAAGCCAAGCACCTCCACTCGACCTTTCTCAAAACCTGTCTTAAGGTCAGAGCCTTGTTGCATGGGACACTTAGTCCATGTTTTATTTCAACTGTAGTCAGATTACCATGCTGTATTAAAAGTTAGAACTTGTTCTGAGCGGCTGCATAATAATGCTTGCTACAATCTCAGCCTTCTCTGGACAGGGCAATCTACTACAATCTTAGCCTACTCTGGAGAGGCCAGCTGTGCCTCTCCCTCCCTGCTAACACTGACCCTGGCACCAAGCGCCAAAGCTCACATGTCTACCCATAAGGATGTGCAACTCCCATGTCCGGAGGCCATGCTTCCCCCTCCCAACCCTCCCCATGCATGCCCAGCCCCAGAGCACCTGCCCCTGGCATGCTCAGGGCAGCCAGGTCTCTGCCGCTAGGGGCAAGTGCTGGAACTGTGGAACAAATCCAGTTTCTGCCACTGGCACTCTTGAACTCGCTTGGGTGTTGTGCTGAGACTGAGACCAGCAATCAGCTGACTGTTGGTCACAGTCTCTGTACCACTCTAGTCTGGAAATCATACTGTCTCTGTGGAGCAGTCTGATGAAAGTTGAACACGTTACTTAATATGACCTGGAGATATTCCTCTCACAAAGTCATAACTTGCTATCATACAATCACAATTAGCATGTTTTACTGCTGCAATGCTCAGAGGCTTGCAGTTTAAGGGCAGTTAACAAGTACTAAGTGTAACATATGACATGGCCCTCACTTCTCCCATGAACCCATAAATGCTCATGTTTCAACAAAAGATAAAATCACCTACTTAAAATAGGCTGTCACCACCACATATAAACAGTCAAGGGATTCCTTAGTAGGCCTTTGTATTTAATGGCTGAAAAGAACACTGCACTAGATGGTGAACTCGGTTTGATATTTAGGTAAACAATTTCAAACAATGGTATTTTGTAATATATTCATGGACTTCTGATTGCAGTTGGATTAGCATCAAATACCCATATAAGCTGCAGCACTGCCAGAGAAGCACACCAGTTGTAGTGACACTGGGCCTGATACTGTGAGGCGCTGAGGATCTAATCTTGTTCCTACTGAAGTCAATGGAGAGTGTCCTATTAACTTCAGAGGCATTAGATCAGGCCCTATGCTCCAGCTACTCCTATTGTTCTCACTAAACACTGCAGGCACTCAGTGATTCATTCCATAAGAAATATCCTTTATATAAAGAGGAAGGATCCATGAATACAAACCTTAGGAGAAATAAAATGAATAGTGTTTAAGTTTAAAATCCACTGGAATTTCTACCAGCTCTAGCCTGGCACAAGTTAAAATAACTAGATTATTCCTGCCGACACAGTCCCCAGTCCTACAATTTTTCTCAGGCAGAAGATTGAAGGGGATAAAGAAACACACTGTATGTAGTCTTTCTCTCCCAATTGGTTTACAAGCTAGGAAGCTTGTTCAGAATTGTTCCAATTCTGAGTTATTAAAAGTAACACCAGTTTTCACACAGAGCCACCTGCTGATAGTGAAGTATATTTATTCTAAACTATTTAAATCAGAATGGCAGGTTTTTGTGGAAATGATGTTCCTTTTTCCAGCCTGGATCATGTGTTTATATTGTGCAAGGCTAATTAAAGCACTGCTGGTAGAAAGAATACAACTTGATTTTAAACCACCAGCAGCCACACACTAAATCTGGTACCTCTGTATTCCCTGGTTGCAAATAGCTTATAGCACTTTGCATTGGACCATGCCACAAAAAAGGTAGAAGCCAGTTAGAAGTAATTTAATTAAAAACAAACAACTTTGGAAAGTACTTCTATTTTAACTTGACTTCTTGATATCGGTGTCGGCGCCTACCTGAGGTTTCTGAGGTTCCATGTATTAATTATATTGGTGGCCAAGTCTCCAGCCACCAGACCTGTGAGCTGCCTAAAACCATGTAAGGAGCTATTGCCAACATGCTGACACTATGGGAACCACACAGTGTTTCAGAATTTAAATGGATTCACTCTTGGACTGTGCATTTCTGATCCCGTGACTGACATTTGGAAGTATATGGATATTTCAATACAGAGTTTTAAACTCCTATTTGGACAGATTTTTCCATTCAGTCCCCTTTGTGCACAGGCCTAAGAAGTTTTCAGATGTCAATATCTCTGTATACATTTGAGAGATTTTAACTCCAGCCTCTGTCCAAATAAGTTTTGCAAATGTTAATCCTGACATGGATGTATGCAAATCTGATGCTCAGAATGCCAGCCTTCTGGTGTTTATGTACAGACAAAAGAAGCACATCCGGAAAATCCTTTCCATCATGTTTGTTTAATTATATTTTTTAGTGGTATAAAAGGAAACCAGCATGATGTCAAATGGTACATAATGTTATTGGGGATCAGTAACTATGTAACTATTTCTTACTCAAGTTTGTTTTGTTGCAATCTAACATAACCTGTCACAGTTACTAACCTAGCAACTTCTATAATCCCTTTCTGATTTCTTGAAGTGTACCTGCTTAGGCGGTAGGCTTCACAGCTTTTGCCTCTCATAGGGTGGATCCCAAAATTCCCTCACTCCTAGACATATCGTATGTACCTGAATACAAGACAACCCTGAATTTAAGATGACACCCCCCCCCACCGAGGAATTGGATTCTATACATGGAAAATGTATTATACATTTCCATGTATGAAATCTAATTATTGAAGGATAATCTTAAATTCATCCCTCCCCACTACTAGAGGATGGGGGGGGGAGGGGAGAGGTGACTGCAGGGGGCAGTAATGGGCCAGGCAGTGGGGAGACAGACTGTGGGGAAGGCAATAGGGGGCCATGTGGTAGGAGCCAGGCAGTGGAGCAAGCAGTGAGAGGGGGAGGTAAATTCCCCCTGATGCCTGTACTCCCCTTACTTCAGCTTCAGGCTGCCCCAATCCCTTTTCCCCTGTCCCCCGACCCTTTCCCTCTCCAGGCTGCTTCTGCCCATCTCAGGCTTGGGTCTCCGATCCCCTTCTTCCTGTCTACCCCCCACAAACTCTTTTCCCCCTGCCTGCCTCTCCATCACCCCACCCCCACCTTTGTTCTGCACCAACAGGCTCTATCCCTGCTGCAGTCTGGGAAATGGAGCATGGCTCCACCCTGCCCCCATAGCAGTGGCACGGAGCTGGCACTGCTGTTACAGGGTCAGGTTGGAGCCTGTGCTCCATACCCTAGACTGCAGCATAGACAGAACCTGCCAGTGCAGAGCAAAGGTAAGGAGAAATTCAGCAGAGGTGGAAAGATGGGGAGAAGCAGTATGGCAGGGAGACTGGGTGCTGTGGCAGAGGATAGGCTGGGTGCGCAGAAGCAGCTGCTGTTCTGGCTCTAGCCCTAACCCCTCCCCTCACCATAAGGCAAGGGATTTCCCCCCCACCCCATGGTGGTGGAGGGAAAACCTTATCTTGTAACTGAGTAAATACGGTGGTTCCATGTGGTTCTTGTGTGCTTACTTGGCCCAGCTAGTTAGCATCTGCAAGTCTTCCCTTCAGGAGCTGACAACAGGTTGTATGAAATCCTGACATGGATGTCAGGAAACCAGATACTTTTCTCAAAGTATGGTATAATCTTCATAGTAGGAACAAATGATTACATAAGAGAAAAAAGAACTGTAAGATGATAAGAGGGCTACATTCATGTCTATCTTACCTAAAGTTTCCTATCCCCTGACTGTTTCGGATTCTCTAATGGCATCTGACCTTTTTAACTGTTTCATGTGCTTTGGCTCTATTGGCTCCCACTAGCAGAAGAATAAATAACTTTGGCTGAAGCCTGGATGAAGTAATATTACTCATGATACTTGACAGAGGTTGACTATTATTTCCATCTGACGTTTTTTATCAGGGAGTTGCTTATTTGGAGCTAATGTGTGCTTTCTCACCTCTTTCCCAACATCCCTGCTGGACTAAAACGACATACACACTTACTCAACACTTCAGCAAAACAATATAACCATGTAGTAACTATCCCAATAACTAAGTCACATAAATTAGTCATGAATCTTTGCAGACCAGTCCCACATCTTTCACAAACCTTTTTAACTCTATAACTATTTCAACCCAGGCTGTCTGATTTCCTTTGTTTTTCTACACTGATCAAGGTTAGTGCTCTTAATTACTAGCTAAGCTGAGGCCTTGCAACTAAACCTATATTATGTATTATTGCCTCCCATCTAATTTCTCTACTAGATTATTACATTGTATTTCAGAACAAGAGTAATTTTGCATCTACAGCTGAAGATGACAAAACAACAACTGCAATTCACATTTTTCTCAGACTACCAATTATGCTTTTCAGAATCTTGAAATGTCAGTATGATGGAACTTTGCTGTCATAGAGTACGGAACAACCTACTCTGCCTTGTCTAATAAACATGAATGCAACAGAAGCAGCAATCCTCTGTTAGGTTCCTGGGTGCTCTGTGACAAATGTTATGAATCACTAAAGCATGAGCACAAGTTGCCAATACTTAATGTAACCTTGTCTATTTGAAAAGCATGAGATTATAGAACGAATGGAAGGATAGTGGTAGCAGTTGACAAGCATGCTAACTCTCCTTATGCCCCTTCCCTGGCTAACCAAAATGAGGTAAAAGCACCATCATATTCTAATGGAGGATTTTAGTGTGTGGACAGAGTTCTGGTTGGGAGAAACACTCAAGCTGTAACTCAGCTTAACCCTACAGTGAAGACAAGCCCCAGCTTGCTGGGGAAATAAGCTTGTCTCTACAAGGTTTTAATACCACTTTAACTATATTGATTTGAAACCAGTATAGTTAAATGAGTATACTCTCCTACTCTAGACACAATTACATGTAGATAAAGGTGCTTATGCACTCTGATCCAAATTACAGTAGTTTAAAAAACAAACAACTGACTAGACCCAGGCTTGACTAAGAAACTTCTTTTTATATACAGGGTTTGATTGAAAGCCCACTGGAGTCAATAAAAGTCTTTCCACTGACTTAATGGGCTTTGTATTGATGTTAAGAGAAGAAAAAAATCTGGGCTGAATGCACACTAATAAAGAAGTGCTAGAATTAATCCACTGCCGTCTGTCTTTGTTTTGTAAACCACTCAACAGAGCCCAACCTGAAACTGTACAACAGATTCTGGAGAGCATGCTGTCCTTTACCACAACTGCCTCTGCTGTACTTACTGGCATCTGTAGAAATGCACAATGATTGCCTATATGACAGTTTTTTATATGGAGTTATAACAAGGAAGCATAAGAGAAAGCAGCTCTATAATCTACAATCTGCTACAGCTGTTTATATACCATATATATCACATAAATGGACTGTTTAAGAAGACTATGGTAGCTGCAAGATCTGCTATAAATTACCTGCTGCATTAAACAGGCTAATAACATTGTATGGTTTTAAGATAAAAAGTTTAAATCTCTTGCTTTAAGAAGACTGGCCATGGTCAGAGAGAATGAAACTGTGATAACACTGTTAATTGTCTTAAAGTGAATTTTAGTACAGGGCATAGTGCTGGAACCTGGCTGTATGAACCTCTTTGCTCAGCTCATCTGGCCCCATAGGCTGGATGAGTGCTGTAGGGTCAGTCTGCAAATCAATCCAGTGCATAGGGCTATGTCATCAGGTTCCCCATGGGTCTGGAAATTTACGGCAGTTAACTGCCATGGCTTCAGGAACTGTGGCAATTAAAGCTGCCACTGCTTCCCCAACACCAAATGTCCAGGCCTGTGGGGAGCCACAAGGGCCAAATGACATAGCTCCAGGTTGGATCTCACCCACAAGTTGGATCTTGGTCACTTCTGTTTTAAAGCCATGAAAGAAACCATGGAGCTTGTTCTCTATCTCATATGCACACACCCAAAAGCAGAAAATGAGCTACTGAGGGGTTAGATCATGTGTTTCTTCCTAAAAGGAGTTTATGGGAAGGCCACATATGAGCAACCAATTCCAGAGTTCCATTGACAAAAAAGTGGAAAAATCACCTACCAGGAAGTTGAATTGGAAATATTGTAGAGAGAGGGAAGGGCATGGAGGATTATCCCTCCAAGAAACATGGGATCGGTGCCCAGTGAGGATGCTAAACTTGCAGAAGAACAGCTGAGTCTATGAATTGGCACTGGGTCAGTAGGATACATCCCTATGTGGGGAAAGCATTTCAGACATTTGTGGTCATTGCTAAAATACAGTCACTTGGCTTCTGCTGCTTGATGACACAGCTCCTTTTTCTGATACACTGTCAGGTGATGATACTATACAGAAAAGTTATCCCCTCTCTTGGTGTCATTCACAACAGCCAGCTGCTCCACCAATTTTATGTTTTTCCTGCTGCAGAGCCAATACCAGATGGCAATATACTTTACCTAAGATTAAAAACCCCCACACTTTTAGTTAATAAATGTATTTTCCAGAGACCATCAGAAAATCACAATGCATTATTAAACTAACAACAATCAGCAGGAGACGGGCTTCTATTTTCCCAAATGATCTCTCTTGGCTCCTGTGAACACCTGATATGTATATAATTTGTGGATAGATTTCAAAGGCATGATATGTTTACTTAGGATCATAGGAAAGTAGGACTGGAAGGGACACCATGAGATCATCTAGTCAACCCCCCTGCTCAAGGCAGGATCATCATCTCTGATTAAACTATGTCAGCCAAGTACTTGACTTTGACTCAAACGGAACTGCTTCATAATATCAAAGTTTCAGAGACTCTGTGTGGAAATAAGTCACTGGGCATTAAATTGACAGGTTTCAGGTCAATGGAAGCTCAGTGGATTATGGAGAGGACTTTTAAAATTTCTAGTGTGGGAACAGGTGATTATAATGATACTTTTCTGAGCCTTATGAAAGCCAACAAAAAGAGAAGCATTATATTTTCAAAGGAAACTATCCACTTTTGGCATTGTATAGTGTTATGCCTACAGGAGATATTCTTTGTGGGAACATGAATAAATATTACGAATAAAGTTTCAGCTACCCCAGCAGAGGTCTTTTCAGACTAAGATCTGTCAAAAAGGCTGACAGATGAGATGAGATTATTTGAGAAATGAGACAAGGATAAAGACCTCAAAGGAGGCAGTCTCTCTCATTTTGGTCATTATTAGGGGTCTACACAACTTGAAGAGGCAGGTGGCTGATCTTGCCAGTCCCGCCCCTCCCTGCAGATTGGCAGATGGCCTGAAATTGAGGCTTGGTTACCCTGATTAAGTCTAGGGAAGCCATTTATCCACACATTATTAAGTGTGGATTAATGGCTTCCCCAGGCTTAATCAGGGTAATTAAGCCCAGACCAGCCCCAATCTAAGAATTCAATTAAACTCCACATATGCTTTGGGGTGGGTGGTGAGAAAAGGGCCAGGGGCAGCATAGCTCCAGCCCCTTCTCCACCATCAGCCTTGAGGCACATGTGCACCTGCTGCTGGCAATGAAAGAATTAATTTGCGCCAATGTATTTTTCAGAGACATGCATAGTGGTGAGAGGTAATCCATGTGTGAGGCAAGGATCATTCACTTATCTGATAAAATCAGTGTGACTGAAGTAAGGCTACTCACATTGTAAATTATTGCTCAGGTATGTAGCATAATAAGCAGAATCCAGTACCCTTGCAAATATCTCAGGATTTGCCTACACACACAGTTTGTCATACTCCCCCATAACACTAGCACATTTGCAACACAGCCTACATCCACATACAAAAATGCTGCCAACAACTCCCCGGTAACCAGACAACCATAAGGATCAGACTTCCTCTAAGCAGAGAGCATGTCAGCAAGATCCTGTGCTTTGTTAAAGAACACCAAGTCCGTGCCAGCATACAGGACAATCACTGGCATTAAAGGCCCAAAGCGTTCACCAACTGTTGTCACAGTAGTCACTGCTTAGCTGGCCTGTCTTGTCTGCTGTGTGGACTTCATTGCATGCAGAGGCAAGTTTGTCAGAAACCACGAACCCGTATAAATAGCACTGAACATAGCATAGAGTTCTTTGGACTGCTCATCTCTGTTGAGCAAACAGGAAACCAGTTTGTAAAAAATAAGTCTATGTGTAATCACTACTTCAGTCATGGTTCCCTGGTATCCACACACTGACAAATCACCCCTACATTTACTTCTGTAATAAAATTAATACAAATCTTTAACAAACCAAAAGGAAAAAAAAAAAACACTTCAAAGAACAAAAGGATGTCTTCACTTTTTAAAGCATCCATGATTCTAGTTTGTATAAAAATCCTTCACCATACAAATTAAATGAACGGGAAAACTGAATAAATTAACAGGTAAGCTCCCAAGAAGTCACTCCAAATAAAAATAAATGGTAAATTCTAGTTCACTGTTACCTACCGTCTTTCTACATCTCTCCATCAATTTTTTAAAAAGTGCCCTGAAAAGTTTTAATTTGTAAAAGTAAAGAAGGAATGGTTTCCGATGCAACAGCCTGCTTGCGCACTAGATGCTGGAAGGTCTCTTGTTCCTCAACTGCAAGGGTGGGCAATTATTTTGACTGGAGGGCCACTTCATGAGTTTTTGTGTCCTCTAGAGGGGGACAAATCTCTCTTTCCCCCATGCCACCCAGAGCTGCAGCATGTCCCAGTCTCTACCCCACCTGGACCCTGCTGGCTGTGCTCACAGATTATGCCAGCACCTTCCGGGCATGGAAGAAGCAGCAGCCTCAAGTGGGTGGTGGCATCAGCTGTGGACGCAACTGGTAGGTTCCAGGTGGGGATCAAGGCATCCACCCGGGGCCACAGCTAACGCCATTTCATCAGGGTTGGGTGGAAGCAGTCCTGTCCGCTCACCCAATGTGATGGAAATAGCCCCACCTGCCTGGCATCACACAGTAGCCAGAGACAGAGTTGCAAGCTGGCCACAGGGCTGGATCCCATAACTTTGTGGCCACCTGCCCCTGGGCTGGATATATATAATCAGTTGGCAGACCAGATCCAGCCCACGAGTTGCATTTTGCTTACTCCTACTCCATTCCATGAGATACTGAGCACCTCCTTTGACTTCCAGACACATTCATGGAAACACAGGTGGTGGTACTCCATTTGTGACCACAGTCACTGAGCTGCCACCGTGGGGTGGAGAAACATTTGCACATTGGGTTTGTTTTCTGAAAAGCACTCCGCATTGCCACAGTTGACTTGAAAAATTTACAGAAGGGTCGGGTCCAGGTGAGTGTAACCTTCAGGTAGCTAGAATGAGCATCCCGGGCACCAGGGGGGTGCAGATCTGGGATTTTCACAAGGGGTAGAGGTGCAGATGGTGTGATGCATCATGACATACAATAGACATTTCTTTTCCCAGTTAAACTAGATGCTTTGCTAACATGCTGGGGCCTCGGGCTGTATTTCCGTTTAAGATGGAACCAAAAACGAACGTAACTATCGGAGAGCACACGGATTTGCTGGATTAGATATAAAATGTTACAAAAAGCATCGACTAGGCAGAAACAGTCAAAAGACGCTGTGCCAGGCCTTTTTTTTTTTTCAAATAAATTTTTCATGTTCCAAGCCAAATCAAGCCCGACACCTCGGCGGGTACTAAACCACGCTAGAAGAGTTACCCCCGGGAAAGCTTAAGCAAAACTGCCTTCATGGATCCAGATACATGGCGTTTCCCCCGGCCAGCTCATTTTGAAGTGTGGGGTGGAGGAGGAATGAAAGTAAGGGTCCCTGCACTTCCCCTAGCAGCACGGTCTCCACCGGGAGCGCGGGGCGAGATGGGGGTCGCCTTTCAGCGGCCCTGACTGGGAATGTGCTGTCTAGACCTAGGGGTTGCCCGCCCTGCAGCTGGGGCTTGTCTGGACCTGGGGGCTCGCCCTAGACCTGCCTCTCTCGACCTCAGCTCTCCAGGCGCCTCCACCTTGCCCCCGGGGGAGGCACAGCCCTGCCGGCGCCTCCCCCCAGGCGCCCGGCCCGGTGGGGCCGCACCGACCCGCGCGGGGGGCGGGGCCTGCCGGGGGGCGGGGCCGGGGCGGGGCTGCGGGTGTGCCGGAGTGCGCGAGTGCGGACGCGGGTGACCGGCGTGGCATGGACACGGTGCGGGGCTGCGCGGGTGCCCTGCTGCGGTGAGTGGGGGCGCCTGGGCTCCCGCGCAGGGCCGCGGTTTGCAGGCGCAGTGCGGACTCGCGGCGAGCAGGAGGCAGAAGGGCCGGTGTGCGGACAGGGGCGGCTGGCGCGGGGCGCTGAAGTGAGGGGCAGCGCCGGGATGTCGCTGCCCGCGGAGCAGCCCCGGCGCTCGGGGGGCGCCGGCTGAACCCCAGCCCAGCCAGGGACGCGTCCCTGGAAAAACGAAAGCAGCGATTCCCGACCAGGGGTCCTCAACTGGGCGGTGGCCGAGGAGCCGGGAGAGCCTCGGGGCCGCACGGCGTTAGTGCCCTGGTGCGATTCCCAAGCTGAACCCGGAGGTGTCCAATAGGACACCTTAAAACAGGCCTTGAACCCCCCCTCTCCCACCCCCCAGTTCTCTGTGGCAGAAGAATCGCTTTGTTGTTTTTCTGTAGTCAAACCATGAGGGAAAACTGGGAGCTGGCATTTTCTAAGGGGTGGGATGAGTCTATGTGAGGGTGCATCCAGCTGAAAGCGGACTGGAGGATGGGACGTCTCGGTCACTTGGGTTTCTAAGGCATTTGAAGGTGGTGAGAGAGCTCCACTGCACCAAGGTTTGTTTCCTCTTATAAGAGATATTAGCTAAGAAATGCTTGGTGCCCTAAAATATGGGAGCCTAAGTACAGTAATTGGTGCATGTTTTCTGTCACCTGAAACTTCTGCCTCCTGAATTTCTAACTAGATCCTGGTGATATGAGTTTGTGGGTCACCTGTTAGACTTATATTATAATTTAAACATTTAGGTAGATGTTCATGTTGCTGCTTTTTATCTTCTGTCCATAGAAAGACTTGGTTCTCACTATCTTAAACTGGTCTTAAACTTGCTTGTTAAGGTCTCGTTGTATGTTCCAATGAATGTACAATTTGGCTTGGCCACTAACTTTTTTTTTTTTTTTAAGTCCTGTAACCCACAGGAGACTCAGTTGTACAGTTTGAAACCAGTTGCAAGGCTGCCAAAAGCTCAGACATTGTTGGCTTACTTATTTTTTTGTCTATGAACTCTAACCTACAGGTCACAAGCCAGGCCATATAGTGGAGCCATTGGTGTTGTGCAACTTGTGGGTGTTCTGCAAGTGACTGAAGGCTGTTGCATGGTTGTCTAAGAATGTGCTTTGAGACCTCTTGCACATAAGATGCTGGGTGAAGTTTAGTCTTCAAAGCCAACAGTGTGCACAGGTTCTCTGTAGCACTTACTGCCCACTGAAAAGTAGCTGAACTAACAGAAGCAACAATCCTCTGGGCTAAATTAAGTGTGTTGGGGGGGCTGCAGATATGAGGAACAGGTAAAGTAGATTGTAACCTTGCCGTATTCTGTAGTGGTCACTTGTATGTCTGACTAGTTAGAAGATGCTTATCTTCCATATGAGAACACTCTGCCAAGTCCTGGAACTGGCATGACTTATTAGTAAGGGATGAAAAATAAGCTAGACCCTTGCAATATTGAGGAATACTAGCTGTAGACTTGCCTAGCTCTAAAAAGTAAACCACTAGCTAATTAAGTTGTTAAATATAATGAGCTCTTTCTGGGTGTTCTTGGTGCTTGTCCTTCCCTAAAATCATTTCTCTTTCTCCACCCCACCCCCCACACACACACCTTGTCTGGGCTCCCAAACTAGTGGCTGAGGATCTAGACAAGTATATTTAAGACTTTGTCTAAGACAGGGGTGGGCAATTATTTTGACTGGAGGGCCACTTAATACATTTTGGGCCACCTCACCCAGAGCTGCAGCACGCCTCAATCCCCATCCCACCTGGAACTTACTGGCCACATCTGCAGTTTACACCAGCTCCCACCTGGCATGATGGAAGCAGCCCCAGTATCCACTGTGGAAGTGGCCGGCAAGTTTTGGGTGGGGATCATGGCATCCCCACCCCACCCAGAACCTGTTGGCCATGTCTGCAGCTTGCAGCAACACCTGCCTGGCACAATAGAAGTAGCCCTTCTGGGTACCAGTATCAGCCAGTAGGTTTTGGGTGGGGATCGAGATGTCCACTTAAGTTCCATGACTGATGCTGCCACATCAGTGCTGGGTGGAAACGGTTTCACCTGCCCAGCATGGTAGAAACAGCTCTGTCTGCCCAGCATTGTGCAGTGGCCATAGCCACCAGCAGCCTGCAGGCTGGATCTCATGAGATCTTGGCTGCCTGCCTGTGGGCTAAATACAATCAGTTGGTGAGTCAGATCCAAATGATTTTGTCGATCCAACTGATGAGCTGCCTACCTTTGGGCTGTATTTTGCCTACCCCTGGTCTATGAGAAGTAGAGTCTTTTGCAGATATCATGTTTAGAAATGCAAGGGCTCAGCCTGGTGTCCAAATGAGTCCAAGGGCAAATTTGCTTACTGGCTTTTGTCATCATGTCACCTTATCAGTGAAGTTTTGTAGTACCAAGGGAAACCTCAGCCTAATGCACTACTTTTGATCCCAAGTGCTATCTTCCTAAACAGGCAGAATGTAATTTAATTTAGAAAGTCTCCATATAAATGGGGACAAGGACCATGGATGGAAATGGTTAACTGGTGGTAGTTCTAACAGTCTGAAAAATTGAGCTTTGACCTAGCTGGCTTCTCATTTTAAGGAGAATCCTAGGTATTTATTTACTACTATGAACTTGTTTCCTCACTGGAGCCAAAATGAAGCATTATAGTAAGCCGCTGATTGGGGTAGACTTGAATCTCTAAATTACTGAAGAAACATGATTTCAAGACTGTAGAAATTAGGTTAACTCATACATTTGAGGAGGCATTACATGATCCCTAGTTAATATTCAGATTCATGTTTAGCATTTGGCCTTAAGTAGCACTTCACTGTATTGGTAAGCATTAAATTGCTTATGTGCCCTGTTCATACTTTAGGGTTGTGGGGCTTTTTGCATGAATTGGTTTCTTCCCCTCTGGGAAGACAAGGGTTCTTAAAATTGATGGGGAAAATCTTTATGATGATAGAAGCTACTGACAGCACTGTATTGACAGTCAATATTAAGTGTTTTATGGTACTTGATGCCTGGGATTGTTGACATATCTGAAGCACTTCAAAATGCCCCTGAAGCCTTAAATAGTAAACAGTCCTTGGACCAGGGACTAGAATAATAACTAGTCCTAATACATAACGTAGAGTTTATGCTCTTCTGGCCAAAGATTTGTGAATTGTTTTGTGCACTAAAGCAACTTCAGAGGAGGAATTGTATCCCACTCTAGTAGCCTCTAGCTTCTCGGGGAGAGATGGCTTTGCATCCTTGAGGCAGGGAATTAAATGCAGGGCTGGGTGAGCATTTCAAAGCCTGAGCTACTGTATTAAAGGCAGAGAGGAAAAAAAACATCTTCCCTGGCTAGTTGTCTCTTAAAGGCAGCCACTACTGCATTTTGTCCTGAGTTCAATCTGTAAGGGGTACTCAGAGAGCACGTATCAGAACAAGCTCCTGAGGGGAGATAAGAGCCTCAAAACTAGGTGCTTCTCAGCCTGTTGAAGCTTGATACGGCTATGCCACTCCATCCTGTGCAAACTGAGGATCTTGAGGGTACACAAGAGTTTAGATGTCCAGAGAATGCAAAAATGCCCAGAACTGAAGTACCTGCTGGGTTAGATAACAGCTGAATAGACCGAGGATTTCGAAGTCTAGACTTGAACACCAAAGTTCTGCCCAAGTCCCTCGTAGTTCTGGCCACTATGCTTGATGACAACGTGTGGAACTCTAGTTTTAGGCTAACTGGTAGGCGGCAGTCAAAAGCTAACAACTGACCATTTGCAGCAAGCAAGGAGCAAATACCATATCACATGCTACTTTGTAAACTGATGTTTTGGAGAGACTGACACATGCATTTGCTTGCTTACAGCTGAGGTGCACATCCACACAGTAGAGAAATGCATGGAGTTCTGTTTTATACTGTACCTTATCATTACCTGAACTCCCCTTCTAAAGAGGGAGGGAAAAAAATTTGGAAAGAAACTGCTTCAGTCTTGCATGGAACAAATTGTAATTATAGGAATATTTTGAATGAGATGACTCATTTGATCTCAATATTAAGTCACCAGCTCCTAGAAAAGGAAATGCCACTGGTAGCAAGCATATTGAAAACCAGTTAGAGTCAACAATCATGAAAGCTGTTTGGCGGTACTGAAAATTTAGTCCATGAGTCTTCAGCTGATTCTGGAAGAGGGTGAGGGAAGACTGACTATCCCAGTTCCTATTTCAATCAGAAATTTATACTAGCATATAAAGTACCAATGTACCCAGAAGTAGCAGTGAATAACTGAAAGATGTGAGCACAAGTCTTGATAAGAAATAATGGCCTACAATGGAGAAAGATTACTATTGCTAACTTACATTGTGCAAAGCATGAGGGATGTTATTTGTCTGTTGCTATGATGGAAGCTAATTGTGTGAATCCTTTCCTCTGAGATTATAAAGGTATTAGGCTGAATACCTGCTTCTATGAGTTATTCTTAACTGGAATAAAATTGGCTCCTGAAAATAGTTCATTTGATTAAAGTCTAAGTAGCAGTGGTGTTTGACAAACCTGCATACCCCTCCAGTATAGACTTAAATTAGACTGTATCACTTAAGAATAAATTGTATTTCCCCTTCAACGTAATTGTGAACAAAGCCTGTCCTCCTTACAGAGGTGTAAGAACGCTTCTCTTTGAAAGGGGAGTTTCATTAATCTTCATATGGCTCTTGGGTGGTGGGAGATGACAGAAGTTTCTTGGATCTAGATTCCAGTTTCCTTTTAATAAGTTATGTGCCCTTTAACTACTTTCTGGCTATCCCAGAGAACTTTAATTCTTGCTTTCTAGCTGTTTCCCACAATATACCATCCTGAGGTAGGCAGAATAATTCAATTTTTCTCTTGCTTCCTTTTTTACCTGAGCATCTGAGCGTCCCCTTATACCTTTCCATGTCAAAGGAATTGACAATAGCCTATTTATTGGCATTGCTCAAGTACCTGATTGAAGAACATTTTTTATTTTTATGGATTGCACTTCAAACTGTACCTGCGACATCAAGAAGCTGAAGCTTTCTCAATAAAAAGCTGTTGCACAGTTAAAGCAAACATTTTCCTGTAGGAGACCCACCTTGATGAATAAAAACTCAGGGCTGGATGGATATGGGTAGGGATGTTTCATTGCTCATCTGGTGTAGCAATAGTATTTTGTAGGAGACTTGCCTCTAGAACTTGTAATTTGAATAGACATGAGGCCTGTAAAATGTTGCTAATTAAAATGAAGATGTGACCTTGTATCAATTCAACCTATATCATCCAAAAAACCTTTTTATCGTGATTTTTCTAAAAACTAATATTGTGAAATTGCTCATGGCAGGTGGTGGTGTTGAGTTGTTGGACCCATTAGATAAGTCTGGCTAGCCCCATGTATACGACTGCCTGGTAAAATTATGTAAAAAGGCTAGGGTTCAGAAGTCATTGTAGAACCATACAGTGATTTTACTCCTCCCTCTTTTGCCACCTCCTTTCATGTGATCGTGCTGAACTTGATTTTGCTAATTTATTTCCAGTTCTACCATTTCTTCTCCTATGATATAGTTTCTGGCATATGACAGAAGACTTTAAAAGTATTTTCTTCTCAGCTGGTGAGAAATCATGTGGGCCCAGTACATAGATTGTATACAGTGCTCATTCATGGCTTTAAACTGTTTTGTTAAACCCAGGAATCATTAAGCTAATCTTGTTGCATGAAGTAAATAGGTTCCTCAGCAGGAACTAACTTCATCATCAAATTGACTAACCCTGTTAAAATTAACACTATTTTTTTAATGAACTCTGCTGGTACAGGCAGTTTTGTTATGCGATTGGAACCAGAGTGCTGTACAAATGTCCTATGAACTGAATGAGCAGCATGCTTATTCAGTAGTCAACCTATCATATCCTTCCCAATGACTGACATCAATTTTCTCAATTCAGATACATCTCTTCTTTTATTTTTAGATCTCTGGTATCCATGGGAGTTTCTGTTGGGTCAGTAACAAGACAGACTCTGTTCCCTCCTCTTGCA
Organism: Crocodylus siamensis; assembly: GCF_052110815.1. Taxonomy (NCBI): domain Eukaryota; kingdom Metazoa; phylum Chordata; order Crocodylia; family Crocodylidae; genus Crocodylus; species Crocodylus siamensis. The sequence goes on along the minus strand of NC_143397.1, from coordinate 164,921,634 downwards.
TCTGCAGGACGACCTTTTCGTATATCAAATCATGACCGAAGCAGTCGGAAAGGAGTTGTTGCAAGCAGTCTGCGGGACCTCATTAGCAAGGTATCTCCAATGTTGCACCAGAAGCATAACTAACAATTTTGTCACTCAGAGATGCTGTCAAGGAACAGGGAGTGGAGTGGAGAGGGGGGGAGAGAGGGATAGTGGTGCTACATGTTGTGGGATGCTGCTGGTGCCCCTCCAAATCGGTGCCTAGGACTGGTGCTCCACTTACCTTAAAGTAGTTATGCTACTGTGGTCCTTTTTTTGGCTCTGATTTACCACCATCAGTAAGACTGTCTGGACTTGCAAGTCTTCTCTAGTTTAGTGCAAACCTTGTTTTGGCTGAGGTAAAGTCAAATAGTTGAAAATTAGACCCAAATCACAAAAACTGGCTTCTAAGACACAAATAGACCATTACGGTATTTGCTAAAGGAGCCTTAATTTTTAAAATTCATGGCTCCCTAAAATAGCTTTAAAATTATATTTTTCTCTCCAGATTTAAAGGAGAAGAGGAAGCTTAATTGAAGGTTAAATTTCTGTTTTAACTTCTGATGGGTATAATAATAGCTAAGATGGGCTGGATAATTTTGACCTTTTCATACTTAAAATGTGACTGAATTCAGTGAAATCTAGAATTCCACTGATAAGCATAGAAACCTCCTTCCATAGATAATGGAGAAGGGAAAAGAATTATTTTAAAGTGATCTACAATGAGGAGTCTCCTTCTAAAATATTGTGTAGTTCTTAATTCCCAGAAGTTTCATTTCTCAAAAATCAACCCAAATTTTATATGCAATATCATAGAATTACAGAAAATTAGGGTTGGAAGGGACCTCAGGAGGTCATCTAGTTCAACCTCCTAGTCAAAGCAGGACCATCCCCAACTAGGTCATGCCAGCCAAGGCTTTGTCTACCTCAGTCTTAAAAACCTCCAATGATAAGAGTCTACAAACTCTCTGGGTAACCTGTTTCAGTGCTTTACTACTCTCGTAGTGAGAGAGTCTTTCCTAACATCTAACCTAAGCTTCCCTTGCTTCAACTTGTGACTGTTGCTCCTTGTTCTGTCATCTGTCACCACTAACAGTCTAGCTCCACCCTCTTTGGAACAACCCTGTAGGTAGTTGAAGGTTGCTATTAAATCCCCTCTGTTTTATCTTCTTCAGCTCCTTCAGCCCCTCCTCATAAGTAGTATACCCCAGTCCCCTAACCATTTTCACTGCCCTAATTTCCCCAATTTGTCTATATCCTTTCTGTAGTGGCAGGCCCAAAACTGGACACAGTACTCCAAATGTAGCCTCACTAGTGCTGAATACAGGGAAAGACTCACTTCCCTTAACCTGCTGGCAATGGTTCTACTTAAGTAGCCCAGTATGCTATTAGCCTTCTTCACAACAAGGGCACACTGTTGAGTCATATTCAGTTTATTGTCTAATGTAACCCCCAGGTCCTTTTCTGCAGGGCTGCTGCTTAGCCAGTCAGCCCCCAGCCTGCAGTGCATGGGATTGTTCCATCCTAAGTGCAGGACTTTGCACTTGTCCTTATTGAACCTCATGAGACTTCTTTTGGTCCAATCCTCCAATTTGAATCCTAGCCCTACCCTCCAGTATATCTGCTAGTCCCTCCAGCTTGGTGTCATCTGCAAACTTACTGCGGGGGCACTCCATCCTATTTTCCAGGTCGTTGATGAAGGTATTGAACAAAACCGGCCCCAGGACCAGCCCCGTGGGACACTCCACTTGATATACTGGCTGTCAGTGAGACATCAAGCCATTGATACTACCCTTTGAGCCTGACAATCCAGTCAGTTTTTTATACACTTTATAGTTTATTCATCATTCATCCAACCCATACCTCTTTAGCTTGCTTGCAAAAATGTTGTGGGAGACCATATCGAACGCTTTGCTAAAGTCAAGGTATGTCTCATCCACATAGCCACTCATCTCATCATAGAAGGGAATCATATTGGTCAGGCATGACTTGCCCTTGGTGAATCCATGCTGACTTTCTAATCACCTTTTCCTTCAGGTGTTTAGAAATGGATTCCTTGAGAACTTGCTCCATGATTGTTCCAGGGACCAATGTGAGGCTGACAGGTCTGTAGTTCCCAGGATCCTCCTTATTCCCTTTCTTAAAGATGGAAACTATGCTTGCCCTTTTCAAGTCATCCAGGACCTCTCCCAATTGCCACAAGTTTTCAAAGATAACGGCCAGATAACGGCTCTGCCATCACGTCTGCCAACTCCCTCAGCCCCTTAGGGTGCATCACATTCAGCCCCATGGACTTGCCCAAGTCCAGCTTTTCTAAATAGTCCATAACCTGTTTTTTTGCCACTGTTGGCTGCTTCCCGTCTCCCCATACTGTACTGCCAGGTGCAATCTGGGAGCTGATGTTGCCTGTGAAGACTGAGGTAAAGAAGACATTGCGTACTTTAGCTTTTCCGCTTCATCTGCCACTAGATTGCCTCCCACATTCAGTAAAGGACACACTTTCCCATATCTTCCTCTTGTTGCTGACATACTTGTACAAAGCCTTCTCATTATCCTCGTGTGCATTGCTAGCTGCAAATCCAGTTGTGCTTTGGCTTTCCTGATCTCATCCCTGAATTCCTGAGCAATATTCCTGTACTCCTCCTAAGTTGTTTGTCTAAGTTTCCACTTCTTGTAAGCTTCCTTTTTGCGTTAGCTTACTGCTAAGCCAGGCTTTTTTTTTGCCATACTTGCTAGTCTTCCTGTGCATCAGGATGGTTCGTTCCTGTGCCTTGAGTAAGGTTTTTTTAAAGCACAACCAGCTCTCCTGGACTCCTTTTCCCTTCAGGCTGGCCTCCCAGGAGATCGTACCCAAGAGTTCCCTGAGTGAGTCAGAGTCTGCTTTGCTGAAGTCCAGGGTCCATACTCTGATACTCTCCTTTCTTCCTTTCCTCAGGATCCTGAACTTGATCATCTCATGGTCACTGCTGTCCAGGTTGCCATCCACTACTACATTCCCCACCAATTCTTCCCTGTTTTTGAGCAGCAGGTCAAGAAGAGCACAGCCACTAGTTGACCTCTCCAACACCAGGAAGCTGCACCAGGAAGGTTGTCCCCAAGCTCTCCAAAAACTTCCTGGACTACCTGTGCACTGCTGTATTGCCCTCCCAGCAGATGTCATGGTGATTGGAAGTCCCCCATGAGAACCAGGGCCTCTGATCAGGGAAAGTTCCACTAGCTGTTTGAAGAAAGCCTCATCCACCTCATCCTCCTGGTCTGGTGGTCTATAGCAGTGGTCTCCAAAGTGGGGTGCGCAAGATGATCCATTGGGGTGCGGGAAGAAAATATTAGAACTTCTATTTATATAAATATACATATATTGGGGGTGCATGCTCAAACATTTTTTACTGATAGGGGTGCGTGATCAAAAATGTTTGGAGGCCACTGGTCTATAGCACCATGACACCAACCATGACATCACCCTTGTTGCTCTCCCTTCTGACCCTAACCCAGAGACTTATCAAGGCTTGCTTGAATAAGACTCATTCTCCAGCTGCACACAGCTTTTAGTTACTCGACTAGATGAGAAAAGCATCTTCTAGAGTAGAAGTTGGTAAGACATTAAGTGAAGCAATACAACTCCTTGAAATATATTCTGGAAATAGGTATCCCAGTGTGTCAGCTGAAAGCAGATCCAGATCCATCAGTGATGATGTTGTTCTGGATTATCTGGCAAATGACTTTATACCTAAATATGTTTCAGAAGGAACTTAAGAGTTGGCACCCTGAATTGTGTTTCACTCTTCTATTTATTATAGACCCTGGATGCCTTCCTTATTACAGCTGGAATAGTTACTTTGGTTTTGGAGGAAGATGGTACGGCTGTAGATACAGAAGAGTTTTTTCAGTCTCTTGGGGATAATACACACTTCATGATTCTAGAAGAAGGACAGAAGTGGACACTAGTAAGTAGCAGTACCTCTTATGTAGTGGTGGTGAAAGGAGAATTGTGGAGGATGGTAGTTTGGTGGCAGTAAAAGGCTGGAAGAGGAAAACAATTTCCTCTGAAAGTATGATGTGAATCTGCTTGCCAAGGTTTCTGTGAAATTCTTCTGAAGGAGTAAAATAGGCAGCACCTCCAACAAAGCTTCATGGACTGGAATTACAGTGCTTCTATCAGAGTTCATGTATGTAGGGATGAAATCCTGTGGCTGCCAGTACTTTACTCTCTCTCTCTCTCTCTCTTAGCAAAGAATTTTCCCCTGTCCAGTCTTCTACTAAAACAAAAAATACTCCAAGATGCCTTTCATGGCTTGGGGCCATCAGTCATTAAAGAACTGGTACCAGCCAGCAGCTTGTATGCGAACAATTAAGATCTGTAAGTGCAAATAAGAAACTAAATCAAATTTCAAGCCTGCTGAAGTAATTATCACAGGTCCCCAGCAGTAGATATTGATCTCTCAATAAAATGAGAACTGTCCCCACTAAATCTATTTTTAACTGTAATTAGCTTCGTTGTCTTGGCATTTCTTGCGCGTTGAGGTGACTGGATGATGTGCTTCAGTTTGTGGTAAATTAACTAGATTTTCATAGACATTAGGGCTGGAAGGGACCTCGGGAGATCATAAAATAATAATAGATAATAAAAATAAATAAATTAAAGGTTAAGCATGAGCATAGCAGCCCTCTGAAGCAGCATGGCTAAGATGTATGCATCACCAACAGCACATAAATGAAATGTGGTTTGCTATGGCACGCGCAACCTTTGACTCTGCAGCAAAATGACCAGGTCCCTATCTAAATTTGGGTTGAGTAGGGATGGACTTCATCACAAGTCTAAACTAAACCTCAGCTCATGCCTCTAGAACTGGAGTGAGACAATTGAACAGCTGTGCCAATATGCCCCTATCTATAGTAAAACAGTTAAAATACAGTATATCCACTAGATGTCTCCCTACAGTGTGGAACTGATACAGGCAACTAGTTAAAGAGGTTTTCTTTCCTCCTTTTAAGATGAGGATACCAAGAGCAACTTTTCTTAATGTTGAGCAGACCAACCCAAAATGATGTTGAAATTACCTTTGTTTTCCATGACACTCTTGTTTTTCCTTGCTTAGTGCTCTGCACCAATCTGTGTGGTATAACTTGAACTACATCAGCAATTCAGGAGATACTATTCCAAAGCTCAGCCACAAAACAAACTAGTATAAAATAAAAATGTTGAGCATCTAAGTTACTAATGAATGTTGGGTTTCTTTATTAGAAACTAGCTATAACAAATGCTTTTAAAGTCCTCTTTTTCTTGGAGATTAGTGGAGCACTGTGTCAATATGACTTATTTTGCTAAACAACTTGAATTCACTGTTAGTGTTGCAACCATGCTGGATTCCAAGTCTGATAGTGCATGAAGTCCTGGCTCCTCTCCAGATAGAAACTGAACTAAAGGAAAGTAAATTGTTATGCAGACTGATGCTTTGTAATGTCAAAAACAGACATACAAAAAACTAGAACTCTTGGTTCCAAAATGATACCTTTTATTTGACCAACTGGAAAATGGCAAGAAAGCTTGCAGAAAAGGACAGTTTTCTTGCCATTTTCCAGTTGGTCAAATAAAAGGTATCATTTTGGAACCAAGAGTTCTAGCTTTTGTATGTCTTCTTGTCTCAGAGCAACACAGCTACCAAGTACACCCCTGATAATTAAATTAATGAATTAGACATACTTGAGAGGCCTAAAGGCCTGACCAGACCTTGAGTAACTTTTAAAAAGCCATAAAGTCACAGTCTTCTGTACTTCCTTTCATCCAAGGTAGCAATACCTTGTAAAAATAGGTGTGACAAAGAAGACTTTGGATTCAGACCCAAAGATTACAAAATAAAGAGGTTTGAGCTGCATGTTAAAACCTCTTAATACACAGGCAACATTATCAGGAACTATTCAATATTGAGTAAAAATTAAATCCTTCTCCTTTTTTTTAATAGGGAGCAAATTGCCTCGCTGTACAGCAACCAAAGAAAATGGGCGTGGCCAACATCACATTTGATTTGTACAAGCTGAATCCGAAAGACTTCATTGGTTGCTTAAATATTAGAGCTACTTTCTATGAAATCTACTCTGTGTCATATGATATCAAGTGTATGGGAGCAAAAAATGTGCTGCGGTAAGTTTGAATTTCTAATTGCAGGGTGGTGGGGGATCTAAAATAGATATACAGTGGTCAAGGGAGCATGAGCTCATCAAAAATGATAAAGCAAAGAATACAAACTTGCAAGTCATGTCAGCATTAACATTGACAAGTTGACAAAGGCCCATAATGCATGATACTTAAAATAGTAACTACAGTATCCCATTAATGTACCTATGATTCTGTGGCAGAACCCCCAAGAATGCAAGACATAACACTTCCATGAGAAAAGTTGCTGTATAGAAACTACTTCTAAAATGAGGTGTATACTTAAGTTTTTATAACAATAGAAGTACATTCCATGTAATGCAGTCAATGAGACCGATATTCTGGGGGAAGAAAGCTGGAATACCAAAGTCCTTCATTTTGAAATCAAAATATAATCTTGCTACATTGTGTTTATAACTCTAAACTTGGGTTCTAGTTGGCTCACAAGTGTTCCCAGACTCTCCTGTCAAATGGAAAGAAAATGCATTCTTGCCCACCTCAGGGTTTTTTGTTTTTTTTCTTTCTTTGGTGGATTGGAGCACAGGATATCTCAGTTGCTTCCCCTAATTGCTCTATTCCTGGCTGGGTAGGCAGAATATAGAAAACCTGTTCATTCCAGCTTTGTAGCTAGACAAACATGAAGACTTTATCCATGTTTAAATGAGAACTTCAAAGTGGCTTTCTGGCATGGATGGATCCAAGCATTCTAAGTCTTAAGTGTGAACATTATTTGTTGTGCCTGTTTCTAGTCTTAGTGCTGCCCTCCAACTCTGTTTAGCCACTAAAATTAAGCAGGGCACCAAGCTAAAATTAAGGTTGTAAACTGGCAGTTGTAAATTAACCATCTTGGAAAAATGAATGATTTCATTGGGACGATGTGGTCCTGTGCTACTTCATACCTATGCACAGCACTTTGCTGAGTGCACAACTTGGCTTGACAGACTCTTTTAAAATGAACACCTCTTAGTTTCTTAATATCTGTAAAATTTCTCATACCAGAGCAAAATCATGGCATTCAACCCCATAATTGGGAATTAAAATCGAATTCTCTCAGCCAGTGCAAGGTCCACTGTGTAACTGACAGGTCCCTTATCCTCTTGCCAGAACTACAGCTGGTGACAGAAACCTGACACAGGAAGTTCAGAAGGCAGAAGGGAAAGCAGCTGACATAACTGGAGTTTTGTTGGAGACTATAAAGTTCATGGGCGACTGGTGCCACCTTAGTCAGGGGGGACACATGCCCCCCACAGTGACCAGGGGGAATCTTCCTGCGGCCGATCTTGCCGACCTAGGGCAGGGGTGGGGTCCCCCTGTGGCAAAACTCATTGGCTGGGAAGTGGCCAAACGGTGCTACATCTGACGCTCCCACTCCCCGGCCTGTGCTCGCAGGGGGAGCACTGGCACTCCTGCCTGCCTATCACCTAAGTGGGGAGCACGGCCAATCAGGGGGTGGACCAGCACTCAAGGGGTGCACACCCCTATGTGTCACCACTGCTATAAAGACCGCCTTCAGAAGCAAAGCCAGTGCATGCAAAACAACTTCCCTTCCATACAAAGATATAGCAGCCTAAATACACTTAAATTGGACACTGAGACAACCTCGCTGACTTGCAACAACCTTGACAATTCATAAATACTGGCCAATGGACCATACTGCTATTCTAAAACTTCTAAGATTTCTCCTCCACATCCTCCTACAGAATATGAAGAAAAAGACTTTAAAAACACCGCAGTTGTTATTTCAGTGGCATGGCAGGGGCTCTCTGCATGCTAAACTTGGTGAATTTCCTCTGACAGTTTCTTGCTGTCTTGACCGAGATCAAATATCCAACAGAACAACAAATAACTTCCTTCACACCCAGGGCCAGTTGTCACTCATGTTGCAGCTGTTCTCAAACTCAGTTGTATGGAAGGCTGCGCCTGGCCTAACAACTTTGTAGGACCAGCCCCACCAAACGAATTCTTCGTAGTTTAATTGTGAGGAGAACATCCTGAACTCAGGTCAGATGGGTGTGTACAATATTAGGGATAAGGAATGATTGCTTTGAAGAGCGCTTGGAAATGAAGTAGTAATAGTGCTTTGCTTTATTTCTCTTGAGTAACTTGGATGCTGATTACAAAGTAAACCTTTTTTTCTTTTTTTGCTGGTAAAAGAATTATGGAATTGTCACATGGGGACGAGAACCTGTCCTCCACACTAAACAAAAATCTCTGGCAAGGTGGGCTATGTTAGAATAATGCTTCCTATTCCTGCCCAAGGACCAAGAAGAATCTAGGCAGACAAAGCCAGGCTTTCCCTTGGAGGAAAGGAGAGCTCTTTATATACTGATTCCTACTGTAATCTGCATTTGCAACTCCCTTTTGCCTGTTTCCTTAGTATATTCAGCTTGGTACTCAAATCTAGAACTCTTGTTTGGGCAGGAAAGGAAGTGGGGTTAAAGACAGAGGCTTAATAGTGAAAGCCAAATTTGTTGGTGTAGTACCTGGTCTTAATGTTGTATTTTTTTTAAATATCTGGAGACTGGAAAGAAATGTGCCTAATGAGCAATAGACTTAAATCTGCGTGCTTGATACTCTTACAGTCTGTGGCTCTTGCTCCTTCTTTATAAAGGTACAGCTTTCATTGTCTTAATTCTAGAGGCATAACGATCCAATACCTTGTCTAACCTTGCATGTTTTAAGCTGTTACTTCTCAGCACTTACATTCCAGAATACAGATATATATTTATTTCAGTGTGAGGACAAAACTTTAATTTTCCCAGGTCCACCAGTATTCTTGCCAGCTTGCCCTAAAAGTCCCCTCTAATAAAGCAATAGTATGTGCTTGCTTAGCCAGAGTCTTCCCTGACTTTGTCAGCACATGCCTAGAGGAATGTGTTGCTCATAAAATTGGAAGTGAAGTAATGCTGGGGGGATCCAACTGATTTCCTAGTCACTTCAAGGCACAGCGGTGTTGGGAATGGTTTAAGTGGGTGAAAGCTTTAGTAGCTCAGTGCATTCTCTTCTTCCTGGGACCAACTATGCAATATATCCACTGCTCCGTTATAACTAGTAGGAACTGCACTGGCAGTAGACTGTGAGGCTATTGGCTAGTGTAGCTGTGTGTTCCCAAACAGCTGGAAGTGGGTGAAACAAGAAAGTTGTTAATGAATCTTCTGAGTTCATATCAAAAGCTCTTTGGTCTGAAACAAGAAAATGGGGAGGGAGGGACAGTTCCTCTTGTCTCTTTCACCATAGCCTGCTACTGACACTTTTTTTCTTCTTGTAGGAAAGTGCTTCGTCTTGTGTCCCACCTGGCACAAGTAACTGGGCAATTCCTCCTCTTCACGGGAACTTACGTGTTGCAGTTAATGGGTGACTGTGAGGAAGAGGGCATGTGTACAGATTCAAAGCACTAATGATGGGCAGTCTCGCTGTCTTTAATTCTGGATCCTTTCTCTTTTCAAACATTTCCATGTTCAGCTTTAAAGGTTGTGGTCTGTGATGAAGACTTAATGTTCTCAAAGTAGCTGGATGTCTACTGAGGTGAATGGAAACTTTGCATGGCAAATTGTGTGGATCGTTTCACTTGTAAGAATGTGACTTGTAAATTGGGTTGGAGTCTTTTCTTTTGAATGCAATAAATTAAAAAGGTGTCTAATGTTTGGGAATGGGAGGCAAATATCAACCCAAACTGTGCATCAAACCATGCATTCTCTGTGCATACAATGGATTTGCCTGCACTGCTCAAAATATGATATAATGTAGTTGTTCACCTACAAGGCTACTTTCAAAAGGTATTCTCCCTAGCTTTTAGGTCCTGAGGCCTGAATATTACTAGGAATAGTATTCACTCTGGAAAATATACTTATTCATTTCTACTAAAATGTAAATAAGCAACACTTTTTCCAGTACAATAAAATTCACTGCATCAGAGTTTGACTGGGTAGTTTAACATAAGCCATAAACTGAATGCAAGTTGCTATCATTTCTACGTGGGGCATGTCTTTCAAGCACCGTAACAACACAGTAACTGCTTCTATACATCTCCTCTTCTTAGCCCTCTAGTAGTGCAAGCATGGTTGCCATCTGTCCATAAATTTAGAGCCAGGAAAAATTCAGGCTGAAAATTTCTGTCCGTAAACTCCATTAATTAATTTAAGCCCTCTGTAAAAACTGTCAAGCCTAAGCTGTTTTGTGAACCTCCCTCTTGGAAAGAAGCTGGGCAGCTGGAGCTTGATTGAAGCACAGAGCTGAGCAGTGTCACCTGGTGTCTGAGCAGGAGCACAGCACTGTGCAGCAAACCTTCTTCTAGTGTTTTGTAGACTCTTCCCCCTATAGCCATATGCTGCTGCTGCTTCCCATCCTGTAATACTGCTGGTTGCAGGTTGGCTTCCTCAGGGGTCTTTGATAGAGTGGGGCCAGAGTTGGGGAGAGGAGGAGCAGTCACATGATGTAGGTTACAGTCAGGAATGTTGGTGTGGGGTGAGTGGAGGACCTCTGCTGGGGGAAGCAAGATGGAAAATCATTGCTGCAGTCTATGAACCCAAGATGATTATTGTTCCTTTTTTTTTTTTTTTTTACTGACAGTAGAAATATGTCAGTAAAAAAGTTTGTCAGTAAAAAGTTGATAGATTATCAGTATAAAAAATGTGGTGCACCAGGCATAAGAGAGTATAAATTAATACTACCCCAGAAATAGCTGAACTGAAACGGGCAAGTGTTTTCACTTTCAAGGCAATAATTGCATTGTCTTCTGGGACTCCGCAAGACACCACTGTTAAAAAGTAGATTTTAAAGAACACTTGGCTGGTGAAAGTTTACCAGTCTCAAAGTGCTTATTTTCTCAGCATTGAAGCCACACCATGAGCCACTTGCATTTTCTTCTGTTCACTGCTGTTTAGAAGGAAAAAAATCCTGGGGAAAGAAGCAGGATTAGATTAACAGCTCAAACCCATCTCTGCCCTTTTTGGTTTCCCAAAAGGACAATTGTGTAATCCAAGAGTGCTAGATGGGTATTTTTCTTAGAAAAATCCCCTCTCTCTAACTAACAGGAAAAGGATAACAGGAAGTTAGTAAAATTAAAGCCTTAATTCTGCTTCTTCAGAAATTTAAAAAAAAATCTTAAATGGCAATGCATCTTTTAAGAAGTATGAGCACTGATCAGTGCCCCTAGAACAGTAACATCTAAGTTGTAAAGATTCAAGATGGAAAGATTCAAGACACGTACTAAATCTGCAGTGGTAATATTGATTACTTGTTAGACTTCTGGGTTGTAATGTAGGTGTCCATGCTGTAAATAAACTTAATTCCCTGCAGTTTCTAATGCAATAGATTTAACTTTTACCATTGCTTTAGTTTAGATTTGTATTGATTGTCTCTGTAGTGCTAGGTATCTATAGCATTCTGGAAATCTGTTTTGTACAGTGTTATTCTATTTAAATTTACTCTTTCTGTACTTGGCTAGAAACATTAATTTTGGTACTAGCAATCCATAAAACCATGGGAAATTATCAAAAGTTAATGGGGTCCTAACATGAATTTCTTAAAACCTTTTTCAAATTCACTTATGTAATGCTTCTCTGAAGAAGTTAACATGTAAAAGTTGAACTGATTGTTCACCTGAGTAACAGTACAGCCAAAAAGTCTCTTCCTCAAAGTCTTTCCCTATTCTAATTCAAACACCTGAGCAGAGTTGCAACATGTCCCAAATCGTATTGAACCTTCACACACACAGTGGAACAAAAAGTGTTTGGAAAATCGAATGAGTGAAAAAAACCTCGATACTTTTGAAATGAGTTTCCATTATCTAGCTCGGGGATTTCTAAACTGTGGTACACATACCTTTGGGGGCATGCAAGGCATCTTTGGGGGATACACGAGAGAAATTGTGGCATGATGAATTTAATTGTTAGTATAATAATAATTGGCATTTAAGGGGTTAAATATACAATATATGCTGGTAGGGATATGTGGCCAGCTGATAAATGGAAGGGAGATTCAATAACAAAAAGTTTGGCAAACTCTCATCTAGATGAAGTAGGATTATTTTTATTATGCTATTTCCTATTATTAAGGACATCCTTCAGAGATAGGAAAGGGGATTTGATTTAAAGTTGTAGGAGATCAGTCTTCCAAATGTGAGCCATACTAATTATTATCATGTATTAAGAGGTATGGATTTAATTGGGGAGAGGAGGTGTGTACTGGGGGGAGGGACTGTAAAAACAATGTAGTCTGCTTTAAAAAAGAAAAAAAAACTGCATAAAACAGTGGTGTGCTCTTCAGGCTAAGAACAGATGTTGCATCTGTCCCTGGACTAGTTGTCCCAGAGCAGAAATGACCCAGGACTGGTATGTACACATGTTGGCCTTCTAATCAGGGTTTAGTGAATGCACCGCTATTTTTCTGCCATTGATTCAATGATGCAGTCCTGGGGTATCCATTTGGGCACACTTCACAATGTTCCAGAATAAACAGTGTTAGCATTTCTTATTCCATGAACTTTTTTTTAGGATTTATCCTGGGGCAGTGGACATAGATGTCTGAATTATTGCATCTTGTCCTGGGATGAAATGGTTTATCCCAGGCCAAATGTGACATCTGTTTGCAGCCCATGGTGTTTCTTGGTATGGTTCAAATGAGTTGGAGCAAAAGCTTCCTAGTTCAGGCAAATGCAGAGAAAACTAGTTTTACTGCCATAGTAAAGCCAGTTTCAATTGTTATGCTCGTTTAAGTTTTAGTTAATTCCTAGTGGAGTTGCACTTGTTACTGTTGTGGTTGGGGCTTATGAAATTGTAAGTGTCAAAGTTCTCTGCCTGTTGCCTGCATTTTAGTGCCCTTTTGTCTGCAGTAGTTTACCTCACGTACCAACCATCCAATACACTTAAAGTCAAGCTCTCCAGTTACCAAAAAAGGAATTTTTCACTGAAGTATTCAATCCTGTTGACTCAGACACTGTTCATAATCCATAAGCAAAAAAAGTTTGCGCTCTCCAAGAGTAGAGTAAAAAAAATCAAAATAAATTGCTGCTGGCTTCCTTTGACTTCCCTTAGTCTAATTCTGTGTTCATATGTATCCTTGCTGGTTTGAAAATGCATAGAACCAAAGATGCAAATGCTATTTTAAAATGGTTTCATAGAATCATAGAAGTAGGGTCGGAAGGGACCTTATAGATCCTCAAGTCTGACCCCCTGCCAGGGCAGGAGAAAAAAAAAACTGGGCTCAGATGATCCCAGCTAGGTAGGCATCAAGCCTCCTCTGAAAGACCCCCAGGGCAGGAGCCAGCACCACTTCCCTTGGAAGTTGGTTCCAGATCCTAGCCGCCCTGACTGTGAAGTAGTTCTTACAGATGTCCAATCTAAACCTACTCTCCAACAACTTGTGGCCATTATTCCTTGTTATGCCAGGGGGCGCTAGGGGAAAAACAAGGTCTCTCCCAAACCCTTCTGGTCCCCCCTACTGAGTTTATAGACTGTCACCAGGTCCCCCCTCAGCCTTCTCTTGTGAAGGCTGAACAGGTTCAGGTCCCACAGTCTCTCATTGTAGGGTCTGCCCTGTAGTCCCTGGATTATTCAGGTGGCCCTTCTCTGGACCCTCTCAATGTTGTCCACATCCCTCCTGAAGTGGGGTGCACAGAACTGGACAGAGTACTCCAGCTGTGGCCTGACCAGTGTTGCACAGAGGGGGAGGATCACCTCCTTGGCCCTGCTAGAGATGCACCTGTGGATGCACAACAATGTCTGGTTAGTCCTGCCAACCGGGACCTCGCATTGTCAGCCCATGTTCATCTTGGAGTCAGTAATGACTCCAAGATCCCTTTCTGCCTCCGTGCTCTCAAGAAGGGAGTTTCCCATCTTATAAGTGTGCTGCTGGTTACTACTGCCCAAGTGCAGCACCCTGCACTTGTCAGTCTTGAAGCTCATCCTGTTTTTGCTAGCCCACCCCTGTAACCTATCCAGGTCTTGCTGCAGTCTTTCCCTCCCTACTAGTGTACTCACCTCACCCCAAATTTTGGTATCGTCAGTGAATTTAAACAGGGTGCTTTTCACCCTGTCATCCAAATTGCTGATAAAGAGCTTGAACAGTGCAGGCCCAAGGACTGAGCCCTGGGGACTCCGCTGCCCACTTCTCCCCAGGTTGAATGTGACCCATCCACCACCACCCTCTGAGTGCGACCCTTCAGCCAATCTGCAGTCCATCTGACTGTGTAGGCATCAATGTCACAGTCACCCAATTTCTTAATGAGGATGGGGTGGCAGATGGTGTCAAAGGCCTTGCTGAAGTCCAGAAAGACTACGTCCACGGTGACACCTGCATCCAATGCTTTTGTGACTTGATCATAAAAGGCAATCACATGACCTGCCCCTAATGAAACCGTGCTGGTTGCCCTTGAGCATCAACTCTGAGGAGAGCCCATCAGAGATGTGCTCCATGATAATCTTCTCAAAGAGTTTCTCTAGGATTGAGGCAAGACAGACGGGCCTATAGTTGCCTGGGTCCTCCCTCCTCCCTTTTTTAAAGATGGGGACCACACTGGCTACCTTCCAATCATCTGGCACCTGGCTCAAGCACCACGAGCGCTCATAAAGCCATGCCAAGGGCCCTGCAATAACCCCTGCTAGCTCCCTCAACAACCTGGGGTGGAGAGCATCTGGACCCGCTGATTTGAACATGTCCAGCCCCTCCAGAAGCTCTCTAACCCGTTCCTCCCCAACCTGAGGTCTGGAGGTGTTGTTTCAATTTAGAGAGAAAAAATATTACTGAACTGATTTGGTCTGGTGCACTAAAGAAAACAGTAACCTTGATTTTTGCATTGATGATTTTTTTGCAACAGAAGGTGTGGTAGTTTACCACTTAAAACAAACTTTTAAGTCAGCTAACTTAATCTCATTAGAAAAGTATGAGTACTAGTGGCATAGCTTCTGAGGTAGTATTTATAATTAATTGGCCCAGACACATGTCTGAGGATATAGTGGTTTTGGGTGAGGTATTCATTTTTATCCTGTGAATACTTACTCCTACAACACTGAGGATTATTATTGGATTCATGTGTGTAAACTGGTCTGCCACAGGCAGCTTCTGAATGCTGAATTTGCAACATTGAGGTAAATAGATACTATTATAAAACCTGCACAAAGCTGCATTCTTCTAATTCTGCCTCTGGTACTGATTCATTTTGTAGCCTTGGACATGTCATGTAACCAAATATTTCACTGGGAAAAATGGAGGATAATGATGTTTGCTTTCCTCCAGCTGTATTTAGGTTTACAAAGTACATTCATACTGATCATAGGCAGGTGGAAAAGACATAGGGCATCTGTGTTATATAGCCTGTTGCATTATATTGAGTCAAGACCACTAAACCTATTTTATAAAGCCTAATGGGAAAGTTACTTGCAGTCATTCATCTGCCTCAATGGCTCTTTTTTGATTGCAAGGAAGTGAGCCTTTCCTGAACAAACCTGCCATTAACTGCAGTGGCAGTTTTATAGAATTTGTCTACTGTTTTGTGTTAGACCAGATCTGCCCCGTTGTTGGTGAAGCAAACGATATGATACCACATGTTACTAAGATAGTGAAAGTGAGAAGAAATGAAATATAAGCAAAGAAAACTGGTCACTAAAGGCCAACTCTGAGGGGAAAAAAGTATTCAGATGCCTCACTCACAAGCTTCTGTTGCAGTCAGTGGGAGCCTAAACACCTGCTTGAAACTGGCCCTAAATACAATCAGACACTGAAACCAAGGGTAACTCTGGCTGTGACTGTTTTTCTAAAGTTCTCAAAATTGCATTTGCAAAGATAAATCTAGCTTTACCTAGATGGAGCAGGATCAATATTGTTATCAAAGGTCAAGACACAAACTACTAACCAATATCAAATATAAATATTGTGTATCAGGTATCTGTTAAGGATATTCATCACTCAATGTTTTTCAGAGTAGACTGAATATTTCCTGCATTAGGCAGTTTTAATGTCTCTTTGTATTCTCTGGCTCTCATTTCAAAGAGTGCATTGAAGTGATATTGTGCTAGAACTTTTATAGGTATCTAGCAAAATATAACAAGTTAAAAAAAAAAAAAAAGCAGCATGGACTAATACAGTAGAAAACCAATATGAGGCCACCTGCTCAGTTCCAACATAAAATATATTGTACAGCCATCTCTTGAAAAGGAAGTAGAATGTGTTAATGATTTTAGTAACTGTAAGTTCTGGATAAATCAGTGCTCGCCTCTTTTCAATATTATTAATATGGTAATATTATAATTATTACTAACACTGAGGTGTTTTGTGACTCATTGCTGGTGAAGCACTGTTTGTTTTTGATTTAATCTCTGTACTGTTAGTGGGTGGCAATCTACTGTAACATTAATGAAAAGTCTCAGACATTTGACTGTAGGCTAAGTACAGACAGTCAGAAAGCCTGAGGTTGAATCCATTAAATCTTTGCAGGTTAGTCTAAGCTACATAGATTGAACCAACAAGCAAGTGAACAGACATTCACTTTTGATTCTGGAAATGCCTTCTGTGGCCCAGGCCAGAATCCAGGGGGCTCTAGAGCACACCTTCCTGTTCTGCTGGAGTAGACAGGTTGGCCCAGAGAGGGTTTGTGGGGGAGGTGCAAAGCATCATGGGTTAACTTGAATCTGGAGGGGATCTGGAACAGAAGTTCAATAAACTGATTTAACCTGAACTAGTTGAGGCTGATCCATCTAGGTTTATCTTAAACTGATTTCGGCCATTTTGACTAGGGACAGAAGGTGCATGTCATAGATTTCATAGATATTAGGGCTGGAAGGGACCTCGGAAGATCATTGAATCCAGCCCCCTGCCCAAAGAGCAGGAAGTCAGCTGGGGTCATAGGATCCCAGCAAGATAAGCATCCAATTTACTCTTGAAGGTGTTCAGTGTAGGTGCTTGCATCACCTCTGGCAGCAGTCTGTTCCAGAGGCTCGGACAGTAAAGAAGTTCTTCCTTATGTCCATCCTGAAATGGTCTTGGAGGAGTTTGTGACTCTTTGCCCTTGTCACCCCATGGGGCACTCTGGTGAACAGGCATTCCCCCAGATCCTGATGTACACCCCTTGTATACTTATAGGCAGCCACCAGGTCCCCTTGAGCCTGCACTTTTCCAGACTAGAGTCCCATAGCTCTCGGCCTCTCATCATTAGGTCTGTTTTCCTGCCCTCTGATCATGTGTGTGGCTCTCCTCTGGACTCTATCAAGCTTCTCCACATACTTTTTAAATTGTGGAGTCCAGAATTGGATGCAGTACCCCAGCTGCAGCCTCACCAAGGCCAAGTGCATTGGGAGGATGACATCTTGGGATTTGCTTGAGAAGCATCTATGGATGCAAGCCAGAGTTTTACTCGCTTTGCCAGCCACAGCATCACATTGGTGGCTCATATTCATCTTGTGGTCAATCATGACCCCCAAATCCCTTACAGCCATGGAGCTAGCAAGCGTAGCATGCCAAGCCAATAAGTATGTTTTGGGTTTTTCTTCCCAAGGTGGAGTACCTTGCATTTTTCAGTGTTGAAGGCCATCAGGTTTTCGTCTGCCCATTTTACGAGCCTGTCATATATACTGGTTTATGTGGTCAGGAACCAGTTTAAACCTGTAACAGAATGCAAGTTCAATGTACATAAACCAGTTTCAAAATTGCTAAAACTGGTTAAAGATAAATCTGGTTGAATGTAGTATCAGACTTAACTGATTTCGGTCAAACCAGTTTATGCAATGTATGTCCCAGACCCTTTGCTGGTTTGAGTTAAATTGGAGTCCCCCAGAATCCCGGAATGCTTTTCAGCCCTGTGCTGTGCTCTCTGCTTGAACAAAGCAGGGCTGGCCCTGCCCCCAGCTGCCAGCAGGGACTTCAGCCAGGAGCAGGGCAGATTCCCCTGCCTCACCGCTCCTCTGTTGGGGAATTGACTCTGCTCCTAGCTGGAGCGGGGGAGTAAAGCCCCTACTACCAGCTTTCCCCTTTCTCTGGGCATGGGGTGAGCATTTTCCCCCTTTGCCACTCCATCCTCAGCTGCCTCACAGACTGGTCAGGCTGTGGGCTGCACTCATCAGGGAGCACCGCATTGCAGGATGGTCTGGGATGAGCACCGCATTGCGGGGTGATCTGGCCTGGGATGCAAGCCCCCTCCCTTCTTCAGTGTCAGCCACACTGCAGCTCTGCCACAGCCTGATGAACAGAGCAGGCTGGGAGCCACAGAGGCTGTGCCAGGCAGGGGCAGCACTGGCTGGCTCTGGTGTCTCTGGGTGGGGGGAGAGGACTCATCCAACACTGCAGGGAGTTTGGGGTAGGTCTGGCTCCCCAGTAGGGGTCGGGATGAGGTACCAGGCTGCAGATCTGCCCAGGAGGCATTGGGCAGCCCTGATGCTCTAACTGCCCCTCCCCCCTGAGCTGGCTCCAGCACAGCAGCAGCACCAGGGGCCATGCTTGCTCCACCACTTTTGGGATGCAACAGGGGTCTGCAATGGAGGTAGGAGAGGGATGGGGAGGAATCTGCCATTTCTCCTCTCCACTCCCTTCCCTTCTGTCTGGGGAGAACATATCATGGGGTGAGCCACCCACCTCTCAGCTTCAGGGAAGCCTGCAGTCCCCACCTGAGCCAGCAGCTGGGGTGATCACCTGGCTATGCCCCCTGCTCAGCTTGCAGGCTTGCTGAGAAGGGAGTGAAAGGGAAAACAGCTCCCGCTGTGGGCTTCCCACACCCTGTACCAGGCACATCCTGGCTTCGGTCCAAAGCCAGGAGCTGGACGGAGGCCAGGCACCTGTTACCTGATGCCTGCTCACGGTGGCTCCAGGCATCTGGGATGAGCTGCTACAAGCCACGAGTGTGGGCAGCGGCAGGGGGAGGCAATGGACTGCCACAGCCCAGTCTGGCCTGGCCCCAGGGGCTTAAGCAGCAACTGTTCTGCAGCAGCCCACCCCGAGAGCCCAGCACCACCACAAGCAAGCAGTGGGTGACAGGTGCCTCACCTCTGCCCACTGTGGTGGTTTGCTCTGCTGCTGTCGCGGGGAGCAGCAGGGGGTGGGGAGTCACACTCCAGCCCTTCTGGAAACTGCAACACGTAGGGCTGAAGGTGGCAGGCGGGGGGTACTGCCCCCTGCCCCCTAGGGCCATCCCAGCCTGGACTGTGCTACCATAGTGAGAGGCAGCAGTAAGTCAGGCTCCCCCACTCCCCACAGCCAGGTCACAACCCCCCTCCCCATGGCCAGCTGGCTGTTCCTTGAATGCTCCCAAGGCGCATGTCAGGGCCATTGCTGCTGCTGCTTGCAATGGGGGGAATTAAACCCTGCCCCTTCCCCTCAGGCTACTGGTGTCTGGCCCCTGTGGCCCCGTGTGCACAGTCTCAGGTGCACAAGTGGATCCTGTTGGTGCCTGCACCCCCCCCTCCCCAATGGGGGGATTAAACCCCCACTTCCATTCAGGCTACCAGGGCCTGGCCCCACCCCTGGTCCTGCTGCCACCCAGTGAGAGAGCAGGGGTGATGAGACTGGGGACCCCTGACAGGGGCTGCTTCCTCCTCCAGGCACACCTGGGCTAGGGTCTCTGCAGGCCAGTGTGGGGGTTTAAACCCTTCCCCAATCACACTCGGCCCTGCCGGGGCCTGGCCATGACACCTGCCGCCCCACCCCCCAGCTCCGTTTCCCTTTAGGTGAGGGCTTGCACAAGTGCCTACCCAGTTTCTGGCCTGAGCCACTGCAGGCATATGGCTGCATTTCTGTAGTCAAAAGTGGATGTCTGTTCACTTGCAAATCGGTTCAATCTACACAGGTTAGAGTAAGCTGCAAAAATTTAATTAATTCAGGCTCCAGCTTTTTGAATGTCTGTTCCTAGCCTTTGAAAGTGCACTTAACTTCTGTTGTGTTACAGATTTGAACTGGTTTCTGTTCACTTATACTGGTTTATGTGTAATTTCTGTCCCTAGCCATACAGAATCCTGTCCTAATGTTTAACTCTTTTTGGCAAATCAGTTCACAGTGCAGGAGTAAGCTGTTTATTAAGCAATTGTAATTTGTAAATGCTTCTCTTTTCCTTTCCCCCACCTTCAAACCAAAAATGTTTGCAACTATGAAAGAATATTTCAGTGTGTTTCTTTTTCTGTAGTGACTAAATGAAAGAGAACATTGATTGGTCACTGTACTGGGCAAATATGAAGTCTGCAGAAATGCTATGTGAGTTCTGTTTTGAAAATGCATGTAGAAATGGTATGGCTCCTGGATTTCTGTATCAAATGTGCTTAATTTACAAGGAAAAAGGTTCTTCTTGACAACCCTGATGATTGTGACTTTTTCCACATGGAGAAAATTATCAGAATAGTTACTGTGGAATAAACTACTCTTCCAAAGTAGCCATTCCAGAATAGCTCCCTGTACGGACATACACATTCAGAATAATGCTCACTTTATTTTGGAATAATTGCTGTTTCCATAGCAGTAATTATTCCAGAATAAAATTACTTGCATTCTGACTGATGTCTACATGGGGAGGTGTTCCTAAATAGGAACTGCAGAAAAAAAACAGCTGTTCTGCCCTATTTCCCCATGCAGACAAATGCTGCCAGTCTAGGTGCTAAAAATCAGTCTGTCCTTCCTTATCTCTTAAGCATTATAAACTTTAAGAAAAAAACTGTGCTGGAAAAATTATGGCCAGGATGACACTCAAACAATTCATGTTTGTATTTAGTAGATCTGCACATGTGTAACTATGTGGAATTTCTTTAAAACAAACCTGTTCTTATACAAATAATGCCCTTCAAGCCAATCAGCAGCACTGGCTCTGTAATTTTTGTAAGAGTTATAAATTCGCAGTGGAAATTAGTGTTTTGTCACTAAATGTAGCAGCTGTGGCTGAATCCATGCAAGGAAAAAATCTAATGAGTAGAGTAAGAAGTTGCTTTTGTGTATGGTCCCATTTCAGAGCAGATCAGAATTTTAAACTTCACCTCCCTGGTGGTTTTTTCACCACTTTTCCTCCTCCACGTTTTTCTGTCAGGGCCCAAAGGGCACCGTTCTCCACTTTTTGGAAGGAAGGCTGAAGGGCATACGACAGAGATCTACAAAATCAGGAAGGGTGTGGATGAAGTGAACAGGCAACTGTTATTCACCAACTCCTAGAATATAGCCAATCCCAAATTTACAGGAGAAATTTAAAACAAAACAGTGGAGTACTTGTTTACAAAGCACACAGTTAACTTGTTGCCTCTGGGAGGTATGGAGGGAGATAGTATAATTAAGTTGAAAAGGGATTAGCCAAATTCATGGTGGACAGGACCATAGGGAACTATTAAATAGAAGAGTCAGGGGGTGCATCTTCTGATATCCCTAAACCAATGATGGATGACAGAGGGTGGAGCACTTGAGACCTATCCTGTTCACATAGTCTCCCCCTAGAGCAGGGGCGTCAAACAGCATTCACAGAGGTGGGTTGTACAGACTACTGGCTTCTCACAGGCTGGACCACTCACCTCCACAGGGTAGACTTGGACTACAGGGCTCATTGCTGTGGCTCTGTGGGCAATGGTTAATCCCTGCAGCTGCCAGAGCTGCTGTTTCAGCAGCTCTAGAACCTGGGATTCAAAGTCACTCGCCTCCTTATCTGCCACCAAAATCAGGGATTTTGGCACTAAGGCCACGTACCGACATTCCATTTCTCCTGGCAGAGTCATTGCTCTCCCTGGAGAAACCAAGAGTGTACAGACATTCAGGATTTTTCTCTCGAGGCAAAAATGGCCAATCCAGGAGAAATGTAACCTAGGAACCACCAGCATTAAACCACTCCCAGGGTGCTTCTCTAGGGCAAATGTCTGTACATGCTCTAAGAATGGCAGCAGGAGAACAGGGGGGCAAGTGGCAGTGGTATTAACTCCCTAGGTTCCAGAGAGGCAACAAAATAGCAGTTCTGGCAGCTTCAGGGACTGACATCACCGCTAGTGGGTCTTCTGGCTTGCTGGGCAGTCCTGTGATCTGGATTCAGCTTGCAGAGGGGCAAACAAGTTTGACACCCATTCTCTAGAGCAGAGGTTCCCAAATTTATCTTATTGCATACCCCCTTCCAGAGCTGCCATACACCTACCAGTGTGTTTTATATTTTAACCCCTTAAATGCCAATTATTATTATAATGAAAATGAAATCCACTATTACACAATTTCTCCCCCATACCCACCCAGAGATGTCTTGCATTTCACCAGGGTTATGCTTACCACTGTTTGGGAACCCCTGCTCTAGAGTATCTACTAGCCAGTATTTGGGCTAGATGCACCATTGGTCTGGCTCAATATGGCAGTTTTAAAGTTCTGACTCCTCCGCTTTCTCCCTACTTTTTCTCTTGGCATTATCATCTTCTCACCCTGTTTTTAATCAGTGATTTATAGATCATCTTTTCCACTCTGTGCTTGTCTTCTCTTCATCTAAATCTTCCTGTATCTCAGACCTTGCCATCTGGATGTCTCATTATTACTATAACTTTTGCACATTCAATACTGAATACCAATTCTATTCTCTGACATCCTTCCCCTCTCTCTGACTGCACAATCTTGTTAACAACACCATGGATTTACCTCCTCTCTGCCAGGCCTGTGGCCTGGGCATTGCCTCTGACTCCTTCCACTGTAATGCCTGTCACAGTGAGGCTATAACTAACCCTTGATTATTCTTCCACCATAATGGCGCCAAAAGGTGTTCTGTACTTTTGCTCCACTCAGCTACATAATTGTGTCCACACCAGTATCATCTCCTGTCCTCATCACTGAAAACCTCTCTCCTTCAGTCTCTCTGACACACGTTTCACCCCCTTTGTTCCATACAGAATACAAATGCTCAGATCATCTTCAACAACTGTCACTTTGACCATATCCTCCTGTTTTTTCTAGGCATTCCATAGTGATTATTTCACTTGATTCACTTCAAGCTCCTAGCCATAACCTGGCAAGGGCCTTCCTAACTCTGCCTCATCTTATTTATGAGTTTGTTTCCTAGCGTGCCAGGCCTTCCCCATACCCATTCACCAGTGATGGCAGTTTCAGCCAGCCTCTTGCCCAGCCATCCCACAGCTGTCTTTGTGCTTTGTTCCATGCCACAGTCTGCAGAGCATGTGAGCCCTGAGCTAATCTAGAATTAAATTCTATTCCCCTCACCTCAAATCCCACCTCAGGACATACTTCTGACATACTCCGTCAAAAAAAATTCTAATGCTCATTGTGGTTAAGGTTAAGAACTGCTTGGGAGACTTTGTTTTGTTTTTTAATCCAGTTGCAAATCTGAAGCAAATATTTTGTAAAAAGTAGCAAATACATACATTTGCCTTGCTTTCCCCAGCCTTCAAAGATGCCTCTGAGCAGAAGCAGTCTATTTCTCTGCTCACACAGTGCCTAGCACAAAAGTACACCTATCGTAACTGCCCACCCCCACCTTCATAGCTCTATATAAATGCTTAGTTAGAGGCCATCATGTGTTCTTGACAAATCATGGAAGTGATCCATTTAACATCATTTATCATTTCAATTCACTATAGAGAGGTCATTTAAACAAAGCAGAGCTGAATCTGAACATTTCCTGCACAGAGAATACAATAGTGTTCCCCCTCTGTTCCCCAAAGCAATGCATTCTCTTTTGTAGACAGCACATAAAGTAATCCTGTATCCTCCACTATCCTGGCCACACTGTTTAGCCAATGGACCATGAAATGGATTATTCAATGTGGGCGGGCAGTAGGATGAGCCCTGGGCATGGGCCAGACTGACCTCTTACATTCTCAGCATTCATAAGCCTTTAAATCAGCATTATAGCAACACTTAACAGCCTACAGCCATGTGCAGCAGCACACAAGTTTGGCTTCAGTGCCGCATATTTTCCAAGTCTATTTAGTGCATATATGATTTCTACCCCACTAATAATCCTTGACCAAAATCCTCCAGTGTTCACTCAAAGGAGTGACTTCAGCTGCTTCCATGTAATCAAGATGAGACTGCATTCCTTCAATGGGTAGTGCCACCATGCCTTTTCACTGCAGATTATCAATTTAAAAATAGGCTGGGGTTTGTTGTGTTGCAGCTTTGGCTACCCTCTTTGTGCTAAGCCTGGATGTGATTGCTAGGAATGTAATTTGAGAGAATCATTTGTCAAGAGGCCTAGAAGTGGTATGGTGAGATGGTTTGAACATGTGTGACATATGAATGGGTGCTGTGTTGGCCAGTGGATGCATCAGGAAGGGTGGAGGACAAGAGGAAATCATCTTTAGAATAAAAGGGAGAGACAGGGAGAAAGAGAGAGAGACAAAACAGTGGGCAACTGGTAAGAAACAGTATAATTGACTTTACTTTCCTACATTCCCAATATAGTCTCATTGTCTCTCTTAGCCAGCTGAATCACCTTCACTTGCAAGGGAGTGGACCTCATCTGAAAAGAATACTTCACTTCATTTATATGCTATAACTAGCAATGTAGATGGGACTGTAACCCTTTTGTTCTAGAAACCTATTCCTTATATTCAAATCAAAGAGGATAACAAATTGAGAACTACATTTTATGCAAACCTGTTTCCTTTACTAAAACAGGAAAAAAAAATTTCAGAAGATGCTTTTCCCTGATAATCTTGAGACTTACTCTGTTGGCATTAGGATTCAATTATTTTCCTTTTTATTTGTGTTTCCATCACTCAAAGCAGAAGATGACACTTAATAAATGGTGTAAGATGATGCTTAAATAAAAGCTGGCAAAATGCTACAGACACCCTTGACATTCATTGTGTTCAATGCTTCTCCTAGTAGCAGCCATCACTTCCATTTTTTGACAGTTCAACTGATTTTCCTTGAATCCCTTCTTAGAGGGATATGGCAAGTGAAATGCAACTACACTGAATCTCAGTTTAATTAAGGGGAAAAGTCGCCTGTCATCTGCATTACTGATAACACTGCATCCTGATGAGACAAAGGTCTCAGACTTGTCATTGTCTCATGCCTACACTGAAGAAGAACAAACCAGAATCCAGAAGTTCTCCATTGCAGATGGTGTTTAGGAAAGGAAAACAGATACCCAGGCACTACCTTCTGAGATCCCTCACGAAGGAAGCTAGGCACACACTCTGGACACTCTACAAGTAAATCAGCAGTAGCTCACCTGTACCACTTGGGCTGGGCTATCGAGATGGTTGTATTATACTCCTGTTTTGTTTTGTTTTTTTTGGCACTCTCTGCCTCAAATAAGATTACAAAAGTATCTGAGATATGTTGATAGAAAAGCAGGGCACAGACCAAATTCTGCTTTAACTTTTAATCTCCTTGCTGTTCTAAATTTAACATTACATTACTTCTCTTGGGAAACTTCCAGGTAGTTTAATCCCCAATTTTGCACTAACTCAGACAGTTTACAGTCTGATGACGTCTGCTCTCTGCATCTGCTGCTTTTAAACAGATTTTAATCCATCATTTAAGTCTACAGTTAAAAGATGTGGCCACAATGCCCATAGAACACACCGAACACATACATCCTTCGCATCTCCCCTGCGGCAACAGCAGTTGCCTAGCAGGCATGATTACCAGCCCTGCAAATGTTCCTGATTCGGTTACTGATAATGATAACACTGTTATAGAAAACACTGATAAGTAAAAAAGGCTGTAAAAAATGTTGGTCTCTCTCAGAACAGAAATGGCAGTAATTCATTGTCTCTCAAATGGGAAAAGATTGAGACCGGATTCTCAAAAGCACGTGCTGAAAACAACGTATGCATCTTCCTGTCCACTAGTATCATCAGTAAGGAGAGTGTCTGCAGGAGAGAAATTTCCTCCTACACAGCTCACAGAATTTGCTCTGGGCTCTTCTCAGAGCATTTTCCTCTCACAATGCTTGATCCTGCACTTCTGAAGTGTCATTTACTTAAAGGGATGAGAACTTGGGAGCACAGAGAAAAAGCCATTGCATTAACAGGACTACCACCTTTGACAGCCACATTTTCAAGGAGGAAAAAAGGCAGGAATCAGTGAGCTGGAACTCTGACTCACAGGGAAATAGCGGTCACTGCCCCTTCTATGACCTAAAGTCACACTTAACATGAAAATAAATGACTAAATAGAACATCTGTTGCAGTAATACTGGAGATATGATATATGATATCCTTTTATGCTAAGGATGGAAGCTACAAAACACCTGACATAAATGAATTCACATAAGCAAATTGATTTTTTCCCTGTTAAATACCTCAACTAGTTTAACTGTAATGTAACAAAATAAATATATTTCATAACAATACATTTGTACCAAGTTTAATTGAGCCTCTTAATTTATATGCACCATATATATGTACGAGAATGGATATATGGAAACCAGATGCATTTTAAATATTTCTATGTCTTTTTGCAGCTTTGGAAACTGCACAATGGTCAAATGAAACAAGAAATAGCAAGTGCTTTGATTTCCTCTTCAGTTTTTGATGTAGGAGGAGTTTTATTTATAAGATTGCTGACATGCCAATCCTTAGTGAGATGTGGGTTTTGAATATTGTTTTGATAATGTGCTGCTTCTTGTAAAATTATGCTGGTAGTACATGATGGATGCTTGTAGATATTCTTGTAAATCAAAATAAGATGGCTAAAAATGACAAAAGATTAGGGAAATCTATCTGCATTGCTAATAATCATATTAATATCTTACAGTAACATGAACTTCTTATTACCCCTTAGAATTTTTTCTACTAAGTAGGAACATTTCACAAAAACAGTATATTTAGGGTGACCAGCTTTTCAAAATGAAAAGGTGGCACACGTCTGCCTCCCACCCCTTCACCCCCCCGCCATGGGCGGCATGGCTGGAGCAGAGCCTGTGGGGGTGGGGAGGATGTGGGCTGTCTGCTGCTGGGCTCAGGGCTGCCCACCTTGCTGCCCTCCCCTTGAAGGCCTCTGCAGGCCAGCAGCCAGGACCCAGCACAGGACGGCAGAGATACTCAGTGCTGCTGCTGCTGCTACTACCAACCAGGAGCCCCACACCAGCCCAGGTGCACCCTGCCCACCTGGAGGCAGCAGGGGCAGCAGCAGTGGTGTGGAGTTGTGCCCCCCTCTGCTGCTGAAAGGGCAAGGGGTGCCTCATCATGGCAGCATGGCTGGTGTGGGGCTCCCAGTGGTGGCAGCAGCAGCAGCAAGCCTCCCCACCCCATTCCACCCTCCCACACCAGGTCCTGCCCACTGGGCCACAGAAGCCACATGGGGAGGGCAGCAGTGCAGGGAGCCCCGAGCCCTACAGTGGAAAGCATGAATCCACTCCCACCCTGCATACAAATCTTGGGGGCACATGTCCCCCCCATGCCCCTTCCCCAGCAGTGCACAGAGAGATGGGGAACCAGCCCCCCCCGTGCCTCCCAGACAAGCCATCCCACTTCCCCAGCTAGGCCTTGTGGCTGTGCATTCCCACCCTGGTCCTGGGCCCCAGGCCCCACATACCCCTTGGCTGGGCAGTATCCCCAGGCCCACTCCCTCCCTCACCATGGAGGCCTCAATCTGTGCCCCACCCCCAGCCTTCCCCCCTTAGATCTACCTGCAGGCAGCTGGGGGATCTGCTCTCCTCTGTATTGTTGGCCATGTGCATGTGTATGTAAACACACGTGCACATGGTACCCCCTGCATCCTGCTCCCCCCAGCTCCAGGCAGACCCTTGCAGGCTGGAACGCTGCCAGCCTGCAAGGGGAAACCCATGGTCTCCTGAGTTTTTCTCCTTCAAAGGAGTAAATCTGTGTTTTTCCATGGAGAAAGGATAACCCAGTTCCCTGCACATGATACTGTGATGATAGATGACAGTGGCGAGGGGAATCTGGGACAAATGCTGTCCCAGAGTCATTCAGCCTGGGACCAGGACTTTATGTTTATATTTTAGGACTGTCCCGCCCAATTAGGGATGGGTGGTTACCCTAAGTATACTAAAAACAACTACTTTTCCTGAAAAGCAGGACACAGCTTAATAATCAAACCTCATGGCCACTAAACAGGGCTGGTGTTTTTATAGGACAATTCAAAATATTCCTTGTGGTGCTTTTTTCTGACTGATGCTCATAGCTAAGAGAGAGATGACTATGTCTGATGTTATTGCTGTTTACTATGGCAACTTGTCTGGGACTTCCACACTTCATCCTGCATTACAGAATCCTTCTCCTTTATGACTCAGTATTTATTAATTTTCACAAGAACTAGAGACTCAGTTTAAAGGTGCAAAATTGAGATAGAAGAAGGTATGTTATAACCTTCTGTTTATTCAAAGAACAGGAACAGTATAACATAGGCAATGGCAGTGTGCGATTCCCTACACAAACGAGTACTTGAGCCACGATGCCATGGCACTCTGTAACACCATGGGATTCCTTTAAGAGTGCTGCACAATATCAGCACTGTTAAGTATCTAGACACCTACACGATTGACACTATAAACCAATTCGAGGTGGGCTCCAGTCAGCTTGAACACAAGACTCAATTTAAAATTATAAATAATATGTGCAAATGATGCACATATATTTAGACCACTTCCTTTACACAAGTGGTTCGAGTGATATACTGGGCATATCTATGTGAGACATTTACTGCAGAGCTGCCTGATTAACTCTGCTATAAAGTCTCAGCATCTACATGTGCTAGGCCTATTAGGCTGCAGGAAACTAATTAACTCCGTCATCAGTATTTGTAAACACAAGAACTATCCTATGGCATGGTTTAGTGAACAGCAATGCATGTGTAGACACTGACCTGGCTGGCTGTCTCCACACTGGAGCACCCTTGTGCCCCAATTGGCCCCTCCACAGCACGTTGAGCTGGGTCAGAGCAGCTCCCTGGGTCCCTGCCAGCTGGGGCTGCTCTGACCCAGCTCGATAAGCTATGGTCCCAGGCACACGTGTAAACATGGTGCCTGGGAACAATAAATGCTGGCATGGCGTGCGTCAGAGTTTATTGCATTGCGTTAATATCATGTGTAGACGCACCCACAGAGGAATTATTTATGGGTGCGAGACAGGCAGGGTTTGGCCCTAAACATTATTTATGTTTTACCAACTGCTTCTGATACCATGTCTGTTAGGATGTACATAGTCATGGGTTTGTACAATTCATCAAGTTGTTTGGAGAGGCATTCAGATGAAAGATGCCTAACATACTGGTCAATATTGTCACATTGTTTCCTTGTAGTCCCCCACCGGTATGTCTGTATCTGTTTATTGTCTCTGGTCTCATACTTAGATTTGGTGCTGGAAGCATCTTTTGGTTTTGTGTTTGTACAGCACATAACATAACGTAGTCTCCATCCATAACTAGGCTGCTATATATATATATATATATATATATACACAGAAAAAAATAATTCTAGAATGGCAACGCTGCTATTGTTATAAGACTGATGTGTGGGCTCCTATTTTGAGCACAGGATGTAGTACTGAGAGTGACTGAGAATTCTAACTCTGGCTCTCATATTCAGGTCCAGAGACTGCAAACCCTTACTCATGTGAGTAATCCATTGAAGACAATGGTTTCCCTCTGTATAAAATGAAGATAGTCTTTACGTTGTAGGTAAGGCTAAATTGTCTGATGCTTGCAAAACATGGGTTTGTGTAGGAGTGAAGTGTGGTGAGAAATATCTGTGACTTTTTCTTGTATATGTATGAAGTGTGTTGTTACATGGTAAATACTAATCACAACATGCAAGAGCTAGTAATTATTTCTCAACTTACCTAATGCTAGAATTAAAAAAAAAAATCACAACACAACCATAAAACTTTAGACTATCCACAGTCTGCTCTCAGCAAAATACAACTGCCTTTGCTCTAGTCTGATGTTACTGGAAGACAGGGAGAGACATGCTATACAAGTTTGATGTGTTATTAACAATTATATTATGATCACTGTTTTTGTTACTACTTTGAGCTTTGTCTGTTATAAATACATACTTTGGAGTAGAGGTAATACCAACTCCCACATGGTTAATGTTTTGGACTGTTCCACTTTGGCCCTTAACAGCACTGTGGACTAGAAATGATAGATGAGATGAAATGCCATTCACAGAGATCCAGCCCCAGGGGAGGCTGGCCAAAGCCAGTTGCTTAGCCTGGGCTGGCTGTTTGTGCAGGGAAGCTGCACACTGAGGAGAGCCTGGGAGGGAGGATCACAGTCCTGAGCCAATAAAGCACTCACTGAGACTGCTGAACTCTGCAAAGAGTCAGAGAGAGAGAGAGAGAGAGAGAGAGGGCAAGAAAAAAGGGGAAAGAAAGATTCGGCCTTGCAAATATCGCAATGAGGGAAATAGTGCACATCCAGGCTGGCCAGTGTGGAAATCAAATTGGAACAAAGGTAAGAGATCTTTCCCACCCCTAAATAGTAACGTTAACTTGCCTACTTTTTACTAAGAGCTGTATGTAGCGGCAGATACTTTACATTGCTATCACAGCTCCTGTTTAAGCTTTCAGCAGCACAATGAAATGGCTGTGAAAAGCCTCATTGCCTTCATGTGTTTTTTTTTCTTGAGAAACTTCAGGATAATTGGCAATTTCACTCGTTGCTCTCCATGCCACGTTGGAGAATGTTTCTCTTGCAACAAAATAGGCTCTGACCTCTCTTGAGATCTGTGCATATAGACTAGGCAGCTGGAAAACTAGCAAATAGGGAACTAAAAAACTCATCTCCTTCATGTGACCATAAAAGGCTTTGGAAAAAAATTGGAATGAAGGAGGAAAAAATGACTGGGGACAGTGGATTAAAAAAACAAAAAAGACAGCAAAAATAAAAACCGTCAAATAGCCATAAAAAAATACTGTGGAATCCCAACCGTTTGTATGGTTGGTTTGAAATCCTGGTGCCTGTCTGCTTGGCTTTGTCTTTCTCCAACCCCACCCCATCTCCTCGCTGCTGTTCAGGCCAGGCTGGGGGTAGGGAGGGGCTCAGAGGAGCAGTTCTCAGACATGCCAAGAATTCAGCAGCTGTTACTGCAACACATGCCTCCAAGGGCTGCCCTGTCCCTGCCAGGATTTGGATAATATGACGTCCCTGAAAGAGATGCTTATTGCTTTAGCAAAACTGAATCTAGTGGTTGTGCTTTAACCAAGTTTCTCCCACTTTTTCTTTCCCCCCTAAAGTTTTGGGAAGTGATCAGTGATGAGCATGGCATTGACCCAGCGGGAGGGTACGTCGGTGACTCAGCACTGCAGCTGGAGAGAATCAATGTCTACTATAATGAATCATCTTGTAAGTGTATGGCGGCAGTTGCCTGACGAAAAGTCACAAGGGGAGAAGGACGGGTCCTCCCTTAATGGGAGGAGGCGTGTGAAGAAAGCAAAGGCTTATTCATAGCTTCAGCTACAGACTTGATGAGACATGTGTGCATGGTTTTATTTGGAACCCATCATCCAACATCTGCAGTTACTTTCTCAGCAGAGGGGAATGGTGCAGGACAGCTACAAAACTATCAGTTATGGGGATTTTTTTGTTTTTTAGCTTGTGATAGATATTCTCTTGTAAGATGTGATTAATTCACGTAAACGTGCCTCAGCAGTTGGCTGATGCTAAACAGTCCATTTTGCAATTGTACATTCATAGTCCATTGACTATGATTTCAGAAGCTATCAGAGTTGAGCCTTTCTATGCTGGGAGGATCGGTGGTGATTCAGTGAAGCAGCCGCATCCCTGAATATTGTGTTCCAGAATGGCTGGTGTGGAAGGTGCTGTGCTGCTCAGGGAGTTGCCCCCGGTACGATCTGTAAAACTGCAAACAAGACTCCCTGTGCACATTCAAGACACTTTTAGTATGTGTGGAAGTGTCACTGTGTCCTGGACAAATTCCAGCTTAGGGCATTCATTTTGTCTGCATGAATCTATGCTCTAATTTTAAGTGGAAAAGGCATTCTTTGCTTCCTGTTATTAATTGTTATGCCGTAATGGAGCACACTGTTTTCCACCTCTTAAACTGGCTCCATTTCAGTCAAGGAAGGAAATTATTCCTTAAAGTATAAATTTGCAAAGCATTTTAAGATCATTTGAATGAAGGCCCTTTCATATGATTATGTACAATTACAATTACAGCTGCTTACCAAGAACATGCAACTCATTTTGCCAGAAAGTTGTCTTTCTGGAAACCAACTGGTAAAAAGCTATTTTAAAATACAGTTTAGGAGGGTGCATATGATTGAAACTCCCAAATGATTTAAATCAGCTACTTAATCACAATAATTTCTTCTGTAATGCTTGAGAAGAAAGATTCCTATTTAGGAAGATGAAAGCTGTATAAAGATACACAAGCAAGCTAAACAGCTTAAAATGAAATATAGTTTGTTCATATATTAAGAAATATAAAAGAAGAAATTAGCCATTTTCATATACTAAGAATGTATTGACTTTTTATTGTAGCCCAGAAATTTGTACCCAGAGCAGTCTTAGTGGACTTGGAACCAGGAACCATGGATAGCGTACGATCAGGTCCATTTGGTCAACTCTTTCGACCTGATAATTTCATCTTCGGTATGTGAATAGCATCCTTGCTTTTAAAAATAGATGGTCAGTTACCAAAAAAGTAACTTTTAAGTTAAAATGTACCTTGGGTAAAAAGCATGTGAGCTGGGCTGTTTCCTCTACCCCAAGCAGCTGTAAGTAACCATTACTAACAAAAATTGAGAATCTAATGACACAATTCAAACTAACCAAAAAAATAACCTTTATCCAAAATACGGTCAAACACCACTCTGTTAATTACACTGAAAATCCCCTCAATTGCACAAATTTACTAAACATTCTCTGTGATATTCATTCTGCTACTCTACACCGTGCAATATCTATTTCATGTAAAGAAAAAATCCTGGGGGCTTCTATACTTTCATTAAGAAGAAATAGGGAATGAAAGACCTACCCTTGCTTACATAATCCATTAATAGTTGGATACCAATGAGAAATGGAGGAAAACAAATGACAAAGTACAGAACAGACTGTCATACACAATCTAGCACTAGGATGGTTGTTTTCCAGTAAAATTAGGAACTAACTTAAAACCAAACAGAACTGACACTGAAAGAAAATGGGGAGTTTCCATCCCATGTTGTTATTTTTCCAGGAAGCAAAGGCAGACCTGAAACAAGACCACAGACCCCAGCAATGGGAACTTTGGAAAAGCCAGTTTCTGAATTTCCATTACACAGACCAAACCAACCCCCTGAAAATTAATTCACCTAAGCATTGGAATCAGAACTTTGCAGACAGCACCCACCTCTAAATACAGCCAAATGAGTAGAAAGTCTCTCTTGAACAATAGGTTGCTGTACTGTGCTCTCTTCCTGCCAAGCAAACAATGAGCTAATGCCACATGATTAAGTGGTGTCTGACGCTGAGTCTACAGCCAGCATCAGGCACTTTCCTCCAAATCTGCTGAATAATGCAGAATGGCTGCCTTTGAGCTCAAGCAATAATCTATTATGTCAGACGCCAACAAAGCCTTTCATTTTCTGTTATATCTGTTCCGAACAAAAGACTTCGTGGCAGCAGCTGGTAATTCCATACTTGCCATATTCCAAACCACTGAGACTTATGCTGATAGGGAGAGATTTCAAGCAGCCTTTTTTGCCCTCCCTACTGAAGTCCGTATCAAAATAGGTCACAGTTTAGGTGTATTAAATACCTTTAAATTTCTTGAACATAAGGGGCTTAGTCCTACTTTCTTCCCACACTTTCCAGTAAGATCAAGGAGAAGTTTTGCATGTGCAAGAAATATGCAATCAGGATTTTAATTACAGTTTGCATTAACAAGCTAACTGACCTAAAGGAAAGCTTCCTAGGAACTCTCCTGCTGTTTGTTTTTCTTGCTGTGCTCCTGTTTCCTAAGCTCAAGGTGGATGTGGATCACACCCACTTTGGCTATGTCACATTCAGGAAAGCTCAATGGTCTGCAAACAAATGCTGCACCAAATTCACTGAATATAATTAGAAGTGGATTTATTTAAACGGGAACAACCATTTCCCTACTTCCCTTATTTAAATGGAAGCAACCATTCTTCCATCAGCCAAAGTGTGCTCAGTATTGATTTAGCTTAAGTCAATTCCCTACCAGTTTAAAAGTGAACATACAATGGGGATGCCCTGATTTATCTTAGATTGTAAAATCTTTGGGACTAGGATCATCTATTTGTTCTGTGTTTGTACAGTTCCAAGGGCAATGAGGTGTCGGGTGCGTGAGTAGGACTTCAAGGAATGCAAATATTACAATACATAAAATAAATTAATAAGTAGTGTTTGTATTTAAAGTTACAGCAGTGTCACTTTTAATTGTTTTAAAATGAGATTAAATAAAATTGGGGCAAAATGCCATGAGTAATCTTAACTCAGTTTAAGCCAAGTTTACATCAAACTGAAAATAGTCAGGGTAAGCAACATTAATATGAGGAAGGTTTAAACAGAATCCAAAGTATCTACAGAAGTCACACAGCTATGGAAAAAACACCAAAGTCTTAAATTTACCTCCAAATTTATCTTGTATAGTTTCCCCATCAATAAAATGAAGAGGCATTGATATTATGAAGATTTGGTATTAGCTGGGAAGCCTTAATTTGGCTGTCATCACAGGCACTTTCTTCCATGGGAAGCCTGCCTGATTCTGTGCACAAAATGAACCATCTCAGGGGGTACACAGAGATTGTGCAAGATCTACAGGACTCCTCCCTCATTTGTTGCAAAAATCAAAAGTAGAGAATGAGACTGGAGATTGTAGGAGGAGAAAGCATGGCCTTGTGGTCTGAAAACGGGATTCTATCTCTGCCTCTGCCAGAGGTTCCACTGTGATTCTAAATATGAAACGTTTTTCACAGCTGTTGCTAATTA
The DNA here is from genome assembly GCF_052110815.1 of Crocodylus siamensis. Lineage (NCBI taxonomy): Eukaryota > Metazoa > Chordata > Crocodylia > Crocodylidae > Crocodylus > Crocodylus siamensis. The sequence continues at coordinate 164,886,659 of NC_143397.1, read as the reverse complement.
CACGTTTGTAATTTTTTTGAGCATCTGACTTGAGACTTTGGAGTCCAATTTGCACACATGCTGAGCACTGGCAGTTGCAACTTAATGCAATAGGAGCTCTGATAGGATTTATAATGCTAAGGCTTACATATCTAAGATGGAATACCTAATGCTAGTGAACCTTGTCTGCCAATGCTAGCAAATACTTTTAACCCCAATCCCTCTATGCCTCAGTCCCTGCCTGTAAAATGGGGGCATTAATGCCCACTCACCATACAGAGGTG